>NC_048573.1:55171758-55478008 GCF_013265735.2 Oncorhynchus mykiss | reverse complement strand
CCGTTAAATGAAGAGTTGATGCGCTGCACACTTTTTAATAGCATCATTTTTTATTTGGCCTTGGGGAGGGTATCAAGTCAGGTCGAGTCATAAGGTCCAAGTCAAGTCACGAGTCATTGGTGTTAAAGTCAAAGTCGAGTTGCAAGTCATCATATTTGTGATTCGAGTCTAACTTTAGTCCAAGTCAATTGACTCGAGTTCACTGGGATTTAGCATTATGCTATTTACACTGTCAGAACGCATTTCCACCATCTACCATTTGTTGGTCACCAGTTTTTACTCATTATTTACTTACATAATTTACCATCTGATCGGTTGCTTCCCGCATTAGAATATATCCCTGAGTGGATTACCGTTTCTCTTAATCGCTTTGGAACCATTTTCACAAGTATGTGGTACATTTTCACAGCTCTTAGTACAAAACTTCAAACTGGTCACACTTGTATCGCAGCCAGTCTTTCATTCAAAACCTGTCATTGTGCATTCATTTCAATTGTAAACATCTCTCACCACACAACCACTGATTGAAAATATACACTACCGTTCAAAAGTTTGGGGTCACTTAGAAATATCCTTGTTTTTGAAAGAAAAGCAAATATTTTGTCCATTAAAATAACATCAAATGTATCCTAAATACAATGTAGACATTGTTAATGTTGTAAATGACTATTGTAGCTGGAAATGGCAGATTTTTTTATGGAATATCTACATAGGCGTACATGGGTCCCATTATCAGCAATCATCGCTCCTGTGTTCCAATGGCACGTTGTGCTTGCGAATCAAAGTTTATCATTTTAAAAGGCTAATTGATCATTGGAAAACAATTTTTCAATTACGTTAGCACAGCTGAAAACTGTTGCAATAAGCAATAAAACTGGCCTTCTTTAGACTAGTTGAGTATCTGGAGCATCAGCATTTGTGGGTTGGATTACAGTCTTCTGAAACTCGTCAGTCTATTCTTGTTCTGAGAATGAAGGCTATTCCATGTGAGAAATTTCCAAGAAGCTGAAGATATTGTACAACGCTGTGTACTACTCCCTTCACAGAACAGCGCAAACTGGCACTAACCAGAATGGAAAGAGGAGTGGGAGGCCCCGGTGCACAACTGAGCAAGAGGACAAGGACATTAGAGTGTCTAGTTTGAGAAACAGACGCCTCACAAGTCCTTAACTGGCAGCTTCATTAAATAGTACCCGCAAAACACCCTTCTCAACGTCAATAGGCGAATCCGGGATGCTGGCCTTCTAGGTCGAGTTCCTCTGTCCAGTGTCTGTGTTATTTTTTTAACCTTTATTTAACTAGGCAGATCAGTTAGGAACAAATTCTTATTTACAGTCACAGCCTAGGAAAAGTGGGTTAATTGCCTTGTTCAGGGGTAGGACAGATTTTTACCTTGTCAGCTCGGGGATTCAATCTAGCAACCACTTGGTTCCTAGCCCAACGCTCTAACTACTAAGCTACCTTTTGCCTATCTTAATCTTCTCTTTTTATTGGCCAGTCTGAGATATGGCTATAAAAAATGTAGATATTCCATGTAAAATCAGCCATTTCTAGCTACAATAGTCATTTACAACATTAACAATGTCTACACTGTATTTCCGATCAATTTTATGCTATTTTAATGGACAAAAAATGTTTTTCTTTCAAAAACAAGGACGTTTCTAAGTGACCCCAAACTTTTGAACGGTAGTGTACGTTTATTGTGAAATGTAATGAGAACATTAGTTTAATCACCAAAACACAATAATATATTTTCTAGGGGTGTACGTTTTTATCCCTTTTCCCCCCAATTGGTAGTTACAGTCTTGTCCCACTGCTGCAACACCCGTATGGCCTCAAGAGAGGCGAAGGTCGAGAGACACGCATCCTCCAAAACACAACCCTGCCAAACAGCACTGCTTATTGACACACTGGTCGCTTAACCCAAAAGTCAGCCGCTCCAATGTGTTGGAGGAAACACTGCACAACTGGCGACCGAGTCAGCGTGCATACAACCGGCCCGCCACAGGAGTCGCTAGAGTGCATTGGGACAAGGACATCCCGGCCGGCCAAAGTCTTCCCTAACCTGGACGACACTGGGACAGTTGTGTGCTGTCTCATGGGTCTCCTGGACACAAGCCTGCGACACAGCTCAGGATCAAACCCAGATCTGTAGTGGCGCCTAAAGCACTGAAATGTAGAACCATGGACCACTGCGCCACTCGGGAGCCAATGCTATTTTTTCTATTTAGCTCTTTTTTACCTTTTTTAAAAATGTGACCCCTTTTTCTCCCCAATTTCGTGGTATCCAATTGTTTAGTAGCTACTATCTTGTCTCATCGCTACAACTCCCGTACGGGCTCGGGAGAGACAAAGGTTGAAAGTCATGCGTCCTATGATACACAACCCAACCAAGCCGCACCGCTTCTTAACACAGCGCGCATCCAACCCGGAAGCCAGCCGCACCAATGTGTCGGAGGAAACACCGTGCACCTGGCAACCTTGGTTAACACGCACTGCGCCCTGCCCGTATTCTTGGGTATTCCTGTACCCAAGAATGCAAAGGTAACTGAACTAAATTACTATCGCCCCGTAGCACTCACTTCTGTCATCATGAAGTGCTTTGAGAGACTAGTCAAGGATATCACCTCCACCTTACCTGTCACTAGGCCTGGGCAAAGGTCGGCCCGGGGACCGTATGCGACCTGATTCAATACGGCCCGTGGAATCATGCTCAGATCACATTAAGAATTTGCGATAGTAAAGTTTTGAAAAAAGTATTTGTTATTCATATTAAAAGCCCAATGAATACTAGCCTTTGTATAATGATTTAACTCCCACCGCTTGTCGGACATTTATTTTGAAGGCACGTATAATTAACAACTGCAAGAGGACAGACAGTGACTGACACACACATCTCAGTTACAAATAGTAGCTAGCTAGAAATTGCGCAAAAATTTGTTTTTCAACAACAACAATAAATAAAGGAAAGTAGACAATGAATGTAGGGTGTTTTTTGGCCCTTTTGCACATCAGATGTACAGCCTTGTCAAAGCTTTCAAGGGAAAATGAATCCTCCTGACCCGCCAAGTAGAAGCCAACAATCTCACCCACCTTCCGACACTACAAGTCTGTTCCCTGTCAGATGACCAGCGGGAGAAGTATACATCGATGCTGCGTGCTTTGAACGGTGAGTTTTCTTGTCATTTTGAGGATTTCAAAGTGTTGGAAAACGACATGCTGTTGATTTCCTCTCCTTTCACCTTTAATGTAGATAACGCTCCCACTGACCTGCAACTCGAACTTATCGATATTCAGTCTGATGCAGTGATTGGAGTACTATTGAAAACAATGTCACTGACGAGGTTCTATGCATCTCTCAATGAACAAAACTCTCCAAAGATTAGGAGTCATGCTCAGAAGATACGTGTATTTGTACTGTTTGGGTCAACCCATGTTCATCACAGACATTTTCAGTGATGAAATATAACAAGTCAAGGCATAGATCAACTCTTACTGACTCTCACCTCTCAACAATCCTTCGCATAGCGACGTCAGAAACTATACCTGACTTCACAGCTATAGTCAATGCCCATCAGAGACTTCACTCCTCACACTGATTGAGTAATTTAAATGTGATGTTGAGCTCTTTCTCTTTCTTGTGTTTTTGTAAATACCCGTTAACAAGAGTTCTGTCCATGGTGTACTTTTCCCTCCGTGTAGTTCATTGCATGTTTAATAATGAAAATACCTACCAAAAGGAGAGCATGGATGTAGTTTATTTCTGTGCATGTTTAAAAAAAATAAAAAATAAATTGTAGCATATCTGGACTTGATTACAGTAGATATATCTGTCAACACAGTTCTGGCCCGCGATGGCAAAAATATTTTCTAATGTGGTCCTCCATGGAAAATAATTGCCCAGGCCTGCACTAGACCCACTTCAATTTGATTACTGCCCAAATAGGTCCACATACAATGCAATCACCATCACACTGTACACTGCCCGATCCCATCTGGACAAGAGGAATACCTATTTAAGAATGCTATTCAAGCGTCCCGGGTGGCGCAGTGGTTAAGGGCGCTGTACTGCAGCGCCAGTTGTGCCATCAGAGTCCCTGGGTTCACGCCCAGGCTTTGTCGTAACCGGCCACGACCGGGAGGTCCGTGGGGCGACGCACAATTGGCCTAGTGTCGTCCGGGTTAGGGAGGGCTTGGTTGGTAGGGGTGTCCTTGTCTCATCGCGCACCAGCGACTCCTGTGGCGGGCCACAGTGTTTCCTCCGACACATTGGTGCGGCTGGCTTCCGGGTTGGATGCGGCAGGGCGGCTTGGTTAGGTTGTGTATATGAGGACACATGACTTTCAACCTTCGTCTCTCCCGAGCCCGTACAGGAGTTGTAGCGATGAGACAAGATAGTAGCTACTACAACAATTGGATACCATGAAATTAGGGAGAAAAAGGGGTCAAATTAAAAAAATAATAAAAAGAATGCTGTGTGACTGTTTGAGGTTGTGGACAGGTGTCTTTTATACTGATAACAAGTTCAAACAGGTGCCATTAATACAGGTAACGAGTGGAGGACAGAGGAGCCTCTTAAAGAAGAAGTTACAGGTCTGTGAGAGCCAGAAATCTTGCTTGTTTGTAGGTGACCAAATACTTATTTTCCACCATCATTTGCAAATAAATTCATTAAAAATCCTACAATTTGATTTTCTGGATTTTCTTTCTCATTTTGTCTGTCATAGTTGAAGTGTACCTATGATGAAAATTACAGGCCTCTCTCATCTTTTTAAGTGGGAGAACTTGCACAATTGGTGGCTGACAATACTTTTTTGCCCCACTGTATATACTGTATTCTATACTATCTTTTGCATCTTAGCCTATGCCGCTCTGTCATTGCTCATCCATATATTTATATTTAGATATTCTTATTCCATTCCTTTACTTAGATTTGTGTGTATTGGGTATTTGTTGTGGAATTGTTAGATATTACTTGTTAGATATTGCTGCACTGTCGGAACTAGAAGCGCAAGCATTTCGCTACACTCGCAATAACATCTGCTAACTATGTGTATGTGACCAATAATATTTGATTTGATTTGACTTCATTAGACACAACAATTCCCTGCCGAATGCCTCCATCTATGATGTCCACCTCTTTGACAGGGCCCATACCCACCTCTTTGATGGGGCTCATACCCACCTCTTTTACCACCTTGATGGGGCCCATGCCCACCTCTCTGACGAGCCCCTTGTCCACGAGCTCTTTGATTTCTTCCTCTTCCTTGCTGTCTATCCTGTTTCAATGTTCACACATACCCTTATATGGTGACCAATTGTGGCCACGACTATGTGAAATCAATTAGCGATAACGAGTAGTCATTATGTATGGTTATCATATATGATACATGTCATTTAGATGTTTATACTTTACAAACACACATATTATTTTTGTATTTCCCAAAATCCATATATAGTAGACAAGCCAGTTGAAAATCTATAGGTTTACCAAAACAGTTATGTGATTAAGCATTAAGCACAGTTTAATTAAGTGATGGTCAAGTGTATTTAAGCAAATGAGAAGATAATCATATGAAAAGTAGTATGAGCATTACATTGTAAAAGGCAATTTCTTTATATGAATGGTATTTCTATCTGAATTTGATTAGGTTTGGTGAAAAAAATGACTGTGTAATTTGGTGTGTTGTACCTAGTCAATTGAAAATGTGCTTAGAGTTGTGAAAAAAATGACCTTTTTGATTATCTGTTTAGAGTTTTGTGCTGCATTTTACCACATACAGTACATGTGAAAATAGTACCAAAGCATTAAAAAAAGGTCAAACGGTAAGCCCGTTAGAGGGAGCTACACTTTCCCTATAACCTATTACAACCAACACCAGAACTGTCCAGGTATGAGAAAATTAGTCATTTGCTTGACGAGCTCAGCTAAATATTATCCATCCTTTTCTATTTCCATTACATATCTTCCATCCCTCCAATGGTCCCCCACTGTACTGCTTTTTCTCTGTTCCTTGCCAGCTGTTGCTGTCCGTATCTCTCCACTAGGACTGCCCCTGTGCAACAAGTTATAAATAAAATGCCAAGAAGTGCATCCCAGTAAGACATTCAGCCGTTGTGTTGTTTAAGCAGCTGCACACTGTCAGTCCAATCGTTCTATTAGAGAAGGAGGAGAACAGCTAGGGGTGGGGGAGAGGAGAGAAGGAGGCCAGGGTGAGTCAGGGAGGAGACCTGCCCTGGCAGCCTCCACAGAGTGCATGCTGGGAGAGCCAGACAATGAATGTGTGTGGGGATGAGACCACCAGCAGGGTTGGCAGTCTATATGATCCATGGGTCATATTAGATTTAGTTTCGGGTACATGAGGAGGGTTGGGGTCACAGTGACGCCTTATTACCAGCAGACTCCATGCTGTTAAAATGTGATTGGGTTGTCCATGGGTGAGTCATAATAGAGAGGGCATCATTAGAGATACCCTGGAGGACATGTATGAGTCAAAAACAAGGCTCCATGTCAATTAGCCTGAAGGAAGACAGTGATGACTCATAGTTACCTTGAAGTAAATTGTCTTCTAATTCAACATGGATTCTTCATTCATCAGTAACCCCTGTATAGATAAAGGGTTATGGTTATATTCAGCATTTCAGCTGGATATTTAGAGTGAGTGAAGATTGCCCAATGCCTCCCCCTTCCTCCGTACTTAGCACGTCTAACTTGTCTTGTAACTCACTATCATTACATTCCTAGCCATCAGTTTTGTCATTTATTGTGTCATCTAGAGTTCTGTGGTCTCTGAGGTTTTTTCCAGGCGGTTCTCTCTGATGCCTCAACTACCAACTGTCTGGATGCAGCTGGACGTGACAGTTTAACAAACATTTCTTATCAAGTGGCTGAACTCCCCTCTATGTTGTTCCAGACCAGACACAGGTCAGTTAAAAAAACAAAAGTACATGCACAGCAATGTGAAAGCTTAAAAAAGGGATGCAGCTGCTTTTCAAGCCAGACCTTTTGAATCAAACCAAACAGGCGGGTGATTTACAGTGACAGGGTCAGAGTTCAGCCTAAGAGGCTGGGTCAGGGTTTCACACAGCCAGTTAGATGAATGCCAAAATAGACCTCTCCCACTGAGTCTATCTATCTCACTCATCATATCTGTCATAGAAAAACAAAATTAAATGTGCTTTGAGTTTCCTAATTAGGCCTCTATTGTAAATAATACGATCAGCCACTGATTGCTTATTCAAGGCATTTCGTCTCATATGTTAACTGCTTTGTTAAATGACAATGTCGCGTTAGCTGCTTTAGCCAAGTGTTTGGTTCATACATGCCATACGTTCAATGGATTCTCAAGTCAAAAATAGTGTGGAGGTGCGAGGTCAGTTTGTTTCCGAAGGACCAGCATTAACAACACTATGACCATAAACAGTCCATTCCACAGTGCTACTGTTATAGACACCTGCAGACTACTAGCAGTGTTCTTTGTGTAGACTGTCTGTGACTGTCGACTCCTGTGGGTCACAGTGGAACTGTGGTCACCCGTGGGATATCAGGTCAATGATACAAGGTCAACCAAGACTTGGCTAACTAATGCATAAACCAAGGACAACTCCCCTGGCCATAACATGCTGGTCCAAATGCCAGAAATGTGGCAGCACATTCTTCATGTTGCCCATGGGCCTAGCCGGAGATGATGTAGGGAGAGAGTGAATGTTTTTATGCCCAGTATGTGTTAGTCAGAGCAATGCACTGCCTTCTAGCATGAGCAAACAAGCAAAGGCCAAGGAAAAGTGAGTAACGTACTTATTACACACGTATTACAGACAACAGGAAAGCCTGGTCACTAGGACACATTGGCTGGTGACCGTCACAAGGTAGCCTGCTGAAATGCAACCATAATGGGAGTATAAAATTGATCATATCATCCTCACCATGGATTAAGATATCTCTCTGATGGCCATGGGGGTCAACATTTACTTCATCATCCCGTTGCCAGTCTCTGGATTGTTTGATAGGATAATGGATAATTACTATATGCTTTGTATAGTACTAAGTCAGGTAATAATTAATAACTGCTCATTTCATTTTTGTGAAAGAATGATTTTGCTATTACACTGAATAAGCTGTGGCAAACACTTAAACATTGTCCACAAGGGAGAAGCTGACTCCTTTAATGTGTTTAGATATTAGCGCATTATAAGGCCTGTGGAATGAACCTGCGAAAACTGGGAAACGTGTAGATATCTATCCCTTACATATACTGTAACCACACACAGACACAAA
Organism: Oncorhynchus mykiss; assembly: GCF_013265735.2. NCBI lineage: Eukaryota > Metazoa > Chordata > Actinopteri > Salmoniformes > Salmonidae > Oncorhynchus > Oncorhynchus mykiss. Next base: position 55,469,730 of record NC_048573.1, on the reverse strand, counting down.
CACACTTCCTGTCCTTTGGATGAACTGAGCGGTGCTGTAAGCGGTAGAGGAATGTGCCGGTTGGGTCTTCTCTCCCACGGTCAGGGTCAGATTCAATGCTCTCCCCTCCCTGGCTGGCTCTCCAACTACTCTCTCTGGCCAGGTTTTCTTATTCAGCCGTACGGACCAGATACATGTTCCACTTCCTTTAGAACAGTTACTCTCAACTGCTGTGAGTTATTAGGTATTTCATCACACACCCCTCTCTGTTTGTACAGTTCCACCCTTTAGACCACAGAGTTAGGACAAGTAAATGGACTGATGACTTTCTCCACTCCTCCCCAGTGTGGCTTCCTGTCTGGAGTCTCTACGTACATATTGTGTAAAGGATTGGCCAGAAAGCGCTCCTGGTATTCTAAACAAGATCTATCCACACAATGAAAATGTACATTTACCGCAGGGAAAAGGGGTCCAATCAGTGCACACTAAGCAGAGAGAGAGGGATGGAGGCTCTGTTAGAATGTAGTCTTAGAGGGTTATCTTGTTTCTTCAAAGGACTAGAATTTATCTCTCAACACACTGTCATTAAGTGCAGGATGTCTGGGTATAAATTAGAGATCTCTCTCCCTGTGTGCTCTGCAAGAGCTGGTCCATGGGAGAGTGTGCTTGCACACAGCTCTCTATACAGAGATAGTATAGGGTCGCTGGGAGGGCAACAATGACTCTCCAAATCCACATACAGTGGCAAGAAAAAGTATGTGAACCTGGATTTCTGCATAAATTAATCATAAAATTTGATCTGATCTTCATCTAGGTGACAACAATAGACAAACACAGTCTGCTTAAACTAATAACACACAAACAATTATACGTTTTCATGTCTTTATTGAACATACCATGTAAACATTCACAGTGCAGGGTGGGAAAAAGAGGATTGACCCTCCTTTGGCAGCAATGACCTCAACCAAACTTTTTCTGTAATTGCGGATCAGACCTGCACAACGGTCAGGAGGAATTTTGGACCATTCCTCTTTACAAAACTGTTTCAGTTCAGCAATATTCTTGGGATGTCTGGTGTTCTCTTGAGGTCAGCATCTCAAACAGGTTGAGGTCAGGACTCTGACTGGGCCACTCCAGAAGGAGCATTTTCTTCTGTTGAAGCCATTCTGTTGTTGATTTACTTCTGTGTTTTGGGTCGTTGTCCTGTTGCATCACCCAACTTCTGTTGAGCTTCAATTGGCAGACAGATAGCCTTACATTCTCCTGCAAAATGTCTTGATAAACTTGGGAATTATTTATTTTTGTCGATGATAGCAAGCTGTCCAGGCCCTGAGGCAGCAAAGCAGCCCCAAACCTCGATGCTCCATCCACCATACTTTACAGTTGGGATGAGGTTTTGATGTTGGTGTGCTGTGCCTTTTATTCTCCTCCATACATATTGTTGTGTGTTCCTTCCTTCCAAACAACTCAACTGTAGTTTAATCTGTCCACAGAATATTTTTTCCAGTAGCGCTGTGGAACATCCAATGCATTTTTGCAAACTTCAGACGTGCAGCAATGTTTTTTTTAGACAGCAGTGGCTTCTTCCGTGGTGTCCTATCATGTTTTACGTATCATAGACTCTTCAACAGAGATGTTTGCACGTTCCAGAGATTTCTGTAAGTCTTTAGCTGACACTCTAGGATTCTTCTTAACTTCATTGAGCATTCTGCACTGTGCTCTTGCAGTCATCTTTGCAGGACGGCCACTCCTAGGGAGAGTAGCAACAGTGCTGACATTTCTCCATTTATAGATAATTTGTGTTACCGTGAACCGATGAACATCAAGGCTTTTCAAGATACTTTTGACTTTTGTAAACCTTTCCATCTTTATGCAAGTCAACAATTCTTAATCTTAGAGATCTCTTTTGAGGCATGGTTCACATCAGGCAATGTTTCTTGTGAATAGCAAACCCAAATTTTGTGAGTGTTTTTTTATAGGGAAAGGCAGCTCTAACCAACATCTCCAATCTTGTCTCATTGATTGGTCTTCAGGTTAGCTGACTCCTGACCCCAATTAGCTTTTGGAGAAGTCATTAGCCTAGGGGTTCACATACTTTTTCCAACCTGCACTGTGAATAATTAAATGATGTATTCAATTAAGACAAGAAAAAAAAAAATAATAATGTAATAATAATAACAATAATGTGTGTGTTATTAGTTTAAGCACACTGTTTGTCTATTGTTGCAACTTAGATGAAGATCAGATCAAATTTGATGACCAATTTATGCAGAAATCCAGGTAATTCCAAAAGGTTCACATACTTTTTTCTGCCACTGCAGATGCCATGTATCATTTTAGTCTTTGTCTGGACCTGCAAGTGCTTATCCACAGTAAGGATACCCAGTCCAGTGGCAGGACATCAATGACAGCAAAGTTCATCAGTGGCTACATTGTTTGTCTGTCTCACTCTTAATGGTGAAATTAGTATAGTTTCTGGTTGTTTCTCTCTCACCTCACAGCTGTGATAAGAAAACCTGGTCATATATTGTCCATGAGTTTAATGTGCAAGGTAATGTGAGCTTGAGAAAGCTGGTTAGAATGCCAATATGAATAAATAAAAATAATAAACCACAGCTAGGCCTCCTGAGTGAAATCACCTGTATCTACAGTATATCCACCCTGTTCACATTCTCTATGCTCATAGTGCCATACCAACAAGCAAATTTAGTTAATATGCAGCCAAGGAATGGAAAAGTGGAAAGGTGCATGTGTGAGAGAGTGAGAGAAAGAGACAAGAGGATAGGTAGCGATAAAGAGAGAGAGAAGGAGAGGGAGAGGTGAGATGGAGGTTAAGAGTAACGCCAAAGAAAAGTAAGAAAGAATCTTGAGGCGATTTCCTTCTCCCCTTCCCTCCCCTCCCCTCCCCTCCCCTCCCCTCCCCTCCCCTCCCCTCACTCTCTCTCTCTCTCTCTCTCTCTCTCTCTCTCTCTCTCTCTCTCTCTCCCTTACTCCTACATGCTTTTTCTCATACTCTGCATGGGTCATGCTGCCTCCTCTCAAACTGTGGGCAGACAAACATAGCACCAGGGAGAGCTATTAGCAGCAGCAGAAGATCACCCAGGAGCTCTAAGATGTTTATTTATTAGAGTCTTCCTGTTGCTTAAAGTCCTGACCTCCTCACTAAGCAATTTGGAGTCAATGTGGACAGAATGGCGAATAGTGTGATCAGTTTGTCAACTTCTGAGACCCGTCGGTCTAATGATTATTCTCCTGACTGGACTCCGTACTCACAGTCGTCCCTGCTTAACTGGACAACCAACACACTGTAGGAAACATGGTAATGTAACTGTTGCTAAACATGGCCTACTTTGACTTTATGCCATTCCATTTCATATGTGTTTATTGTCAGTATTTGCTGTTTTGATATGATTTTCATCATTGTCCATCATGTTTTTACATATTTTACATTTACATTTACATTCAAATGTCTAAATTGGCCCTATAATCTCTGTCATTACAAACACACGTGTAGGTTTGATGCTCCTGTGCTCCCACTTAACATAGCTAGCTACACAGCAAAATGTTTTGACTCAAGGTGAGGGTTTCAAATTACTGTGCATTCCCAGTGATTTCACAAAACACTCGCTGTATTGGTTGGCCTGCATCTCCCCTTTTAAAAGCAAGGCATGAGTCTAGCACACAGAATTACAAGAAGGATCCATTTGGGAAGAAATTACTGAATTAATGTTTTGCTGTTTCAAGTGCTACTCAGACTCTGGAGAGGGGATGGCTATATGTTTATATTCTTTATAGCTCTGGATGAGAGTACATTGGAGAGGTAGGCTTAGGAACTGAAGTGACCATCATTCCAGTATGTTTCCACTGAATCAACACATGAAAACAAAAGTTCTTTCTTCAGCAGTAAAAATGATGTACTGTCTTGCCTGGTTACCTCAGTAAGCTCTCAAACACTGAGGTCACTCATGGAACGTCATACAATTCAGGCTTTAAGTTAATGCTCTCGGTGTACTTGTTATATCTGTGATCATGGGAGAGAGGGAAAACGGGCAGTTTGAACAACACTATGTTCAGCTGTGACTTAATTACAGGTAGGACGATGTGCAACTGATCCCCCACTTTTAATATAATGAAGTGTTTTTAAGATCACTGCTACTGCTGGACTACTGGTTTGCCACCAACTTCAAGCCTTTCTGCTGCTCAAGGCATCATAATTAGCATTTGCACGCAAGAAAGGCCACATTTGCAAAGCAAACGGAATATAACATCTGCTTTTTTTAGTGGCTAAGTGATGGTTTAGAGTAGAGCCACAAGATTAGGCCTGTGTTTATTTTCTCTCATGTCATTAGGCGTGTTCTCATGGAGGGCGTTAGCACGTTCTAACCTGAGGTGGTTAACTAAGATGTTTAGGAAATCTGCTATGCAATTAAATGCCTGTCTGTACATGTTGCTGTGTAATGCAAGATACTTGCCCTCAGCATGTTATGCGCCCCTGGCCAATTTACTTCAGGTAACATGTAGCATGACTTTGTTCCGGTATTATCAAGGAGAAGTTATCTTTAAATTCTACCCTCTATTTAATAATATAGCTAGTTCCATTATTATGGGGACAAGCACAGTTTTCAAGGAGCCAATTTACCTGGAGAGTTGAATTAGTGTGTAAAAGTGCAGCAGTCAGTCTGCCCCCCTCAGGGTAACCATTTATGGAACCCAAAAGACACTAAACCTAGACCGCTCCTGATTAAGTGTCTGTAATGATTCGGCAGTGTATCTTTAGTGCAGTTGGGCTGAGTTTCATTTCAAATTATGCAATGAGATCATTCTGTTAACTGGCCCGTAAATTAAAACAATGTTACAGCAATATTGATTTATTTAGATCACAGATATGAATGTCACGGCACGCCAGTACATTTAAATAGTCAAAATCTGGGCACAAAACCCAAACAGCACAGACGATTGAGCTTACAAAGAAAACTTGTTAAGTACTGTGTTAGTTTGCATTGTTTGCCTTAAGACTAAAGCACATAAGAATAAAGCACATCATCAACACAGGGACCGTAAAATGAACGCCAGTGTGCTTTTCTTACTGATTCACTCCCATATTTTATTGAAAGAGGTTCCTTCTAAATACAAGCGCCGTGGCTTTATGTTAAGGTCTTATACTTTGGATACATGGTAGGTGCTTCTCAGCTTCTCAACTGAACAGATGTATAGCATCTTGGTTGGTTATTGACAGGCAGCTCATCCCAACTAAACAATACACACTTTTGTTCTCATCTCCAGTGTGAAGCATTCCTAAAAAGCTAGTATGTGTTGGTTGCTTAGTGGTTGCCACAGCAGGCTATAATTTGATTCAAAAGCAGTCACACAGAACTGACCCACGTGCTAAAATGTTGAATAGAAACGTGAATAATGTACCAGAATGTAGGATATCAGAGATACACAGGGACGGATGCTATAGCAACCCTCTATTGGTCAAGCTGCTATTCCAGTTCACCATTCATTTTGTGTGTTTGTGCCTGTCTGCCCTGGAGAATCACTGAGAAGGATGTGTGGTATTTGGACGGTCATCCTGGGGGTGGCTGACAGGACAGTATTATCTCCTGATGACCATTAGAGAGCTGTTGCTCAGACATCACAAAGTTAGTTGGTCTGGTCTGGGAGAACCCGCATCCGATTTGTTGAACTTTTAAAAAAACAGACAACACAGGAAATGTAGCTTTTGAAGTTATATTGGTGTCAGAAATGGCTCACATGCTCTGCTAAATTACATAATCCATGGGCTCGCTATTATACATAGTATTTCTCCTAGACATTATGTATACAAGATCATTTATACTGAAATACTTGAAGATACTTCAAAGTCCGCCACCGGCTTAGAAGGAGTTGTTTGAGTAAGCTGGTAAGTGAAGAGAAATGTTAAATATCAGAATGTACTCTACCCACACTGGGATATCCTAATGCAATAAACTGCAATCTGAGACAAGACATTTATTTTAGTGACCGAGTGTGAGGGATGTGTATTTATTTAGTCCCCAGTGTTTCTTCAGCAAAATGTCAGCACTCAGCAGCAGACCGTTAGGCAGGCTTGCTGTTTACACCCACAGGGTGCTCTCTTGTTGCTCAGACATAACAGTAACCATGAGTCATGAACCTGCTAGCCCTGCTAATGCCACTTTCCCACATTACAAACCCTTGGATGCGCTCATCTTTTTTCCATTTCATACCAGAAGTGACCTGTCATGCTTTTCTTAGAGCTTGTCATCATGCCTTGATAAAATAGCACTGTAGGGCAGGTTACTTATGTGCAGAGATCAAGAAGCATTCAACCATAGTATGACATAACACAAGAGCATTATTCAGAACCCCCTACAGGTGCTGGAAAAGTGTTTTCAGGTCAGTGGCATGTTCCAATGGGTCAGCCCAGGATATGATTTTCTATTGATCCATCATCAAGCTCCACCCTGCATCACATCCCTTGTCTTGTTTGGATTTACACTCGGTTGAGTTGTGAATTCAATGTGAAATCAACCAAAAATGTCTCCCCGTCATTGGATTTAGGTTAAAAGTTGGGTGAAAAAAAAGACCAAAATTCCCTTACACTTATGACTTTCTGCAAATCCAATCAGTTTTCTGCGTTAATTCAACGTCATCACATAGAATTTTTGGGTTGAAATGACGTGGAAACAATGTTCAGACTATGAAGAACAAAACAATCTTTCACAGAAACTCTCTGGACCCCGAAGCAGGTGTTTCTATCACCTTCAGGAGGAACACAGCTTTCCAAGACAATGATCCAAATATTTATAAAATGAAAATCTCACATGTACAGAATCTCCACCACATTCTGAATTCTAAATAATTATGAGCCCACCATCGGATACAGGGGACCCCAGTCCAGTGTGATGTCCTACCTCCTCTACACTTTACTGGGGAACGGTCTGAACTGTGGTGACCCAGTCATGCCAGATGGTTGTTGTCTTTGGAGGTATCAAGAGGGAGTGTCCATGTTATTTGCAGAAATGGTCCTGAGATTTAGGAGAGGGTTTTAGAGGAGGACTAGTCTCTTGTTTCATAAAAGTGTACAAATTGAGTAGCCAGAATGCAGATTTGGTTACTGGGTGCACTGCAGGGATTTGTATTTATTATGGATCCCCATTAGCTGCTGCCAAGCCAGCAGCTACTCTTCCTGGGGTCCGGCAAAATTAAGGCAGGTATACAATTTTAAAACATTACAATACATTCATAACAGATTTCACAACACACTAAGTGTGTGCATTCAGGTCCCTACTCCACTACCACATATTTGCAACATAAAATCCAGGTCTGCGTGTGTGTATAGTGCGTATGTTGTATGAAGACTGCCCAAATGTTCTTAATTGGTTTATTAATACATTTTCAAGTTCATAATTGTGCGCTCTTCTCAAACAATAGCCTGGTATTCTTTCATTGTAATAGCTACTGTAAATTGGAAAGTGAAGTTAGATTAACAATAATTTAAGCTTTCTGCCCATATCAGATATGTCTGTGTCCTGGGATTTTTGTTGTTGTTATTTACAACCTCATGCTAATCACATTAGCCTACGTTAGCTCATCCGTTCCGTGGGAACGACACCAATCCCGTAGAGGTTAAGCGTTGCAGTCATTTCAGTCTCTGTAGTAGCTGACGTGTATAGTGTTTAGTCATCCGCCTTTACTCAAAGCCAGTGGCATGTCGTTAGTAAAGATTGAAGAAATTAAGGGGCCTAGACAGCTGCCCTAAGGAATTAGACAGGTAACTTTTTATCCACAATATAGCAAGGGGTGTAAAGCCATAACACATACTTTTTTCCAGCTGCAGACTCTGATCGATAATGTCAAAAATCACACTGAAGTCTAACAAAACAGCTCCCACAATCTTTTTATCATCATTTTCTCTCAGCCAATCATCAGTAATTTGTGTAAGCTTGTTGAATGTCCTTCCCTATAAGCGTGCTGAAAGTCTGTGGTCAATTTGTTTACTGTATAATATCATTGTATCTTGTATCTGGTCAAACACAATTTAAAAAAAAACTTTACTAAGGGTTGGTAACAGGCTGACTGGTCGGCTATTTGAGCCAGTAAAGGGGGCTTTACTATTCTTAGGTAGCGGAATGATTTTTGCTTCCCTCCAGGCCTGAGGGCACACACTTTATAGTAGGCTTAAATGTAAAAAAATAAATAAATAAATTAAAAAGGCAAATAGGGGTGGCAATATCGTCCGCTATTATTCTCAGTAATGATAAGCCAAGATAGTAGCTACTAAACAATTGGATACCACGAAATTGGGGAGAAAAAGGGGGGTAAAAATTCAACAAACAAAAAAACACAAAAAAAAAGTTGTCAGGTGTTTTGTCATTATTGATAGACAACAATCATTTTTTCACCTCGTCTACACTCACTTTACAGAATTCAAAATTAAAATGTTTGTCTTTCATAATTTGGTCAAATATACTTGATATGTAGTGTCAGCATTTGTTGCTGGCAGTCATGCCTAAGTTTGCTAATCATGCCAATTAAGAAACAATTAAGTAGTTATATCAATATCAGTCGGTTTTGTGATGAATGAGCCATCTGATTCAATTAATGATAAAGCTGAGTTTGCCTTTTTTCCCAAAATGTAATTGAAGGTGCTCCAAAGCTTTTTACTATCATTCTTTGTCTTTTATCTTTGTTTCATAGTTTAGTTTCTTCTTCTTTTTATTCAGTTCAGTCACATGATTTCTCTGTATGTTTGCCAATCAGTTGTGCAGCCAGACTTATTTGCCATTTATTTTGCCTTATCCCTCTTAACCAACCAATTTTTCAATTCCTCATCAATCCACGGGGAGTTTTTACAGTCATTTTCTTAATGGGTGCATGCTCATTAGTAACTGGGATAAGCAATTTCATAATTGTGTCAAGTGCAACATCTGATTGCTCCTCATTACACACCATCAACAAATATTATTTACATCAACAACATAGGAATCACTACAAACCGTATTGTATGACCTCTTATACACTATATTAGAACCAGCTTTGGAGCTTTGGTTTTCCTAGATATGGCTACTATATTGTGATCGCTACATCCGATGGATCTGGATACTGCTTTCAAGCACATTGATATAGCATTAGTAAATATGTGATCAATACATGTTGATGATTTCATTCCTGTGCTGTTTGTAACTACCCTGGTAGGTTGACTGATAACCTGAACCAGGTTGCAGGCACTGGTTACTGTTTGAAGCTTTTTCTTGAGTATGAATGTCATACGTTACAAGCAAGTGATTAATTTCATGAACCTTGTTTCTTAAGCTACATATGTTAACGTGGGCAATTTTTTGCACTTTTCTGGGATGCTTGTTTGTTTTCATTGCTTTACTGGGAAGCTTAGTAGATATTGTCATGTTATTTATGTTAGTGCAGGGTGATCTGCACACAGTGGACTACCTACTAGGGCACACAGCCTCAGTGCTAACAGCATAAATCTGGTTCATAGGCACATGATTGCTGCATACAATAGCTGTAGGATCAGCAGAGGCATGCAGGGCAGTTAGAGGGACATAAGTTACATGTACATTTGCTAAAGCGTTATGATGACTCAGCGACACAATGGTAGGGATTAACTGAGCTGGGCTTGGGTCATTGATAAGTCATTGTCTCAACACAGCCTTATAAGGCTCTGAAAGGATCCAGGAACCCAAATGATTTGGGTGGATCCCATCCTCCTTATAAAACGTGTTGTTTCCAAAAGGTATCAAAATTGTCAACAAAAGTTACACCTATTGAGCTTCAATAATCACGTAGCCAGTTGTGAAGAAGAAACCTGCTAAAGTGTTCAATGCCACAATTCAGAGAGGGTATAGGGCCAGATATGATGGCTATTTTATTAGTGTCTAGCAGAGAGTCAATCAGCTCTTTGATATCCAGTTTCAACTGCTCAGAGCTGCCCTTCATAATGTCATTAAAACCCACATAGACTATGATAGAATCAATGTCCATGTCCTGACGTAGTACATTCTGGAGCAGCTTAGTAATGTAATTTACTCCAGCTCCAGGATAGGACATTGTTTTTGCACCAGGAACAGTCACATTCCTTACCATGGAGCTGCCCAAAATCAGGGCTGGCAAGAAAGACGAGGAAATCTGCCCACTCCCATGCTTCACAGGATTCTGAGAACCCTTTAAGGACAGGCAAGAGGCAGGATAACTTGAGTCCGTTGTTCCCGGCACCTGGTGCAGGACTCCGACAGATGGAGAAGCCTCGCTCGATCCAGAGCAGGGACAGAAGGTTGCCGACGTCGATTTTGAAATCGTAAGGGAAGGAGTAGGAGTAAGCCGTGCGACCACAGACACAGGTACCCCCAGCGACCAATGTGCAGGAAGATCAGGGCGGTGAAACTATTTGTTGTTTGTATCCACTCCAGGCCTCTCTTGCTGTGTTCCTTCGACTCCGCTATTGGATGGGGGAAGAGAGGCAGGAGATGCCTCCCCTGGCGAACGAACTCTGGGCAACACCGGCCAGCCTGATAACAACAAACGACAAAGGTTAGGTTTTTCTCCTTTCCAACATAGACTAGTAGATGGAGTAATAACGGAGAGCTTTAAAGGAAGTAGGCTAGTCAGCCAGACAAGGTCCAAAGGGATCATTCTGATCACGACCTGATATGCCCAGACTCTCCCTCCATCTCCACACCGGAGCTGGGATGCACTGAGTTCTGTGGAATGGTCTGTGGAATCATCACAGTGGTATTTCTCCATTCAAGGTGCATCTTCTTTGATGCACCTTATGTCTAAACTTCTTTACAGTGAAATTATCTTGATTGGTGATCTCAACTGGTGTTGGTTAAAGCCGGTGTCTGGTGAATGAAAAATGTTTTGTAATTCTATGAATCTTACCCAGTTGATTAACTCAACTATTCTGCGGTTGGTGTTTTTTGTAATGATTTAAGTGACCATTGTGCTGTTGTTGCTGTTAGAAATAATAATGTTCCAAAGACAAACCCACGTTTTATTCGTAAGAGAAATTTGAAGTGTTTTAATTAGCAGGCTTTTTTTGTTTCATGATTTGTTTTATTTTGACTGGGGCAAGATTGAGCTTATCCCTAATGTGTTTTTTTCCAAATAGTTAACAAACATGCCCTATTCTGCAGGTTCAGGGTTAAAGGGCGGTATAATCCATGGTTTTCTTCTGAGCTGTCTTGTATTATTCACGACTGTAATCTAGCCTGGACTAAAGCAAGGAAATAATGTTCTGATAGTGATTGGCTTATTTTTTGGCAGTTGCTAAATAAGTGTTATTTTCTTCTCAGGAAGGCCAAGTCTGAATATTTTATGTCTGTTACCACTGATAACCTGAATGACCCTAGAAAGATTTGGAAGGCTATTAAGTCTATGTCTGGTAACAGTAATGTTCATGAATTATCGTCATGTGTTTTGAAGGACTCTGTTGCTGTATATGACAAAACTGAAATGCTGAATTGTTTCAATGAGCACTTTGTATCGTCTGTTAGGCTGTTTGATTCAGTGTTCTCTGTCTCTGTACAACCCTGTGTGGATGAACCAGTGAGAGCTGGTCAAACTTTTAGCTTTTTGACATTCTCAGTGCAGGTGGTACATAAAGCCCTGAAATCCTTAGATCAGAGAAAGCCTTCAGGTCCTGATCTTTTGGATCCCTGCTTTTTAAATCTGGCAGCTGATTTCATAGATGAACCACTGACATATTTGTTCAAACTAACCCTGGAATGTAATGAAATTCCAAAAATCTGGAAATCAGCATTTGTGCTAACACTTTTAAAAGGGGGAGATCCAACTCTTTTAAATAATTATAGGCCAATCTCAAAGCTATCACTCCTGGTGAAAATACTTGAAACCCTTGTGAGTGAACAGCTAAAAGAGTTTTTATTTACTAACTCTATTTTATCAATGTACCAATCGGGCTTCAGGAAGAAGCATAGCACAATTACAGCAGCCATGAAGGTTTTAAATTATATCACTGAAGCCCTTGACAAAAAACAGCAGTCTCACTTTTTATTGATCTCTCTAAGGCTTTTGATACAAGAGATCATGCTATACTAAGGCAGAGATGGCCGAGTGTAGGTCTTTCAGAGCATGCAGTTGCATGGTTTGCTAACTATCTGTCTGATAGAACTCAGTGCACTCAATTTGATGGGCTTATGTCTGTTAAATTGTCTGTCTTTAATGGTGTGCCCCAAGGCTCTGTACTTGGTCCTCTCTTATTCACTATTTATATAAATGATTTAGACAAAAATGTCCAAAATGCGCAACTTCATTTTTATGCTGATGATACTGTTATTTACTGTTGTGCCTCGTCTCTTACAAAAGCTTTCCAGAACTTGCAAACTGCTTTTGATACTGTTCAACATACCTTGTGTCAATTGAAGCTTATCCTCAATACTGACAAAACAAAACTAATGGTGTTTTCTAAAGCAAGAAATAGACCTCTGAACCTTTCACCTATTACTACCTGTCAGGGCAAGGAGATTGAGGTTGTAACCTCTTATAAATATCTTGTAATTTTAATTGGTGACGGCCTCTCTTTTAAATTGCATATTCAACAACTTACAAAAAAATTGAAGCTGAAATTGGGATTTTATTTTAGGAATAAGGCCTGTTTTTCTTTTGAAACCAGAAGGAGGCTAGTATCAGCTACATTTATGCCTTTACTTGACTATGGGGATATTTTATATATGAATGCTTTCGCTTAGTGTTTGAGATCAATTGACACCCTTTACCATGGCACTTTGAGATTTATTTTAAACTGCAAAATCCTTACGCACCACTGCATTTTGTATACCCGGGTTGGCTGGCCTTCTCTAGTCACTCGTAGGCTCAGGCACGGGTATACTTTCATTTACAAAGCCATTTTGAGTTTACTACCTTTTTATTTGGGCATTTTTATTGTTCAGAAATGTGGTGGGTACTCCCTTCGTACGCTGGACTTTATCCTGCTAACTGTTCCAAATGTCTGAACGGAATTTGGTAAAAGGGCTTTTATGTACTCTGCGCCATCGTCTTGGAACTCCTTACAAAATACTTTTAAACTGGAAGAACTTGTCCCGATTAGTATTTTAAATCACTGATGAATGATCTTGAGACTGATTCCCTGACCTGTCAATGTTTTTAATTAGCTGTTTTTGATTTTGTTATACTCTTGTGAATTTTATGGTTTTTACTAGCATACTTTTAGTTTTTCATGTTGTCTGTCTGTAATTTTTGTAATGACTTGGTGCTGCCTATCTTAGCCAGGACGCTCTTGAAAAATAGATTTTAAATCTCAATGAGCCCTTCCCAGTTAAATAAAGGTTAAATAAAAAATAAAAACAAATTAAAAACAAACTCATCACTATGAGCAAGTAGGCAACATATTTTCCCATTGAGGAAAATGTGTATTGTTGATAAAATGGCTTCATAACTCTATTGTGTAAATGTATTCTAATTCACAATCTGTTGAAATATAATTGAACAATAAAGAGGGTGGTGTCTAGTAACATTTGCCAGTCATAATATCCCTACAATTATATTGAAATCAGTCTACGTAGCTTGGCAAGGCATGGTAACCACATTGCACCAGGGACCATAAGAACCATGTTTCCTCCTACAGAGACTCTCCATTGAGACAAGAAACATCCACATATACATTTACCTCCCACAGCAGATGCATGGCTTTCACAAAGCTAAATTAAGCAGGGCCTAAAAGTGGTTGATGGGCCACCATGGAGGTCAGAGAGAATGTGAAACCATAAACCAGGCCTCTCCTCTAGCAGAGACCCCCAGTCTGTTTATGGATGCTGGGTATCTGCCGAAATGCTGCTTATGCTGCTCAAATATCTCATGTGATACTGTAGCCACCCTGACATCCACAGCAACTTTGTCCTTGTCAACGTCTCTGGTGAATGGTTATGGATTGTTCTGTGTGAAGGAAGAAGGAAAAAGGTCTGAGGTCTTACTGGAAACATACTAAGGGATGCCAGGAACAAAGGATAGCAGACAATGGTGTTTGTGTGTTTTATGACCTTCAATTAAGCTTTTCTTTAAAGGGATGCAGAACTGCTTTTAGATGTTCAAAATTCGATATGTGATACAAATGTACCGCAGCCTATGTATGTGAAAAACAACTCCTGTCTGTTCCTAATCTTTATCTCCATCTTTTCTTAGGTCAAAAAAAACGTTTGAATATTTTAACTTATGTTTGTGCTGACCTCAGGCCTGTCTCTTATGTTAATAGAACCCTGAGTCTCTGGACAGGTCCATCCAGAACACCCTCTCAGACCTCTACCCTCCCTTCGAGGCCACAGCCCCCACTGTCCTGAGCCAGCTCTTCCAGGTCATAGAGGAACGTTACCAAGGAGACGCACTCAAGTGTCTGCTGGACTTCCTCATTACAGCCAAACACATCCTTGAGAGTGTTCAGCAGGCTGCCTGTGTGAGTCAACAGCCTCCGAGTTATACACATCAACACAGATGCTATACAAAAAATACATAACAGTTCACCATACACATTATATACAGGCATTTAGGCTCAAATAAAGACCAACTACACAAAACAAAGTTACCTCAATTACAAAGCTTGCAAAGTCATGCTAAGTGTAAAGACAAATGAAATGGTAAAGAAATGTCTGTCATTTTTCCTGTCAGGCCCAGTACTCTGATGTGGTGTTCCGCTGTGAGGGTTGGCCTCTGTGTCTGCATGAGAAGGTGGTGATCCAGCTTGCCTCCATCAACCCCTTATTGCTGCGCCCAGGGGACTTCTACCTGCAGGTGACACCCTTTTCTGAACAGTCCGCCCGCATTGTGGTCCGGAGCCTGCTGGGGGAGGAGGAGGGACAGGGTCGGGAGGTAGAGGAGACACCCATCCCTGAGACCTCCTACCCCTGCATCTTCACTGAGGACTGGCTGGGGGAGCTCAACCATGGCCGCCATGGCACCCTTCTCAGCCACTGTATCCTCTCCACAGACCAGGGCATGGTGAAGGTGCCATGGGCACAGGTGGCTCTACCTGAGTTTGTGGATAAACCCAGAACTATGGCCTTGTCATCTCCTAACCCTGCTGCTACTCAACAGGAGAAAGTGGCAAGGCCAGTGCCCTCGTTGGCGCTGCCTCCCCCTGCCTCTGGGTACTCTGTGGAGACTAGGATCTCTCCTGCTAAACATGGCATTGCGGTGTCGCTGTGTCTGGTGGACAGTAACTGCTCCAGGCTGGTTAAGGTGGATCAGGATAGGCCTGTGGCTAAGCCCATCGGCTGGGTGTCTCCCAACACATGGGACAGCCGCAGCAACAACACCTCTGAAGTTGAGGGGGAATACATAGACTTGGTGGAGTTCACTAAGCAGAAAGAAGCGTTGCTCAGTGGGGCTCACAGTCACACACACCCCAGAGCACCCATATTTAGGCCTGTTACCCTCAACAGGCCTGGTGTTCCTTCGGCTCCAGCCCTGCCCCCGCCCCCGGCCTTGGCTCCTGCCCCCCACCGGCCCCTCAGGGAACCGTTACACTGTGGCCGGACCGTCCGATTCCCCGAAGACCCCCCCTGCACCCCTTGCATGAGGAGGAGAATGGGCCAGGTGTCCAAAGCACAGGAGATCAGGTGCCGGTACAGAGAGTCTTACCATTCAGCACTGCAGAACCCTGTTACCTTTGAGAGAGACAATAGACTGAATACACTGGCGGTTCTGGAGGAGGCTAGTCTATGTGAGGGGAGACTGGGACCAGAGGGTAAAGAATCATGTCCTGGTCCCTCCCAGCAGTGCTACTATCCAGACCCAGGTCACCATGACCAGACTCCCCCTGTTAGCACGGTTCCCTGTTGGAAGTCTGGAGAAAGTAACACTATATCCAGTGGAATTTTACAAGGCCTGAATGACACCATAGAGGATGATGGGAGATGTCCCTCCTCTCTGTCGACCACTATTGTGGACATATCAGAGAAGTGTGAAGTTGTGATACAAGGAAGAAAAAGTAGGGACATTGACTTCAATACAAAGATGATTCCCAGCTTACATGTAGTGAAATGTAAAAACACGACAGCTTTTGGACTGGTTTCCCCAAAGATGAACAGGCGGAGACTGCCCAACCAAGGTAAGAGGTCTACAGAATGGCATGTTGTTGTTATTCTGTAGTATATTAAATATATCACATACCTCTGTATGATCCCTCTTTCCTAAAGATGTCTCCCAGGCTGGCCAACCCTTCATACCCGTTACAAACGGACACCAGACCCCTCCAATTGAAATTACCCAGCAGCCCCTGGGTCACTATGCTGTGCCCAGTTCTAAGGTCCTGTTACCAGCCTCAGCAGAACACAGCACTCACCATCTCCAGATGGGAGTCGCATGTCTAACTGGTATGGAAAAACCCCTTACATGGTTTGCCATAGAGACAGAGGTGTATGATATCTGTCCAGGGAAAGTGTATCAGATCCTCATGTTCCCCTCTCCCATATTCAGGTGGCAGAGACAGGACAGGTCGGTTGGTGGTTGAGGTGCACGGAGACAAGGAAGGATGGAGATCTCCTTTCGTGTCAAGTCTGGAACTCAGCAAACTTCTGCTCTACCTCCACTCTGTAATCAAGTATGTATGATACCCCCTGGGCTGGTCCCTCTCTTATGTAGCCATTGGATTGTATTCTTAATTCATTGTTTTCATCTTCATAATTTATAGGCGAGAACTAAGAGAACTTGGAATGACACTAGTTATTGATGCTCGGAAGACTCCACCTCCACCACAGTTCAATAAGGCCTTGTTGGTGGTTCAGGTAAGAAGACTTGGCATCTTCCTTGTCATTTTGGAATCATCACTACACAACATCAACACAAGAGGGTAGCAACTATCTAAAGAAGTATTCCCTTGTAATGTCGAGATCACAATTTATTTATCTCAGTTGTTATGTCGAGATCACAAGATAATGAAAAGTACCACGCATCATCCATTCATTTGTTCAGATGCACAATAACCACTTCATCAAGGAGCTTTGTGGCTGCATTGATCGCAATGCACTCCTGGGGTATGTCTCCCAGGCTCCGTGCTGGCCCCCAAGACCACAGCCAATTGCATGAAAGGAACAACACAGCTAAATTGGCTAGTCTGGTGAGCTAGCTAGTTAGCTAGGTAGTCTTGTTAGCTAGCTAGCATGTTATCTATGCTGGTTGTTAGCTTGCATAACAGATATGTTTAAAATTATAAGAGACACTTGTTTTGTGGATAATATTTACATTTACTGTGGGTGAGCTCCATTCAAGACAGGCTGATCAGATTCAATTTCAGCCTCTAAGGCTGAAAAGTCAGGATGCTGCGTTGTAGGCTGTTTTATAATTAAGGCTCCTTGCAGGCAGATTAACTGTCTAAATGCTTTATAGGCAGATGCATGTAATCCAGAATGGGTGAGCTCAATTCCTGGCAGGTTGATCAGATTCAATAGTTGCCCCAGAGGCTGATCAATCATAATTGTGCCTTTGCTGACAGATTCCAAGGCTGAAATTATCAGCCTCTGAGGCTGAAATTTAATCTGATCAACCTGTCAGGAATGGATACAGCCACTCTGTAAATGTAAATATAATCCATAAAACATTAAGTGTCACTTACAATTATACACATACTGTATGAGTTATGCAAGCCAACAACCAGAATAGTTAACAAGCTAGTCTAGCTAACAGAACTCCCTAGCTAACTAGCTAGCTCGTACTCAGTCACTCATTCACTCACAAGTCTAGCCAAGTTAGCTGTGTTGTTGCTTGGGGGTGGCAAACAGGCTTTGCCTGCCAGACATCGTTCAGGGGTTAAACGCCTCAGGTAAGGTAAGGGACATTTAACTTGCTAACATTCTAAGTTATACACTGATAATGAGCGCCAAACACAAATGAAAGTGTGATGTTAGCATGAAATGTACCATCCCTTAGTGTAGCAATCAACATAAATGTATGCGCTGATCCACCATGGGCTCTGCTGCCTCAGCCATACTGTCAATCTGTCATCAATACATCCACAATATGTCCACTCCTATTTTGCTATGTCGTGATCATGAGAAAATTATTGTGATCTCGACAAAATAACTTTCGTTATGTAGTGATCATGAGATAAATAAATTGTGATCTTGACATAATGAGGTAATTATTTTATTCCTACCCGGACTCTGGACTTTTCCCTCTGTTTATTCTTGTCTTTACTCCCCAGATTGTGCTCAGTTTTACCTGCAGTTATAGGCTACTGTATTTACTCATACCTATTTATTACTGTGAGGTCTCCTATTTGGATTATGTTACAGGAGCAGATTCCCCATGCAATACACAGTGTCTTAATCCTAGTGGAGAAGGAGAGCTGCCATCGCACAGAGAAATGTCCTAGACTACAGGTCAGATCTGAATCAAGGGTTTCCTCTAATGATTTCCATCAAGCTTAGAATTTTAGAAATAGTTAATGCATTCATTCTGGGTGGCTTGCTCTCTGATGTCACTGACTGTGCCATTCTCTATCTATAAGTAGATTGCTGTGGTGACCTCACTGAAGGGGTTGCACAAGCTGGTGGAGGGGAGTCAGCTGACCTCAGGCCTAGAGGGTACCCTTCCCTACAACCACATTGACTGGCTGCAGCTCCATCAGGTAGGCCCCTAGAGGACACCATGTCCTAAAGCCACCAGGACTGGCTGCAGCTCCATCATGTAGGCCCCTAGAGGACACCCTGTCCTAAATCCACCAGGATTGGCTGCAGCTCCATCATGTAGGCCCCTAGAGGACACCCTGTCCTAAAGCCACCAGGACTGGCTGCAGCTCCATCATGTAGGCCCCTAGAGGACACCCTGTCCTAAAGCCACTAGGACTTGCTGCAGCTCCATCATGTAGGCCCCTAGAGGACACCCTGTC
Source organism: Oncorhynchus mykiss (assembly GCF_013265735.2). Lineage (NCBI taxonomy): Eukaryota > Metazoa > Chordata > Actinopteri > Salmoniformes > Salmonidae > Oncorhynchus > Oncorhynchus mykiss. The sequence goes on along the minus strand of NC_048573.1, from coordinate 55,450,874 downwards.
CTAAATCCACCAGGACTGGCTGCAGCTCCATCATGTAGACCCCTAGAGGACACCCTGTCCTAAAGCCACTAGGACTGGCTGCAGCTCCATCATGTAGGCCCCTAGAGGGCACCCTGTCCTAAAGCTACCAGGACTGGCTGCAGCTCCATCATGTAGGCCCCTAGAGGGCACCCTGTCCTAAAGCTACCAGGACCGGCTGCAGATCCATCAGGTAGGCCCCTAGAGGACACCCTGTCCTAAATCCACCAGGACTGGCTGCAGCTCCATCATGTAGACCCCTAGAGGACACCCTGTCCTAAAGCCACTAGGACTGGCTGTAGCTCCATCATGTAGGCCCCTAGAGGACACCCTGTCCTAAAGCCACTAGGACTGGCTGCAGCTCCATCATGTAGGCCCCTAGAGGACACCCTGTCCTAAAGCTACCAGGACTGGCTGCAGCTCCATCATGTAGGCCCCTAGAGGGCACCCTGTCCTAAAGCTACCAGGACTGGCTGCAGCTCCATCATGTAGGCCCCTAGAGGACACCCTGTCCTAAATCCACCAGGACTGGCTGCAGCTCCATCATGTAGACCCCTAGAGGACACCCTGTCCTAAAGCCACTAGGACTGGCTGTAGCTCCATCATGTAGGCCCCTAGAGGACACCCTGTCCTAAAGCCACTAGGACTGGCTGCAGCTCCATCATGTAAGCCCCTAGAGGACACCCTGTCCTAAAGCTACCAGGACTGGCTGTAGCTCCATCATGTAGGCCCCTAGAGGACACCCTGTCCTAAATCCACTAGGAATGGCTGCAGCTCCATCATGTAGGCCCCTATAGAGCACCCTGTCCTAAAGCTACCAGGATTGGCTGCAGCTCCATCATGTAGGCCCCTAGAGGACACCCTGTCCTAAAGCCACTAGGACTGGCTGCAGCTCCATCATGTAGGCCCCTAGAGGACACCCTGTCCTAAAGCCACTAGGACTTGCTGCAGCTCCATCATGTAGGCCCCTAGAGGACACCCTGTCCTAAATCCACTAGGACTGGCTGCAGCTCCATCATGTAGGCCCCTAGAGGACACCCTGTCCTAAAGCCACTAGGACTGGCTGCAGCTCCATCATGTAGACCCCTAGAGGACACCCTGTCCTAAATCCACCAGGACTGGCTGCAGCTCCATCATGTAGACCCCTAGAGGACACCCTGTCCTAAAGCCACTAGGACTGGCTGTAGCTCCATCATGTAGGCCCCTAGAGGACACCCTGTCCTAAAGCCACTAGAACTGGCTGCAGCTCCATCATGTAGGCCCCTAGAGGACACCCTGTCCTAAAGCTACCAGGACTGGCTGTAGCTCCATCATGTAGGCCCCTATAGAGCACCCTGTCCTAAAGCTACCAGGACTGGCTGCAGCTCCATCATGTAGGCCCCTAGAGGACACCCTGTCCTAAAGCCACTAGGACTGGCTGCAGCTCCATCATGTAGGCCCCTAGAGGGCACCCTGTCCTAAAGCTACCAGGACTGGCTGCAGCTCCATCATGTAGGCCCCTAGAGGGCACCCTGTCCTAAAGCCACCAGGACTGGCTGCAGCTCCATCAGGTAGGCCCCTATAGGACACCCTGTCCTAAATCCACCAGGACTGGCTGCAGCGCCATCATGTAGACCCCTAGAGGACACCCTGTCCTAAAGCCACTAGGACTGGCTGTAGCTCCATCATGTAGGCCCCTAGAGGACACCCTGTCCTAAAGCCACTAGGACTGGCTGCAGCTCCATCATGTAGGCCCCTAGAGGACACCCTGTCCTAAAGCTACCAGGACTGGCTGTAGCTCCATCATGTAGGCCCCTAGAGGACACCCTGTCCTAAATCCACTAGGACTGGCTGCAGCTCCATCATGTAGGCCCCTATAGAGCACCCTGTCCTAAAGCCACTAGGACTGGCTGCAGCTCCATCATGTAGGCCCCTAGAGGGCACCCTGTCCTAAAGCTACCAGGACTGGCTGCAACTCCATCATGTAGGCCCCTAGAGGGCACCCTGTCCTAAAGCTACCAGGACTGGCTGCAGCTCCATCAGGTAGGCCCCTAGAGGACACCCTGTCCTAAAGCCACTAGGACTGGCTCCATCAGGTAGGACAGTCAGAGCATCAAAGCAACCTCAGACTAGGTTCTGTTTGCTCCTAGCAGAACTCGTCTAGGCTTTAGCGCACGACTGTGATTGCATACTCCCTTAGAGACCTTCCCTTGAAAAATGACCAGTTGATCAATCACCGACAAAGGGGGCTGATAGGTTATAAATTTGACTAAAGTATACTTCGCCTACCAAACGTCAACTTGCCTTGAGAAAGTAAATTGTGTGCGCCGAAGAGCAACAAAAAAAACACCAAAACGAACAAAACTGGCACAACATTTAGTCACGGTTCGACTGGATATTATGCCACGGCCTTTTAACAGACACTACAGACCTCTTGTTTGTTCTGCTTTGACGTCTGATGTTCAGAACATTTATCTTTCAGAAACTTCATCCCTTTATGTCAGATCTCCAGGAGGCCTCAGGTTTGCTACTAACAGCCATCAGGAAACTAGAGGAAGGCCGCAAGATTGACACAGTGCAGGTATTGGATTTAACCTTGACGACACTGTATTATTGAAAACATGTTGGAATGGACTAGGGTTTCTTATTATCCCCAAACCCTTCTCTCCCTGTGTGGCAGGATGTACAGAGGTGTATTCTAGAACAGAGAACTCTGATGAAGGATGTTCTGGAGGACAGAAAGTTGGTCGTTTTGCAAAGGGAGGGGGGAGCCATGCTGGCTAGACTGAGAAGGGAGAGTGACCTCAGATACTCTCACTGTGAGGATTACAGGTATACTACCTCTCACTGTTTATTATGAGCAGGATAATTGTGGGCCTTCTTCAAAGGATGCTTATCAATGTGTTATTCCCTTGACCTATGACCGCTTTGTGCAGTGATGCAGTGGATTCTGTGACCTGCATGTACAACCATGTAGAGGAGCAGGCCCATGTGCTGGTGCACAGATCCAACATGTCCCTGGAGCACCTTGAATACCTGCTCCAACTCAGAGAAATGGAGGGCCATTTCTCTAAGGTACATTCAGAGGCTCCTCATATGGTATACATACTTTATATCCATTAGGTAAACACTTAGGATATTTAGTAAGCCTCCTCCCTTCTGTAGATCAGGGAATGGTTTGATGCAGAAGGGGAACGGCGGTTGTTGGAGGCAGAATCCGTGGAGGACTCTAGAAAAAGAGTGGAGCAGACTCTCCTTAGTTTCAGTGCATTCCTCACTAAAGCCAATGTAAGTCAGTCTATCTCCACTCACCCAATGACGCAAAGTGGTGACACTGTTTCATGCAGAAATGGAAGTGCCCATGAAAGTCCATGTTTCAATTGAATCACATATTTACTGTAACTGTCCATTAGGAGCAGAAGCACACGGCTATGGCCCTGGTGATGGAGGCAGAGAAGATCCAGGGCCCATCCCCATACCCTGAGACTGAGGTGTTCAGGACCATGGTCTGCACCTTCAAATCTGGCCTGGCTGACTTCCTCTCCCGGGCAGAGAGGTGCTGTAGTGAGCTGGAGACTATGGTCACTGTGTGCAACTTCTGTGAGCAGGTTGGTGTCTATTCTGAAAACTGGATTGGTTGTTGTTCCACGTTGTTTAGTAAACATTTCAGTCAACTCTGTTGTCTCTTTCAAGGTTTTTGAATAGGCTGAGGCTGCGGATCTGACATTTCTGGACCTGAATTTTGGCCACATGAAAGAAAAATGTGACCATTTGATCTCAATTATCCTAAAATCTTATAAGAAATTAGGTGGTGTTTTTGTCTTACAGTAGCAAGGTTATGCTATTATATTCGGTCCTGCTATGTAGAATACTATCATTGTGTGATCTTGCAGACGTTGATTCAGCTTTGATCTAACTTAAAGGGATACTTCTGGAGGCCCCTTGTCTATTACCCCAGAGTCAGATGAACTCGCGGATACCATTTTTATGTCTCTGCTTGCAGTTTGAAGGAAGTTGCTAACTAGCTCTTGTACAATTGCTGGACACAGGGGAAAAAAAACATGTTATCTACAAGTTCATCTCACTCTGGGAAGTAGATAAATGGGCTCATTGCCAAAATCACAAAGGTTCCCTTTAAACAAGCACCATTCACCAGAGTAGCCTGTTCTCTACGAGTAGAGCAGAGACTGTGCGTAAAGTAGAGAATCACACAGACACTTCGGTAACTTTAGCTGTCGGGAAGAAAGTTCCAGAAAAGTCGGATCCACAGCCACTCCATTTGGATAAGTATTTTGCCTTTCTTCCAGGCTACTGAGCTGGCCAAAGACTGCAGACAATACCTGGACCAGGTTGTCAGACGCCCAGAGACGGATGATGTCTCTACACTCCAGATGTACCAGGAGAGCTTTGTCCAGTTCTCCCCAGAGCTCTTCCAGGAGGTGAAGGGCCAGGCGTGTGCTCTGAGGGGGTCCAGGGGCATGCGGGTGTGGAACGTAGCGTGGCTAAAGTGTCAGGAGGTTAGGCAGCAGCTAGAGGAGAGACTACAGAATGTGGAGAGGGCCTTGCGGAACACAGGCCCCTGGCATGAACAACTTAGAGCTGGTGAGGATGAGGCCTTGGTTCATACAGTGACTCATCATGATGGAGCTCTGGTACTGCCCAGACCTGGTCCACCACACTGGTACAATCCCCCATCAGGCTCTATGATGGGAAGGTATCACGGGGCCTTGGAGAGCAGGAACAACTCTGTGACCTGCTGTAATATAAACTTCAAGCCTGAGAATAACAGACCTTATAAACGGTCAAAGACCACCACAATGCCAGCCTCTCCCCATATCAGATCCATTAGGAGAGCGGAGAGAGAGCCCAGTGGGAGAGAGGCCTGCCGAGGGAGGAGCACAGAGGCCGCCACCCTTGCCAACTTGCACACAGTGGGCTGTGAGTGGTTCCCGTGGCAACGCGGGGGCCTGGGCCGGTCCATGAGCGAGGACTCGTGTGCGACCGCCACGTCCAGTCAGTCTGAGTCTTGCGTCCAGACGCCTTCCTGCTCCCACGGGAAACCCTCCTGTCGGATCCTGCAGGCCGCTCAGAAGTTCCAGATCTCACGGCATGGCAGCTTCTGCTCAGAGGAATCCTGTAGTGTCCGAGAGGGGACAGAGAGGACCTCTTCAAGGAATACTAGCCCATCAGTGAGGAGGTGTGAGGGAACAACATCATTGGCAAGTTCAGAGGAGAAGGCTGGCAATATTATGTGAGTTCCTAATGGAGCAAGACCTTCACCTTAGATTGACTCAATGTGTTTTTACTTTTGCTCCATCTACTCTAAGCTTGCACTATCTTGACAAAGGTACATTTCAATGATTCATTTTCTATTATTTCCAGAGGACTGAAAATGTGTGTTTGGTGTAACTTTATCTGTAGAAAGCTGCAGCGGATCATGGCGGAGCTACTGTTAACAGAGAGGGAGTATGTGCGCTCCCTGGGTTACATCCTGACTCATTACCTCCCCCTGCTGGAGAGGCCTGACGTGCCACAAGACCTGCGGGGCAAACGTGGAGTCATCTTTGGGAACCTGGAAAAGCTGTATGACTTCCACGGCCATTTCTTCCTCAGAGAGCTGGATGCCTGTCAGACAGAGCCTTTACAAGTGGCTCGCTGCTTCCTGAGACACGTGAGTTACATGTCTGTGTCCTATAACTCTGTTGTTTAGCTGAATTTGCTACTGAAGTTGAATACATTTAATATTCCTGTTGTGACTGTAAACTCTTCCTCCTATATGTAGAGAGACAGTTTAGGCCTCTATGCTCTCTACAGCAAGAACAAGCCTCAATCGGATGCCTTAATCCTTCACCATCGCCCTGACATCTTCAAGGTGAGGTACTCCCATCAATGCTCAATGTCAAAGATCAATGCTCACTTCGTATCAATGCTCTCGCCATCCCTACTGTGACCAATCCTCTGTCTCCTCTCCTTCCACCCCAGAGGAAGCAGCAGGAGCTGGGGGATCATATGGACCTGTCCTCCTACCTGCTGAGGCCCATCCAGAGGATCAGTAAGTACAGCCTGCTTCTGCAGGACATGCTGGGGATGTGTGGGCCTCAGAGAGACAGGGAAGAGCTCCAGGCTGCAGCCGAAGTGGTTCGCTTCCAGATGCGTCATGGCAACGACCTCCTCACCATGGACGCCATCCAGGACTGTGACGTAAGTTTACCATTCAAATCATCACAACCTCCAAAATGTGTCACTTAAATGTGGGCATATAAGTGGGAAATGATCACCCATTATTGAATGAACAGTATGAAGGATTTTCAGGAATAAACATGGATGTATTTGTCTCCACTCCTCCCTCCGCCACCAGGTGAATCTGAAGGAGCAGGGCCAGCTGATTCGCCAGGATGAGTTCATCGTGTTCTTCAGAAAGAAGAAATGCTCCCGCCGTATTTTCCTCTTCCAGGATCTCATCCTCTTCAGCAAGACCAAGAAGACCAATGTGGGCAATGATGTGTACATCTACAAACAGTCTTTCAAGGTGTGTATACCATATTATAAAAAATTTAAAAACGAACATAAGACCCAATTTACAGAATGGATTTTGCAGCATTGTAATTATTGTTCAACAAAAATAATGCTATCTTAACTGCCTTTATGTTTGCTATACAAAGACCAAGTCATCCAGCCCTTATGTTGACATTGGTAACAGCAAGCATTCTTTATTTAGTATTTATTTCACTTCTGTTTCTGTCTAGACATCTGATATCGGGATGACACATAACTCTGGAGAGAGTGGTTTCTGTTTTGAGATCTGGTTCCGGCGGAGGAAGTTCCAGGACACGTACACTCTGAAGGCTGACAGGGCGGAGGTGAAAAGGGCCTGGACCAGAGACCTGGAGCAGATCCTCTGGGAACAAGCTGCCTACAGCAGAGGTGAATCCTCATTTTTGGGGGGGGAACTCAGTCTGGCTTTCAACTTAATCTTGAAAGTTGTAATAGTAGAATCACAAGGTGCTATTTCTAAATTGGGTCGTGCATCATCAGTTCCTCTTGTCATGTTAGTCATTACATACCTTAGAGAGATATTTATAACTTGTTATAAATGTCCAGATCAACTAGCCCATGTCAGCTAATGTTCTGTAGCTAGGTTTTTTAGCCCATCGATTTTCTTGTAATGTTTGAGTCACTCAAATATCACACGAATAAACATTAGACATGGAAAAATGTATAGAAGTGCAAGAAAATGTGCTTAAAACTGCACTATTTTCTCTGCACACCATGACAGAATGTGTAGAATTGCAGGAAATAAGCTTTAAACCTACAAATTTTTCTCTCCGCCTACAAGAGGGGTGTGAACAGTGTGTCATGAACAGTGATTGTGTCCATAGAAATAGATGTGGTGCCACGTTGGGGATTTTCCCCAATGCTGGAATGGGAGCCCGAGTGAAAAGATTTGGGAACCCCTGTGGGGGTGCAATTGTGAAGAAATGCTATATCAGACATTAAATACATCCAATTGATGTTTTGGTTGAGTAAGTTTGAGCATTAAGACTGGTGTTGTGTTTGGTGTGTTGTAGAACTGAGGATACAGGAGAGAGTGTTCATGGGCACGGGGAGGAACCCTTTCATGGACATACAGCCTAACGAGGCAGCCATCTGTGACAGTGCCACCAACTGTGTCCTGCTAGGAAGAGGTAACAAGTCCACAGCCAAGTCCCATACCCAGGAACTGACAACACAAACGTGTAATGTACTCACTGACTGAATTGTCTCTTTGCTTTGTCAGCTCCTGTGCCGTCTTTTCCACAAACAGATCTTGAATGTCTCCGGCCCAACTCCATTGGTTCAGGCAGTAGTGCCTCTACCTCCTGCAGCCACTCATCTTCCTCCTCTGGACGAGGTTCTTTACCTCCTGTAGGTTACCCTGGTAACCAGATACAAGGTGGGGAAACCAATCACATTGTCTATTCCTCCCCGGAGACTGTGACTGAAGATGACCCCAATAACCATCACAATCACCAGAAACAAAACCTTCATCTTCTCAGTGAGTTTTCTTGTTCTTTCATTAGGGCCCTGTGTTTTGGCTAATCGTGCCAAATTACCTGAATTTTAACCTTTGCTTTAAGTCTTTTCTAGAAATGAGAATTAGACCAAAGTAAGTAAGTAATTGTCTGAGGATGGTGCTGGACCATCTGACATAAAAAGAAAGGGGACAGTGATGAAAAATCTTTAAATAAAAGGTTGAAATCCAGGTAATGTGACATGATTAACCAAAACACAGGGCCCTATGCATGGTGCATGACTGCAGACTAACACAAACAGACATACAGAACATGACACTTGATATGTGCAAGCATGTGACTAAACATGGGTGATGCCATATCTACTTACCTTTCTGTTGATTCCAGTGGACAGCATGGAGTCGTCAGGTGAGAGTGGCAGTGTGTTCAGCAGCTCGGAGTGCAGCTGCCTCTCTGCCATTGGTGGAGAGGTGGAGGACTCGTCATCTGTCCTGTCCCAGAGCTCCCAGTCCCGTGTCACCCAGAGAACAGCAGCACCCAATCTCAGGAAGAACAGCTCCCCTGCTACGATCAGGAAGAAGCCCTCCATTGCTCCCAAACCACCAGTGCTAGCTGCTCCTCAGAGTCTGCAAAAGGTGTGGTTAAATGATGTAATCATGCCAGTAATTGGACCTAATAGTAAACCTTCATAATAATTACACTGTACATTTTCAAATGGATCATTTTAGTTACATATTTTATATAAAATCTCTATAATGATCAAAGAAAACTTACAGCCAATAATTTCTTCACAGGGCAAAAAAATGGTTGCTATAGGAAAATCAACAGAAGTTTAACCAGTGGATTTAATGGGTGAGTTGAGACCAAATACAGTACTTTTTATTACCATACAAGGTGCATACATGTGCAATGTAGTTGTTTAACATATTATGGGATTGATTTCCTTCTAGATGGTTCATCCTGTGGATCTCTGAGCAGTGATGATGGAGAGCAATACGGCTGACAGTCAATTAAAAACTATGATAACAGACTGAATGGACCCCTAGTTGACAGGCACTGAAGAGAAAGTGACTTTTTGTCTTTGAAGTACTAATGTATCTGGAATATTCTAGCTGAAATATCATGAAAAGGAACACATGATGTATTGTGGTCAGTTTTTAAAGTGCTTATGGACAACATAATAATACTTCTTAAGCAACCACTTCTTTATCAGATACTGCTTTAACTGAATGGCTATTGTTTTGCTGTCATTGGTTCATAGAACATACTTTTTTTGTCTTTGTAACACTAGTAGTATTTCAGCTGTTAACTTTTACAAGGGATTTCTTTGGAATTTACACATCATTCTCACCATGTCATGTTGACTCTCTTGATGACCCCATATTGATGACCCCATCTCTTGATGACCCCATATTCCCATGAAATGTCAAATATGGGTTAATGTTTTTTTCTTCAAATTACACACATTTAACACTGTTTATAATGTACCGGTACACATGTCAAACTCAAACAACTGACTATAGAAACAGTTGTTCCCATCAGTATTCTCTGCAGGCTCAGGACAACTTGTCAGTGGCACTCTGACATAATTTCCTGCCCAGATGTATAGATAAATTAGGGATCAACTATTGATGTCCAGGTGGGATAGCAGAGGAGCAGCAAGTTACTTAATAATTTTTTCCCATTTTTCCCCAGCTTTGTACTGTATTGCTGTGAAAAATGTCTGGAAAGGGAGAAAACCACTAAATTGGAATAATTTAAGGGGTCCATCTGGCATTTTCCACTCATCAGAAACCAGTGTCTTCAGATTTCTCCAGTTGTTCTAATAGTCAACATATTAATTTACAATATTCATTACAAACCATGTATATTATTGAGATCTTTCTTTTCTGTGAAAACTGAATGAGCAATTTTGCTTAGGGCTAGGTTCTATAAGAACTGCGGTAAACAACATCTGCATAGCGGTTGTTTTGGTGATGCTGTTTTTGGGGGGGGGGGGGGGGGGGGGGGCCTTCATGATGAGTTCAGATTTTTGTGGCCCCCACCCCCATCAAAGTTGCCCATCCCTGTTCTAGGCTATTGTCTACACTTCAAACAGGCTATAAATACCCCCATTCAAATGAACATTGATAGCGCCTACACTTTCTATCGCCGTTTTGAACACACGAGCAGCCGTTCTCCAATTTGTCAACTCATACTGCAGTTACGGCCAACGCAGGTTAACTCTTGATCTGATTGAATCACAGTCTATCTTTTTAACATGTCAATATGGTGAGACTTTCTTTGAAACCACTGTCATCAATGTTAGTTTTGTTCATTGTCCACACTTTTGGGGTTATATTTTGTTTTTTATATAAAACCCAATGTATATAATTCTCACAGAAAAGCTATTTATTATAGGATCAGTGCCATTTTTGTAGAGAATTTTGTACTTTTTCCTGTATTTCTCCAGCAGCTGGTTTGAACATCAACTCACACTGATGTTGTGCAATCAGAAGAAATGGGAACAACCTCCTTCAATGGAATGTGAATCCTGACACAGAGGTCACAGGCCATGACTAAACATTGTGACCTGACTGACCAAGCGTAGCCCTTTTGGTCAGCACATAGCCATCGGTTAAGCATCAGATAACATTGTTGTGTAGGTCACCCTGTTGAACTGAACGCTCCTCTACCATAGCCCCCCTCCGCTGTCCTGAACAGTTTGTGTCACAAATGGATTACATACAATATCAGTAAACAAATTACTCATTGAGATATTCTTTATTTACATTTGGGTAGTCAGTTAATTATAACCTCTGTGTTTATTCATGCATGTGACATAAAACAATAAAAGGTTAATGAATTTTTTAAAAGTTAGTTATTCTTTTTGGGAAGTTTAAAAACAAGTTGTTGTAAAGTATATGCAGACCTGCATGCAGGTGTGAAGTTTAGATGTGAGTCTTTAAGATTTGAGATTCTTCAAAGTAGCCACCCTTTGCCTTGACGACAGCTTTGCACACTCTTGGCATTCTCTCACCCATCTCCACCGGGAATGCTTTTCCAACAGTCTTGAAGGAGTTGCCACATATGCTGAGCACTTGTTGGCTGCTTTTCCTTCACTCTGCGGTCCAACTCATCCCAAACCATCTCAATTGAATTGAGGTCAGGTAATTGTGGAGGCCAGGTCATCTGATGCAGCACTCTATCACTTTCCTTCTTGGTCAAATGGCCCATACACAGCCTGGATGTGTGTTGGGTCATTGTCCTGTTGAAAAACAAATGATAGTCCCACTAAGCGCAAACCAGATGGGATGGCGTATTGCTGCAGAATGCTGTAGAAGCCATGCTGGTTGACTGTGCCTTGAATTCTAAATAAATCACAGACAGTGTCACCAGCAAAGCACCCCCACACCATCAGACCTAATCAATGCTTCACGGTGGGAACCACACATGCGGAGATCATCCGTTCACCTACTCTGCGTCTCACAAAGACACGGCGTTTGGAACAAAAAATCTCCAATTTGGATTCATCAGACCAAAGGACAGATTTCCACCGGTCTAATGTTCATTGCTCATGTTTCTTGGCCCAAGCAAGTCTCTTCTTCTTATTGGTGTCCCTTAGTAGTGTTTTCTTTGCAGCAAATCGACAATGAAGGCCTGATTCACGCAGTCTCCTCTGAACTGTTGATATTGAAATGTGTCTGTTACTTGAACTCTGTGAAGCATTTATTTGGGCTGTAATTTCTGAGGCTGGTAACTCTAATGAACATATCCTCTGCAGCAGAGGTAACTCTGGGTCTTCCTTTCCTGAGGCGTTCCTCATGAGAGACAGTTTCATCTTAGAGCTTGATGGTTTTTTGACTGCACTTGTAGAAATGTTCACGTCTTAAAGTAATGATGGACTGTCGTTTCTCTTTTCTTATTTGAGCATTTCTTGCCATAATGTGAAATTCCACAAATGAACTTTTAACAAGGCACACCTGTTAATTGAAATGCATTCCAGGTGACTACCTCGTGAAGCTGGTTGCGAGAAGGTCAAGAGTGTGAAAAGCTGTCATTAAGAGAAAGGGTGGCTACTTTGAAGAATATCAAATATATTTTGATTTCTTTGACACTTTTTTGGTTACTACATGATTCCATATATGTTATTTTAAAGTTTTGATGTCTTCTACAATGTAGAAAATAGTGAAAACAAAGAAAAACGCTTGAACGAGTAGGTGTGTCCAAACTTTTGACTGGTATTGTATAGTAAGTGGTATAGCTTTACAATACAAACTTACGTTTCACTATGGCATCTTTATGTGATGAAAACCATTTGAACCATGTTGAGGAAGGAACTAACGTGACCAAAAAAAGCTTCAAGGAGGACGTGGCTTGACAGACAAAATGGTCATATTACAAATACTACAAGTATCCCTGGAGTAACATTGAAGCGAGGATATCATCAAGCACACTCTCTAGACCAGTAACACCAGACATTATTTAAACTATTGGATCAAGGTACAGACTTACTGCCACGCTCTGATCTGTTTCACTTGTCCTTGTGCTTGTCTCCACCCCTTCCAGGTGTCGCTCATCATCCCCGGTGCATTTATCCCTGTGTTTTCTGTCTCTCTGCCAGTTTGTCTTGTTTGCCAAGTCAACCAGCGTTTATCTCCTAGCTCCTGTTTTTCCCAGAAGCACGTTTTTCCTAGGCCTCCTGGTTTAGACCCTTGCCTGTCCTGGCCATTCTTCCTGCCCTGACCTCGAGATTGTCTAATGCCCTGTACTGTTTGGACTCTGACCTGGTTTATGGACTCTCGCTTGTACCCGACCTGCCTTTTGCCTACTCCTGGTGTTATAATAAATATTGGAGTTCAACCATCTGCCTCCTGTGTCTGCATATGGGTCTCGCCTTGTGTCCTTATACTTACAGTAGATAAAAACGTACTATGGTTCTACAAAGAAATGTCTGGTGTTTACTGATGAAAACACTCCAGGGTTGACACGTTAGTTGACAGGTTGTTAAACAATTGATGACTTATTTTGCAATGAAACACCATCAGCAGAAAAGAAAATGTACATTTTGGAAGTTGTTGCAGATGAAAATTGATGTCACTTGTTTAATCCACTTCAAATCAGTGTAGATGAAGGGGAGGAGACAGGTTAAAGAAGGATTTTAAGCCTTGAGCCAATTGAAACATGGATTGTGTATGTGTGCCGGTCAGAGGGTGAATGGCCAAGACAAAAGATTGAAGTGCCTTTGAACGAGGTATGGTAGTAGGGGCCAGGCGCACCGGTTTGAGTGTGTCAAGAACTGCAACGCTGCTGGGTTTTTCATGCTCAACAGTTCCCTGTGTATATCAAGGATGGGGGGGGGGGGGGGGTGCAACTCTATATTAGGAAGGTGTCCCTAATGTACATTACTACTTAAGAAAATGGTCTTCATACGATTGAAATGTTTTTTATTTGGCTTCTTTCACAGCCTTGGATATAGAACAATGCATTTCGAGAGTAAAATCAGCATGACTGCTCACCACACCGAACAGAATGGGTTTGACCAACTGATAGTGAGAAGAGGCCTGCCATTCACCATCACTTTGCACCTAAAATCTGGGAGTCACTTCCAAGCAGGCGTCAGCACCTTCAGGTTCATAGCAGAGACAAGTACAGTACTGTGGACACAATATGAAGACCTCATTAGTCGGGGAATCCTTGCTTGAACATTCAGTATTTAGACAGCAAGACTGTAGATATGACTTTACAGGTATGTACTTTTAGGTGTCTCCTTTCTGCATACGGTCCACTGATATGTCCTGAACACATCTGTCCTGTGTATCTTTCTACAGGGCTGTTGCTGAGAGATGAGTTAGGCACCAAGGCTACCTTCAGCCTGACTGACTCTGCATCAAAGACAGGCTGGAGTGCATTCGCTACTACTCCCTCTGGGAATGTCATCTCAGTATCTGTGTCCTCTCCTCCTGATGTCCCCATTGGACTGTACTTCTTGACTTTGGACCAGGGCCAGAAAGTCAAACTGTGGGAGTTTGTACTGCTGTTCAATCCATGGTGTGCCAGTAAATCATATTATTTTCAATCCCTGGTGTGCCTGTAAATCACAATATTTTGTTACAAAGTGCTATACAGAAACCCAGCCTAAAACCCCAAACAGCAAGCAATGCAGGTGTAGAAGCACGGTGGCTAGGAAAAACTCCCTAGAAAGGCAGGAACCTAGGAAGAAACCTAGAGAGGAACCAGGTTCTGAGGGGTGGCCAGTCCTCTTCTGGCTGTGCCGGATGGAGATTATAACAGATTATAACAGTACATGACCAAATGTTCATAGATGACCAACAGGGTCAAATAATAATAATCACAGTGGCTGTACTGTAGAAGGTGCAAAAGGTCAGCACCTCAGGAGTAAATGTCAGCAGGTGCGGTAGAGAGAGAGAGTCGAAAAGCAGGTCTGGTACAGGTAGCACTTCCGGTGAACAGGTCAGTGTTCCATAGCTGCAGGCAGAACAGTTGAAACTGGAGCAGCAGCATGACCAGGTGGAGTGGGGACAGCAAGGAGTCAGGTAGTCCTGAGGTAGCCCTGAGGTAGTACTGAGTAGTCCGAGGCATGGTCCTAGGGCTCAGGTTCTACGAGATAAGAGAGAAAGAGATAGAGATAAAGAGAGGAAGAGAATTAGAGGGAGCATACTTCAATTCACACAGAAGATAAGACAGGAGAAATACTCCAGATATAACAGACTAACCCTAGCCCCCCGACATAAACTATTGCAGCATAATTATTGGAAGCTGAGACAGGAGGGGTCGGGAGACACTGTGGTCCCGTCTGACGATACCCCCGGACAGGGCCAACCAGACAGGATATAACCCCACCCACTTTGCCAAAGCACAGCCCCCACACCACTAGAAGGATATCTTCAAACCACCAACTTACTACCCTGAGACAAGGCCAAGTATAGCCCACGAAGATCTCCCCCACGGCACGAACCCGAGGTGGGGCGCCAACCCGGATGGCATGCAAGAGCACCAGTAAGCAAGTGACTCAGCCCCCTTAATAGGGTTAGAGGCAGAGAATCCCAGTGGAGAGAGAGTGGAACCGGCCAGGCAGAGCAAGAATGGTTCGTCGCTCCAGTGCCTTTCCGTTCACCTTCACACCCCTGGGCCAGACTACACTCAATCATAGGACCTACTGAAGAGATGAGTCTTCAATAAAGACTTAAAGGTCGAGACTGAGTCTGCGTCTCTCACATGGATAGGCAGACCATTCCATAAAAATTGAGCTCTATAGGATAAAGCCCTGCCTCCAGCTGTTTGCTTAGAAATTCTCAATCAAATCAAATTTATTGGTCATATACACATGGTTAGCAGATGTTAAGGCGAGTGTAACTAAATGCTTGTGGTTCTAGTTCCGACAGTGCAGTAATATCTAACAAGTAATCTAACAATTCCCCAACAACTACCTAATACACACAAATCTAAAGGGATGAATGAGAATATGTACATACAGTGCCTTGCGAAAGTATTCGGCCCCCTTGAACTTTGCGACCTTTTGCCACATTTCAGGCTTCAAAACATAAAGATATAAAACTGTATTTTTTTGTGAAGAATCAACAACAAGTGGGACACAATCATGAAGTGGAACGACATTTATTGGATATTTCAAACTTTTTTAACAAATCAAAAACTGAAAAATTGGGCGTGCAAAATTATTCAGCCCCCTTAAGTTAATACTTTGTAGCGCCACCTTTTGCTGCGATTACAGCTGTAAGTCGCTTGGGGTATGTCTCTATCAGTCTTGCACATCGAGAGACTGACATTTTTTCCCATTCCTCCTTGCAAAACAGCTCGAGCTCAGTGAGGTTGGATGGAGAGCATTTGTGAACAGCAGTTTTCAGTTCTTTCAACAGATTCTCGATTGGATTCAGGTCTGGACTTTGACTTGGCCATTCTAACACCTGGATATGTTTATTTTTGAACCATTCCATTGTAGATTTTGCTTTATGTTTTGGATCATTGTCTTGTTGGAAGACAAATCTCCGTCCCAGTCTCAGGTCTTTTGCAGACTCCATCAGGTTTTCTTCCAGAATGGTCCTGTATTTGGCTCCATCCATCTTCCCATCAATTTTAACCATCTTCTCTGTCCCTGCTGAAGAAAAGCAGGCCCAAACCATGATGCTGCCACCACCATGTTTGACAGTGGGGATGGTGTGTTCAGTGTTGCCAAAAAGTTCAATTTTGGTTTCATCTGACCAGAGCACCTTCTTCCACGTGTTTGGTGTGTCTCCCAGGTGGCTTGTGGCAAACTTTAAACAACACTTTTTATGGATATCTTTAAGAAATGGCTTTCTTCTTGCCACTCTTCCATAAAGGCCAGATTTGTGCAATATACGACTGATTGTTGTCCTATGGACAGAGTCTCCCACCTCAGCTGTAGATCTCTGCAGTTCATCCAGAGTGATCATGGGCCTCTTGGCTGCATCTCTGATCAGTCTTCTCCTTGTATGAGCTGAAAGTTTAGAGGGACGACCAGGTCTTGGTAGATTTGCAGTGGTCTGATACTCCTTCCATTTCAATATTATTGCTTGCACAGTGCTCCTTGGGATGTTTAAAGCTTGGGAAATCTTTTTGTATCCAAATCCGGCTTTAAACTTCTTCACAACAGTATCTCGGACCTGCCTGGTGTGTTCCTTGTTCTTCATGATGCTCTCTGCACTTTTAACGGACCTCTGAGACTATCACAGTGCAGGTGCATTTATACGGAGACTTGATTACACACAGGTGGATTGTATTTATCATCATTAGTCATTTAGGTCAACATTGGATCATTCAGAGATCCTCACTGAACTTCTGGAGAGAGTTTGCTGCACTGAAAGTAAAGGGGCTGAATAATTTTGCACGCCCAATTTTTCAGTTTTTGATCTGTTAAAAAAGTTTGAAATATCCAATAAATGTCGTTCCACTTCATGATTGTGTCCCACTTGTTGTTGATTCTTCACAAAAAAATACAGTTTTATATCTTTATGTTTGAAGCCTGAAATGTGGCAAAAGGTCGCAAAGTTCAAGGGGGCCGAATACTTTCGCAAGGCACTGTACATGTGATATGAGTAATGTAAGATATGTAAACATTATTAAAGTGGCATTATTTAATGTGGCATTGTTTAAAGTGACTGGTGATCCATTTATTAGTGTCCAGTGATTGGATCTCAATGTAGGCAGCAGCCTCTCTGAGTTAGTGATGGCTGTTTAACAGTCTGATGGCCTTGAAGCTGTTTTCAATCTCTCGGTCCCAGCTTTGATGCACCTGTACTGACCTCACCTTCTGGATGAAAGCGGTGGGAGCAGGCAGTGCCTCGGGTAGTTATTGTCCTTGGTAATCTTTTTGGGTGCTGTAGGTGTCCTGGAGGGCAGGTAGTTTTCCTGATACTAAAGTGGAGATGTTGCTATTCTAATTTCCGCGACGCATAAAAGGCCCTCCCCCACCCTCCTTTCGGAAAAGCTGACCACGACTCCATTTTGTTGCTCCCTGCCTACAGACAGAAACTAAAACAAGAAGCTCCAGCGCTCAGGTCTGTTCAACGCTGGTCCGACCAATCTGATTCCACACTTCAAGACTGCTTCGATCACATGGACTGGGATATGTTCCGTATTGCTTCCAACAACAACATTGACGAATACGCTGATTCTGTGAGCGAGCTCATTAGAAAGTGCAAGATGTAGTTCCCATAGCAACGATTAAAACATTCCCAAACCAGAAACCGTGGATTGATGGCAGCATTCGTGTGAAACTGAAAGCGCAAACCACTGCTTTTAACCAGGGAAAGGTGACCGGAAACATGACCGAATACAAACAGTGTAGCTATTCCCTCCGCAAGGCAATCAAACAAGCTAAGCATCAGTATAGAGACAAAGTAGAGTCACAATTCAACGGCTCAGACACAAGAGGTATGTGGCAGGGTCTACAGTCAATCACGGATTACAAAAAGAAAACCAGCCCCGTCTCGGACGAGGATGTCTTGCTCCCAGGCAGACTAAATAACTTTTTTGCCGACTTTGAGGACAATACAGTGCCACTGACACTGCCCGCAACCAAAACCTGCGGACTCTCCTTCACTGCAGCTCACGTGAGTAAAACATTTAAACGTGTTAACCCTCGCAAGGCTGCAGGCCCAGACGGCATCAACCAGCCGCGGCCTCAGAGCATGCGCAGACCAGCTGGCTGGTGTGTTTACGGACATATTCAATCAATCCTTATCCCAGTCTGCTGAACCCACATGCTTCAAGAGGGTCACCATTGTCCCTGTTCCCAAGAAAGCTAAGGTAACTGAGCTAAACGACTACCGAACCGTAGCACTCACTTCAGTCATCATGAAGTGCTTTGAGAGACTAGTCAAGGACCATATCACCTCCACCCTACCTGACACCCTAGACCCACTCCAATTTGCTTACCGCCCAAATAGGTCCACAGACGATGCAATCTCAACCACACTGCCCTAACCCATCTGGACAAGAGGAATACCTATGTGAGAATGCTGTTCATCGACTACAGCTCAGCATTTAACACCATAGTACCCTCCAAACTCGTCATCAAGCTCGAGACCCTGGGTCTCGACCCCGCCCTGTGCAGCTGAGTACTGGACTTCCTGACGGGCCATCCCCCAGGTGGTGAGGGTAGGTAACAACATCTCCACCCCGCTGATCCTCAACACTGGGGCCCCACAAGGGTGCGTTCTGAGCCCTCTCCTGTACTCCCTGTTCACCCACGACTGCGTGGCCATGCACGCCTCCAACTCAATCATCAAGTTTGTGGACGACACTACAGTGGTAGGCTTGATTACCAACAACAACGAGACGGCCTACAGGGAGGAAGTGAGGGCCCTCGGAGTGTGGTGTCAGGAAAATAACCTCACACTCAACGTCAACAAAACAAAGGAGATGATTGTGGACTTCAGGAAACAGCAAAGGGAGCACCCCCCTATCCACATCGATGGGACAGTAGTGGAGAGGGTAGTAAGTTTTAAGTTCCTCGGAGTACACATCACGGACAAACTGAATTGGTCCACCCACACAGACAGCGTCGTGAAGAAGGCGCAGCAGCGCCTCTTCAACCTCAGGAGGCTGAAGAAATTTGGCTTGTCACCAGAAGCACTCACAAACTTCTACAGATGCACAATCGAGAGCATCCTGTCAGGCTGTATCACCGCCTGGTACGGCAACTGCTCCACCCACAACCGTAAGGTTCTCCAGAGGATAGTGAGGTCTGCACAACGCATCACCGGGGGCAAACTATCTGCCCTCCAGGACACCTACACCACCCGATGTCACAGGAAGGCCATAAAGATCATCAAGGACAACAACCACCTGAGCCACTGCCTGTTCACCCCGCTATCATCCAGAAGGCGAGGTCAGTACAGGTGCATCAAAGCTGGGGCCGAGAGACTGAAAAACAGCTTTTACCTCAAGGCCATCAGACTGTTAAACAGCCACCACTAACATTGAGTGGCTGCTGCCAACACACTGACTCAACTCCAGCCACTTTAATAATGGGAATTGATGGAAATTGATGTAAAATATATCACTAGCCACTTTAAACAATGCTACTTAATATAATGTTTACATACCCTACATTACTCATCTCATATGTATATGTATATACTGTACTCTATATCATCTACTGCATATTTATGTAATACATGTATCACTAGCCACTTTAAACTATGCCACTTTGTTTACATACCCTACATTACTCATCTCATATGTATATACTGTACTCGATACCATCTACTGCATCTTGCCTATGCTGTTCTGTACCAGCACTCATTCATATATCTTTATGTACATATTCTTTATCCCTTTACACTTGTGTGTATAAGGTAGTAGTTTTGGAATTGTTAGGTTAGATTACTTGTTGGTTATTACTGCATTGCCGGAACTAGAAGCACAAGCATTTCGCCACACTCGCATTAACATCTGCTAACCATGTGTATGTGACAAATACATTTGATCTGATTTGATTTGTTTCATACCTTCACCACCTGAGGGCAGCCCGTCAGAAAGTCCAGGACCCAGTTGCACAGGGCGGGGTTAAGACCCAGGGCCTCCAGCTTGATGATGAGCTTGGAGGGTACTATGGTGTTGAATGCTGAGCTGTAGTCAATAAACAGCATTCCTACATAGTTATTATTTTTGTCCAGATGGGATAGGGCAGTGTGCAGTGTGATGGCGATTGCCGGTAAAGTGGCGCTGATATGATCCTTGACTAACCTCTCAAAGCACTTCATGATGACAGAAGTAAATGCTACTGGACCTGATTATTACACAATTACACTATTGCATACAGACTAATTGCATTAGTCTGTACAAAGTTAGAGGTGCGCTATTTGATAGATTCCCCTGCTCCCACTACCTCGGGCTTCCAGTAGGGAGACCTGAGGTCCACCTACCCCCGCCTCCTCCCCATCTCGTACTTCTGAGTGGGAGACCTTCCCAGGCAGTAGCCTGCCTAGCTCACAAACTAGAATCAGGGCAACAACTCTGACAAAGTTAATTGACCCACAGTCCCACACGCTGGAGAAATACGCAGATTTAAAGAGGAGCTCGTAACTTGCTTTCTAATGCTCATGATCTTTTCATCAAAGAAGTTCATGAATTTATCACTGCTGAGCTGACTACACTGACTGTGCTAGTGGCAGACTCCACTAAGCTGGCAGGCTGGCTAACAGCCTGCTGCCTGGCCTGCACCCTATCTCATTGTGGAGCTATGAGATGGTACAAAGTAAAAGTGTTTACTTTGCACCATCTGTCGCCATCATTAGACCAAGGAGCTGTGTAATGAATATGATCTGTAACCCAGATGTCTATTTTTCTTGGCTACAGAGGATGCAGTTTACACGGAGGAAGAGAGTGACAGGTAGTGTTATCCCAGGCTTGTCTCATCTACAAATTTACAACGAAACAAATCAAAGCCTCCCCGTGGATGTTTTGCTAGGTACAGGAGGTTGGTGGCACCAACCTGTAATTGGGGAGGACTGGCTCGTGGCAATGACTGGAGCGGAATCACTTGAATGGTATCAAATACATGGTTCCATGTGTTTGATGCCATTCAATTTGCTCCGTTCCAGGCATTATTATGAGCCTTCCTCCCCTCAACAGCCTTCTGTGGCACACATGGTGCTTCCATCGAAGATCGTTATGTGATAGATACAATAAATTCTGCACACATCATGGGGAATCAGAATGACGTACATTAGAAGACAAGCCATAGCAATCTTCCTATCATCCCTATGTCCTGGTTCTCCCTCTGCAGTTTGAGCATGGGATGTTGGATGTGTTCTCCTGGATAATGTCAGATGCCGATGCAGACTGTTCTGGAAGGAGAATGTGAGTTTATGTGAGTCAGTACCATGGTAGGTGTGAGCACTAAAGTACAAGGATTTGTATAAAATCCGTATATGAGGAAAAGGGAAAGGAGGATACCTAGTCATAGGCATCAATGACTGTGTAGCAGTGGTCAGAGTGCTGATAACAGCTTAGCTTCCTCTGCTGTCCGACTGCCCCATACCCAGATGAATCTGGTAATGAATAATGTAGCTCTTGAGAATGTAGAGGAGACTAAACTTATTGGTGTTGCCTTCATGGTCAATGCATATTGATTCTGTTGTTGGAAAGATGGAGAGAAGTCTGTCTGTGATAAAGAACATTTTAAACATCTCATTCAACCAAACAAGTCCCGCAGGCGGTGGTTTTTATCACATCTTGACTATTGCATGGTTATATAGTCAGGAGCTGCGCAAACAGACCGAGGAAAGCTCCGGTTGGCTAAGAACAGAGCAGCAAGTCTTGCCCTTCACTGTACACAGAGGGCTAATATCAACAGCATCCATGCCAGTCTTTCCTGGCTCAAAGTAGTAGAGAATTGACTGCATCATCTCTTGTAAGAAACATAAATGTCTTGAAAATTCCAAATAGTTTGAATAATCAACTTACATACAGCTCTGACACACATACTTACCCCACCAGACATGGCACCAGGGGTCTCTTCAGTCCCCAAATCCAGAATGCACTCAAGAGTACTCACAGTATTGTACCGAGCGATGGTCACATGGAACACTTCCAACTCGGGTCACTCAGGAAAGCAGCAAAACAAAGTGAGGCAACACCTCACGGCACAATGACTCTGACCTTGTACGACCTAAACAGTTGTGTGTACAGTATCTGCTGTACATGAATATGTTGTGTGTACAGTATATACTGTACCTGAATGTGTTGTGTGCACAGTATATACTGTACCTGAATATGTTGTGTGTACAGTATATGCTGTACATGAATATGTTGTGTGTACAGTATATGCTGTACTGTACATTAATATGTTGTGAGTACAGTATATACTGTACCTGAATATGTTGTGTGTACAGTATATGCTGTACCTGAATATGTTGTGTGTACAGTATATGCTGTACATGAATATGTTGTGTGTACAGTATATGCTGTACTGTACATGAATATGTTGTGTGTACAGTATATGCTGTACTGTACATGAATATGTTGTGTGTACAGTATATACTGTACCTGAATATGTTGTGTGTACAGTATATGCTGTACATGAATATGTTGTATGTGTAACACACACCGTCTCTTATGGCCGAAAATAGCTTCTGGCTATCAGAACAGAGATTGCTCACCTTGTACTGGACAAAGATTTGTCTTTAACGAGTCGGACACGAAGGATTTTCATACACCGACCAAAATCCCTGTCATTCGTATGAAGAAGAGACAGAGATATAGGGGACACAGGCCGTGGTGCCTTATGTTTCACAGAGTCGTGGCTGAAAGATGACATGGATAACATACAGCTGGCTGGGTTTACGCTGCATTGGCAAGATAGAACAGCTGCCTCCGGTAAGACTGGGGTGGCGGTCTGTGTCTATATGTCAATAACAGCTGGTGCACAAAATCTAATATTAAGGTTTTGCCTGCCTGATGTAGAGTATCTCATGATAAGCTGTAGACCACACTATTTACCAAGAGAGTATATTTTTCATAGCTGTCTATTTACCACCACAAACCAAACCTGGCACTAAGACCGTTCTCAACGAGCTGTATAAGGCCATAAGCCAATAAGAAAATGCTCATCCAGAGGCTGCGCTCCTAGTGGGCGGGGACTTTAATGCAGGGAAACTTAAATCCGTTTTACCTCATTTCTACCAGAATGTTACATGTGCAACCAGAGGAAGAAAAACTGTAGACCACCTTTAGTCCACAACACAGAGTCACGTACAAAGCTCTCCTCGCCCTCCATTTGGCAAACCTGACCATAACTCAGAGATCTGGCAGTGTGGTGCCATGATAACAACCTCTCCCTCAATGTGAGCAAGACAAAGGAGATGATTGTGGACTACAGGAAAAGGAAGACCGAGCATGCCCCCATTCACATTGACGGGGCTGTAGCGGAGCAGGTTGAGAGTCTCAAGTTTCTTGGTGTCTACATCACCAACCAACTATCATGGTCCAAACATACCAAGACAGTTGTGAAGAGGGCACGACAAAACCTTTTCCCCCTCAGGAGACTGGAAAGATTTGGCATGGGTCCTCAGCTCCTCAAAAAGTTCTACAGCTGCACCATCGAGAGCACTCTGACCAGTTGCATCACCGTCTAGACTGTAATCTGCACCTACTTGTAATATATTCACTGCCTTCATGGGTCAAGCGATATGAAGCACACATTTAATATCTCTTTGAGCATGGTGAAGTTATTAATTACACTTTGGAGGGTGTATCAATACACCCAGTCACTACAAAGATACAGGCATCCTTTCTAATTCAATTGCCGGAGACAAAGGAAACCGCTCAGGGATTTCACCATGAGGCCAATGGTGGCTAAAAAACTGTTTCAGAGATTCAGAGTTTAATGTTTGTTATAGGGGAAAACTGAGGATAGATCAACAACATTGTAGTTACTCCATAATACTAACCTAAATGACAGAGTACAGGATACAATTATTCCAAAACATGTATCCTTTTTTACAATAAGGCACGCTTGTCATCGGTAAGGACTAGAAATAGAGCTAAGCACAGGCAAAATCCTATAGAAAAACCTGGTTCAGTCTGCTTTCCAACAGACACCGGGAGACAAATTCACCTTTCAGGAGTACAATAAGCTAAAACACAAGGCCAAATATAGTTGCTTACCAAAATTACATTGAATGTGTTAGTTTCGACTTAAAATCGACTTATAAACCTATGGCAAGACTTAAAAATTGCTGTCTAGCATTGATCAACAACCAATTTGACAGAGCTTTAAGAAATTTGAAAATAATATTGTTGTACAATCCAGGTGCGCAAAGCTCTTAGACTCACCCAGAAAGACTCACAGCTGCAATTGTTGTCAAAGGTTATTATAACATGTATTGACTCAGGGGTGTGAATACTTATGCATTTGTGAGCGCTACTTTCAAAACTACTGGTTGAAATATACAAAACCTATATAACACATCGTTAATAGAGTGCCACAGTATGAGTCATAATACCTATAAAACCTAGCGGCCAAACAGGGAAATGGTTCCAATCGTTTTTCCACCATTCATTTTTTCCCATAGGGGATTTCAGATTTTTTTTAAAAAGGGCTGTGTTTTGTGTAGGCTTACACTGGCGTGGGATTTTGATACCCTTGTAAATCTTCTCGGACAAGGTGACATTTATCAACGTTTGCCTGTACGCACTGCCAAATTCTCTAAAATGACTTTGAAGGCAGCTTATGGTAGAGAAATAAACATATTCTCTGGCAACAGTTCTGGTGGACAATCCTGCAGTCAGCATGCCAAATGCACACTCAAAATTTGAGACATATGTGGTATTGTGTTGTGACAAAACTGCACATTTTAGTGTGGCCTTTTATTATCCTCAGCACAAGGTGCCCCTGGCTAATGACCATGCTGTTTAATCAGCTTTTTGATTTGCCACACCTGTCAGGTGGATGGATTATCTTGGTAAAGGAGAAATGTTTACTAGCAGGGATGTAAACAAATTACTGGACAACATTTTAAGAGAAATAAGCTTTTTGTGCATATGGAACATTTCTGGGATCTTTTATTTCAGCTCATGAAACATGGGACCAACACTTAACATGTTGCATTTCTATTGTTGTTCAGTATATATATATATATTTATTTTTTTTCGTGAACGCTGTGAAAGTCCATCGTCTTCATGGATGAGTGACGCCACCTGTCGGAAGACGCTGGTGAAAGTCGATAGATGCCAAACGTCCACCCCAAAAAATGAACAGGTCCAGCGTATCAATGTCACATTACTCAGAGTATAAACCAGTCAGCACAGCTCTTTCCAAATGGTTCCATTTTATTTCTATCCATGGAATTATTTTATAAGTGAAATGACTGCTGTAGTAAAGTATCGGCAGAGAGAAATACATGCCACACAGGTCTACCATCTGTAGTAAAGCATCGGCAGAGAGAAATACATGCCACACAGGTCTACCATCTGTAGTAAAGCATCGGCAGAGAGAAATACATGCCACACAGGTCTACCATCTGTAGTAAAGCAACATTTCCATGGGCAGATGTCGTATTACTATTCTTCAACATGGGGAAACACTTATCTCTCAGGTCTGTGCCCATAATCCAAACTAGTGACAGAACAAACCATGTTAACTTTCTGCTACTCTTCAAAAAAGTCTGAATAATGCTGAATAAGTAGTGGCCGGGCCAAGTCCTGAAAAGCCTCTTAGTTTGACATTTGTACCAAGTGATACAATCATCTGTGACAAAGGATGACATCAGCAGAGCTCAGCAAAGACAGTGAGCATCTCAATCTGCCCCAAGTTTGCTCAAATAACTTCAATCAGTCACTTGTCTGAGGGCTAAACTATTTCACAATGGATTGAGAAACACCACTACATGGATGAAATGTTATTGACCGATGATTGGCCACTCAGTGCTATGTATGACAAACCTGAAAGGTAAGGATATTGTTGTGTGTTGAACTGGAATTACAGAGAATGGTAAATAATGACAACCTACATGGAAAAACAGGCCCCCTCCCTACATACACCCTAACAAAAAATCACCTGAAATTTCATCAACATTAAAAAGCAACCAACTTAAAGCCGTTAAAATAAATGTGACGTGTCTCTTCACAAAGCTGTCCCGACGATCTAGTGCAGGGGTGTCAAACTCATTCCATGGAGGGTTTTTGCTTTTCCCTAAGACACAGAAACAAGGTGAGGGGATTTCTTTACTAATTAGTGACCTTATTTCATCAATCAAGTACAAGGGAGGAGTGAAAACCCACAGACAGTTGACCCTCCGTGGAATGAGTTTGACACGTGATCTAGTGTGTGTGCGAGCCACCATCTCACCATATGAACACAAAAATGGAGATTGGCTAATGACCCAACATTTCTCTTCAACACAGAATCAGTTAGCTAGCGTTTGACTGGCGTTCAGAATAAAAATGTAAAGGAGATTTGTCCAAGCTGGTGGAACGGAATCTTCAACAACCATTGTCTCTCCCACCAGGGATGTCCCCAAGCTTCCAATGTCCCTCTCAGTCTCTCCCTAGGGTTCAGTAGCTAGTGAGCGGGTTCGACAGGGAGTGTGTGCCCTGGCGAGAGGCAGGGTGTGACAGGGAGCAGGAAGCTCAGTCGGTGGAGAACAGGTCTCCAGCAGAGGGTAGAGGGGCCAGGCCTCCCGTCACATTGGGCAGCAGAGAGAGGTCAGGCAGGCTCTGGATGTGAGACTTGAGCTCCTTGCGCACCTGCGTGACTCGTGCCAGCTTCTGTTTGTACTCCTGCAATACAAAGAACAGTACCCATGTCAGACGATACCCATGTCAACATCACTTAGAAATATCCTTGTTTTTGAAAGAAAAGCACATTTTGTCCATAAAAATAAAATTACATTAATCAGAAATACAGTGTAGACATAATGTTGTAAATTACTATTGTAGCTGGAAACTACATTTTTTTAATTTTTTTTTTTTACATAGGCCCATTATCAGCGACCATCACTCCTGTGTTCCAATGGCACGTTGTGTTAAAAAGGCTAGTTGATCATTAGAAAACCCTTTTGCAATTATGTTTGCACAACTGAAAACTGTTGTTCTGATTAAAGAAGCAATAAAACTGGCCTTCTTTAGACTAGATTAGCTAACACGTGTCATTGGAACACAGGAGTGATGGTTGCTGATAATGGGCCTCTGTACGCCTATGTAAATATTCCATTTAAAAAAAAATCTGCCGTTTCCAGCTACAATAGTCATTTACAACGTCTACACTGTATTTCTGGTCAATTTGATGTTATTTTTATGGACAAAATGTGTTTTTCTTTCAAAACAAGGACATTTCTAAGTGATCACAAACTTTTGAATGGTAGTGTACATTTTTCACATTCTAATTGCTTGTTTGTAACAACAAAACAATGATTTTGATGGTTTAGACTTGCTTCTAGTTTCTTCTCCCTCTCTGTGAGGGCTTCCTTCTGGCTACCGATGTACTCGGTCAGCATGCGCGCCAGCTGCCTCCTGTCCTCCAGCTCAGCAGCCAGACGTCCGTTATACTCAGCCAGCAGTAGACAGGCCTCATCCACTGTCTTGGAGAGTTTATCAGCTGCCTCTTTATCTATAGGGACAGGGTGAGTCAAGTCAAATAAGGTGGAGTTTTTACTTAGGCATAATATTGAAACAATTGAATAGAAACAACATTAAGTTTGAGAAAACACAATCCCTTAGGCCTACAATACACATTGAGGTTGGAGAAAGGTGGGGGTCAAGTTTCCTTGTGCTTCAGGTACCATGAAGGCTTCCTTACCTGTGATCTTCTCCAGCAGGGACACATCCTGCACCTCCTGTGGCAGAGAGGCAATCTTCTGGCGCACCGCAGCATCACCCGAGGCTGCATTCTCCAGGTCCTGCAGGGCTTTGACCAGCTCCTCCGTCTGAGGGGAGAGGGAGGGAAGGAGAGAAGGGTATGTGAAAGCGCTGGCCAACAATATCCAATTTTCAAGCTTGACCATTTTTCTAAACAACAATTCACAACCAGAGCACAAACTACAAGATATAATCTTCCAAATCAAGAGTCCATGGGACAATCTTTGTATCACTGACACCTAGAGGAGAGTTGGGAGATAACTTCAGCTGGTGTGAAAAGCTGTCACAAATTGCAGTGTAACAGACAAAGTACTGGTGAATGAGCTAAAGGCTTATGGAGTTGTGTTTGTTCAGCCTACCAGCTGTGGCCCTGAGAAGTCTGAATTCTGTGGGGACATGTTGCCCCTGTAGTCATCTTCTTCCTCTTCCTCCGGCTCTTGGATCATCTTCTGATAGGTCCGTTTAGGGGCCTTCTTCTCCTCTGCAAAAGAAACCACAGATTTAGAAAGAAAACACCCATATTCACAAAAACAACAAATTCAACGTGCATGTTTCTTGGAAATTCTGACATCCAAAATGCCTACATAAGAAACAAGCCTATGTAAAGCTGAACTGCTCCGTCAGTGGAGACCCAGGGGACTCTGACTGTACCTGTGGGTTGGTGTTGGGGGCTGTTTGAGTCTTCGATAGCGAGCTTCAGCTGCTGGATGAACTCTGCCTTGTAGAGGCTGCGCTCCTGCCAGATAGTGAGCAGCCTGTCGATGGGCCTTCTACAGCCATCATCTGCCTCTCTGGAGGGAGAGAAAGAGACAGAGATTCATCATGAAATTCAACTCTTCCTCACCGAGCAACTCAATAACTTATTTGATCCTCTTTGTTCTTGTCTTGTTATGCTGCTGTAGAAGACAGTAGCCGTGTAATCCATTTACCAATGTTTTGAAGCAGGTTAATGTCTAATCAGGGCCTACAGTTAACACCCCCAGGTAAATTTTGGCATTGTAAAATATTGTGTTCTATAGCTTGCAAACAAATGTGACTCTAGGTGACAACATAGGGCTGTTTTTTTCCAACACAAGGACTGTTTTCCTTAAGACATTAAGTCTGCTTGATGTTTTGTTTCCTTTTCTTCTTTACTTCCTAGTATCACGATATTGGTATCGTGACAACATTAATTAGCCATATACTATAAACCCCTGAGGTGACTTGATGCTATTATAAACTGCTTACCAACATAAATAGAACAGTAAACATGTATTTTTGCATCATACCCGTGGTATAGTGTCGGATACACACATGGCTGAAATGCTGTTGAAGCTAATCAGCATCCGGTACCCTAGCTCTCAAAAACTCTAGGTGACATTCTGCTTTCTCCCTACAGTTTTCAGCCATCATCTTTGCCCACGACTAACTCATGTGAACTACAATCCCGACGCTATGCTTTAACGTTTTGTAACGTCAATAATCATTGCTTGCGATACGGCTTTCGAAACATATGGTCCTTATCTTTCATCAGCGAGAAAGAATCCTTAAAAAAAATAATTTAAAAAAGGTACACTTACTGTAGCAGTTTTTCACAGATCCATACTGCTATGGGTTCCTTCATCCGATGACACTACACTTCCGAATGACTCTCACAAACAGGTGTTCGGAGCATGCCATGTACCTAATTGTATGTAAACTTTATTTAACGAGGCAAGTCAGTTAAGAACAAATTCTTATTTACAATGACGGCCTACACCGGCCAAACCCAGACAACGCTGGGGCAATTGTGCGCTGCCCTATGGGACTCCCAATCACGGCCGGTTGTGATACAGCCTGAATTCGAACCAGGGTGTCTATAGTGATGCCTCAGGCACTGAGATGCAGTGTCTTAGACCGCTGCGCCACTCGGGAGCCCCTAATTAGCACAGGTGCTCGCCTCATCTTCCATAAACAAGCCCTGTAACATGGAGATATGGCCATGTGAGAACACTAATCCTATCAGGGTGTATCAATTTAACCTTTTGATTTTTGAAACATTGTAGCTGATATGAAAGTCCTTATGCTTCCAAAACCGTACCGCACGCGATGGGTGTTAATGTTCAGATTGAGCATAGGGGCTCTTACCAAAACTCCCATGTACAGAAGATGCCTTCGTCTAATGACTTATGTGTATGGTAATGGAACTGAGAGTCCTGATCAATGGCTACAAGTACCCAAACTACCCAGTTTACAATAAAACATAGGCCTGCATCACAAACCTGCACATTTCAGTGCTAGACAAGTTTAGCCCTGAAACTGTATCATACCAGACCACATACCTTGCAACATGAGAGCAAGCGTCAACAAGGACTGTCTCAAAGTCTTTGGCGAACTCTGGACCTTTCTTCTTGCTGTTTTGAATCACGTCATTGGCAAGATACAGGAAAGTCAACTTCCTGCTGCTTTTTGCTGAAAGACAAATACAGAACGTAGACCGGGTAAATATGGTTTGGCATACTTCGTGTGACAACGTTTCAGTGTGTAAATAGCAGTTAAAGAATGCTGTCGAGGTGGCGACGTTCATAAGTTCTCACCTTTCTTCAGTTCTCTGTGCCATACTTTGACGATGAGCGGCGAGTGTTTGCGGTGATGAATGATCCACAGAGACAGCGTCTGTACGCTTTGCTGAGAGTTGCTGAGCTCAGAAAGCTTCTTCTCCAACGCAGACTCAGAAAAAGAAGACATGATGTGCCCAGAAAGTACTCTTTGATGTACCGTTACACACCCCACAACTTTGAGGTTAACTGAGGAAACCAACAATGTCCACAAAAACAAAGTTCCCGCCAGTTAAACACGCAACCTGCTGCATAAAACTGTCTAGCTACTCGTTAGTAGCTAATCGCCTGTCTATGCTTCTCTTCGCTAACAGGATAGCTACGAACCCGTGTAAAATATACATGAGCATTTACATTGATGAGTGTGTAAGCTTGTTTACCTAGCGAGACAACTATAATAGCTATCTGTTTACAAATGGCCAACTAGAAAGTCCTAGATAGGTAGCCTAGCAAGCTAGCTAATCTATCCACTTGCTTTGTTTACTAGCTAGCTACTACGATACTAGATGTAAGTTACTTACCAATACATCTATTTATAATTTAGTAATGTGCCGTTTGAATACATGTAGCTGTAACGTTTCTTCGTTAGCTACAGTACTAGTATAGTAGCTAGTTAACTAGCATTCTAGAAACCACCACAGCTCTCTGGGTCGCTTCAAAGATGGCCGCTTGACCTTTCACCCGACACACAGGGTTCAAAGTCTGTTCAAAACCCTTTGTGAATCTTGTGAAATTAGATCATGACTAGAAACATTATTCAAACGACTTAAAATGACATGCAAAGTTGCTAGCTAGATCAACCGACGTCGGTCAAGACTATGCTATTATGTTATTGACTGTACGTTTGTTTATGTGTAAATCTGTTGTTGTTTTTGTCGTACTGCTTTGCTTTATCTTGACCAGGTCGCAGTTGTAAATGAGAACTTGTTCTCAACTGGCCTACCTGGTTAAATAAATGTGACATTTACATTTTTTTTAAGACAAGTACAGTATCATCAGCAAAAATGTTGCGCTAGCTAGCTTACTGTTAGTAAGTTAGCGTAGCCAAAGAGTATCTCAGGCTACTCGCTTAGCTACCTGGGCGAAGTGAACTTTGATCTGAAAACCGTTGCAATATCTTTCTTTTAAAGTATGAAGTGCACCAAAGCTCGCTAACAAGCATGGGAAGCATACACAACTGTATGCGTCGCAGAATAGTGACGTCCTACAGGAATAGTGATGCTTGTGTGACGGACAGCAGGGACCATCAGTGGCTAGGACAGCTAGCCTGTCTTCATTTAGTTTCAGTGCTGTATCTCGAAATGAGTTCGTCTCAGATGTCCGTCACTAAATATA
This sequence comes from Oncorhynchus mykiss, assembly GCF_013265735.2. Lineage (NCBI taxonomy): Eukaryota > Metazoa > Chordata > Actinopteri > Salmoniformes > Salmonidae > Oncorhynchus > Oncorhynchus mykiss. The sequence continues at coordinate 55,419,109 of NC_048573.1, read as the reverse complement.
TACTAGCAAAGGTAAGCTTATTTGAATCTTACTTTGTTAGGTTGTTCTAGCTTTGTCATTTTAAGCATTCCATTAGCTAACTAAGATAGTTCGATACTGTATATCTGACTAGCTAGCTAACTAGCTTTAACAATGATGGTAACTAGCTTTAGCAAGGGTGGTCAGGCAAAGTTCTGCTTTGGGTGATTAGCAGACCAAATTTGACTTATAAAATGAACGTTTAGGTAACAAAGATATACCTCTAAGCTATTATCCTGATAAAATTAATTTGCTAGAGTGCATTGAGCAGGCATACTGCTGAACAGCATCCTACTACTTTCCTAAAGAGTAAATGGTAGCTATGATTCTAATATCTTACTTTTCTGTTTCAGTGAGTAACATCTGTCTTCAAAGAATGGACCATCTGATTGACGACTCAAAGCTTGCTTTTGCTTACCTCCGTCCAGCCTGTGTGCTTCTGGCTCGTGAGCCCACGGTGGGCAATGTGGAGCACACAGCTGAGGCATGTAAATGATAGTCCTGCAGCTGCTGCAGGGTTCCATGTCCTTTTCACGCTCTGCTTCGCCCTCAAAAACCCGGGCCCCAAGCGGGATGGCTTGGTCCAGGCTGTGGCCGAGGCCATGGGCTTCGTCCTGGAGAACACCTGTGTACGGAGCTGGGAGACGCTGAGGGATCTCCTTTCTGAGCTTCTGCCTCTGCTCCCCCATGGACCCAAGGAAGCCAGCACCCGCCTCAGAGGTGCTGAAAGCTGCAGTACTGAGGTACATGGATGCTCTGCTGCATGCAGCCTACCGTGACGTGGTCTTCAAGCTGTTTGAGCCCGCCATGCTGCCTGGCCTAGTGGCCGCTATCTCTCTGCTGCTTGCCCTGGGAGAGCAGGAGAAGTCCCTCGCTGCACTGAAATGCCTGCAGGCCTTGACCCTCCAGTGTGACTGTTCTCTGGACCATGTGTCAGTGGGTCAGTAAGAGAGGCATATCCTAGGCAACACCGTGGCTTCTTTCTTACCTTGGATCGCTGTGAGCCATGTGATCACTGGGAATATTAGGCATGGACACACTGTTATTGTTAGGGCAATAAAGGTGTGGTTCAAGACAGTGGGACTGGTGATGGCTGACGACCAGCTACAGAACAACAGGGCTGGGAAGATACAGCCCTGGGAGCTGGGGAGAGTAGGGGAGCTAGTAGTGCAGAGGACTCGGGACTGGGTGAGAAACACCCCTGGGAGGCTAGCCTTAATGTTTAAACAAATTATAATATCCTGCACCTCAGCTCATCAGCACTGGAGAGTGAGGCTTGACATGGTCAAATTCTCAGACCACCAGCGGGTGTCTAAGTTCCTGATACAGGTGTTGGAGTTGAACGTGATGGATGTCCGCATCGTGGAGGAGAGGAACTCTTTGGTTACCATGGAGACAGGGCCCCACGGGGCACATGCTCAGAAGAAACATTTCCTCTACTTCAGAGACCAAAGGATCTTCTCAAGGAGATATGCAGGATGTTAGGTTACTATGGAAATGTGTATCTCCTAGGGGATCACTTGATGGATCTGTACAAGGAGTCGTCGGTCTACAGGAAGCAGGCTGCCATGGTGATGAATAAGATGGTCACAGGGACAGCGAGCATCGGGGTGGCAGGGGGCACGGACAAGCAGGGTGTGCCCAGTCAGGAGGACTTGAAAGCAGCATTGGATTCCATCATAGAGGAGTAAACCAGCCTGAGCCACTGGCACCTGTCAACCCTTATTAGTGAGGAGTCTGACAGAGGGGCACAGGAGCAGCTAAGTCAGTCTAGTCTCCTCTCCATTTCTAATGGGGTTGAAGGGAAAGGGAATCCCCTCCAGTTGGTCCTAGTAGTCCACAAGAGCTCCACAATCCACGAGCTGAACAGCAGCATCTGGCAGATATGCATCCAGTTGGAAGGGATAGGCTGCTTCACCCAGGCCTTGGGGATGGACTTCCATATAATTCTGATGACATCACCATACCCGGTTCTGGAGAAGGCCGGGGATGAGGTGCTGTTTATCAGCCAGGCAGCACTGAATGCCATGTGGGACATTAACCAGGCCTGTGGATACTCCTCCCTGAAGGATCTGATCAATGAGAACTCTGGCTACCTGCTGAACAATGTGTCTTTGAACCTCCAGAGGCTGGGCGTCCGCCCCCAGGGTCCTCACCGTCATGTTTAGCCACTCCGACCCCAGCCTGCTGCCTCTGGTGGGGGGACATCGTCCAGGATGTGTTTCTGGCTCTGGACATGAGTTACGACGAGATGTCCCCTCTGTTCTGCACTGTGCTGCACTCACTTATGAAGGCTCTAGGTAAAGTTTCCATAACTACTTAAATGTTTTTCCTAGTTTATAACGTTGTTAACACCATGTTATGCAATACTTTTTAATAGGAGAACTTAGAGGAAATTGAAACACAGGACAGAAAATGACAGCCTTTAGCTATAACACAGCCTAAGTAACACAATCTTAATCATGTTTCTTTTCAACCACAGCGAGATGGTTCCTCTCTAGTGTTTGGGGAACCAGTGAGAATAAAGGAACCAAGAAGGCGTGGCGTGAGCAGGACCAGCTGAATGTGCACCGGTTTCTCCTGGACTACCACAAACAGAAAGATCTGGTAGAGCAGTGCACAGAGCACCCAGGTTAGTTGGGGCTCTCTCTTTCTGGCTGCCACACTATTCCCCTGGGAGATCATTTCTCACACTAATGCACAACATTAATGCTATGCTTGGTGAAGCTTCTTAGTACTACTGCGCCATGTCAGACCTGAATAAGTTTCACTCATGCTGTTTTCCTCACAGCTGGGTCCCAAGTCAATGCTCTGCTTTTTAGGGATCGGCAGATTTTGTGTGGTGTACTTCTCCCAGTTCAAGTCGTGTTTCACAAATGTCTATTGAAAGCTGTTCTACAGAAATCAGAATCCATCAGTGTTATGACTCGTTCCTTGCACTGCATTGAAGTGTTCTGTGGTTATTATTTCAGAGATCCCACCTCCGGTGGATTTTGAAGAAGACATTGATGGTCCTGATGTGAAAGCTGAACTCCCAGCCCACATCGCCAAAGAAGCCATGGAACGCTGCATTCACCTGCCCACCGACCCCCGACTCAGCCTCAACATACAGTTGTAGAATGTTTAGCACTCAAACCTAAGGAGCTTGAAAACTGAAAATGCAACTAGTTTTGCCACCACATGTTGCTGTGTGTTTAGTGACACCAGAGCAGTTGGTCCCCATGTCCCAGGCTCTGTAGAGCTGACCCCGTGAGTGTATTGCAGGTCGTGGATGTGCTGGAGCTGTGTGTCTGTGTGCTGATTGAGAAGGAGAATGAGCTGCTCACCGCTGCTGGCCTGACCTCCTGCTCCGACTCACTGCTGATGAGCCGTTAGTTGCCCTCCAAGCCTTCAGGGTATCTCACTACTTCCACCACTCTGATTACTAGTACACTTCTATTTAACTCAGTGGAATAATTATAATTTCATGATTGTTTATATAGTTTAATAATTGATGACACCTGTGTCCAGAGGTCACCAACACACTCTCACTTCTTTATTCTGGGTCACACTCAGCTCTTTTTTTCATAATTGTATTGGGAATGTTAAAACTATTTAAACTCAGCAAAAAAATAAACATCATCTCACTGTCAACTGCGTTTATTTTCAGCAAACTTAACATGTGTAAATATTTGTATGAACATAACAAGATTCAACAACTGAGACATAAACTGAACAAGTTCCACAGACATGTGACTAACAGAAATGGAATAATGTGTCCCTGAACAAAGGGGGGTCAAAATCAAAAGTAACAGTCGGTATCTGGTGTGGCCACCAGCTGCTTTAAGTACTGCAGTGCATCTCCTCATGGACTGCACCAGATTTGCCAGTTCTTGCTGTGAGATGTTACCCATTCTTCCACCAAGGCACCTGCAAGTTCCTGGACATTTCTGTGAGGAATGGCCCTAGCCCTCACCTTCCGATCCAACAGGTCCCAGACGTGCTCAATGGGATTGAGATCCGGGCTCTTTGCTGACCATGGCAGAACACTGACATTCCTGCCTTGCAGAAACTCACGCACAGAACGAGCAGTATGGCTGTTGGCATTGTCATGCTGGAGGGTAATGTCAGGATGAGCCTGCAGGAAGGGTACCACATGAGGGAGGAGGATGTCTTCCTTGTAACGCACAGCGTTGAGATTGCCTGCAATGACACCAAGCTCAGTCCGACGATGCCACCTCCAAACCAATCCTGCTCTAGAGTACAGGCCTCGGTGTAACGCTCATTCCTTCGACGATAAACGCGAATCCGACCATCACCCCTGGTGAGACAAAACCGCAACTCGTCAGTGAAGAGCACCTTTTTCCAGTGCTGTCTGGTCCAGCGACGGTGTGTTTGTGCCCATAGACGACCTTGTTGCCGTTGATGTCTGGTGAGGACCTGCCTTACAATTGGCCTACAAGCCCTTTGTCCAGCGCCTCTCAGCCTATTGCGGACAGTCTGAGCACTGATGGAGGGATTGTGCATTCCTGGTGTAACTCGGGCAGTTGTTGTTGCCATCCTGTACCTGTCCCGCAGGTGTGATGTTGGGATGTACCGATCCTATGCAGGTGTTGTTACACGTGGTCTGCCACTGCGAGGATGATCAGCTGTCCGTCCTGTCTCCCTGTAGCGCTGTCTTAGGCGTCTCACAGTACGGACATTGCAATTTATTGCCCTGGCCACATCTGCAGTCCTCATGCCACCTTGCAGCATGCCTAAGGCACGTTCACACAGATGAGCAGGGACCCTGGTCATCTTTCTTTTGGTGTTTTTCAGAGTCAGTAGAAAGGCCTCTTTAGTGTCCTAAGTTTTCATAACTGACCTTAATTGCCTACCATCTGTAAGCTGTTGGTGTCTTACCCACCGTTCCACAGGTGCATGTTCATTAATTGTTTATGGTTCATTGAACAAGCATGGGAGACAGTGTTTAAACCCTTTACAATGAAGAGCTGTGACGTTATTTGGATTTTACGAATTATCTTTGAAAGAGAGAAATGTCCCATTTTCAGGACCCTTTTTCTGCTGAGTTTAGCTTTTTGGCCACTAGGTGTCAATCTTGAACTGTTTTTGAATTACAAAGTGTGTGTCCGATAGACTGCATTGAATGGTGTATGTGCATGTAAATGTCCCCAACAGAGCTCCTAAGTGAAAAAGACATCGCTGCTGCCTTAATCAAGGGAAATGGAGACACACACAAGGCAGAGCCACCATGATACCCACTGGTTTTCAACAGTAGATCGGTTTGGATACACTTCAACTAGCTGAGTCGATACATGGTCTTCCTTGGTGCTTGAAGATGCTGCCTATTTCCTCATCAGCCCCAGAGGAATACAGCTGGGTAGGCTGAAGTTGAGACATGGAGAGACAGAGGCTGCAGAAGCAGTACAAGAACACACTGGTAAACATTGGCTCCACCTCACCGCTGAAACGTCTCCAGAAAGGCAATTACTAGCCAGGCCACAGAGAAAGAGAAGTTCTCCTAATGTGATATGCTTTTAGCTTTATTTACCCCATAGAGAAACTCCTGGGCTGGACTCTCCCTCAGTATTTCGCTGTGTTTCCCTCCTGTTTCCACACGAGACAGAAGGGATAGGGATACAGGATAAAATGAATGCTGAAATAATCCCATTTACCTTTTGAAATATGCACCAATGTATTCAGGCTTGTTTTTCAACCGTGTGGGTTGAGTTGCCAATAAGCAAAGCGTCGCTAAAGACATTGAGGAAGATGCGATAAGACTTATTTTGAAATGATGTCTGAATGGTGGCCCAGTTAGGAGCTTAGGGAATATGTGTCTGTGGGGTGGGGGCTACTACTACAAAGTGATGAAGTTGCCATGACTATGAAAGGTACTGAGAGTGGGGAGTGGATGTGTGAAATCTAGGGCTGGAGACAGGCTGCTGTGAAATTCCCAGGGGATTTCAGCAGTTTCTCCTCAACACACTCCATTTTTTTCCCCGTTTTTTTTTCTTTCTTCTTTCTTTCCCTCGGTTTTCCTTCTGGTATATGTGTTGTATTTGCAGGGGACTCAGACCTGGATGCTGTAACGGAAGCCTGCCTGCCCTACCTCGGCTGCAGACAGCCACCCAAACTGCAAGAGGCATGTCTCAGGTATACGTGTAAAGCAATAATACATCTAGAAGTACAATATATTACAAGGCCTTGTCATCAACTATATATACAAAAATATGTGGACACACCCTCAAATGTGTGGATTTGACTATTTCAAGTCATCAAATGCTGACAGGTGTATAAAGTTGAGCACACAGCCATGCAATCTCCATAGACAAACATTGGTAGTAGAATGGCCTTATTGAAGGGCACAGTGACTTTCAATGTGGCACAGTGACTTTCATAGGATGCCATCTTTCCAACAAGTCAGTTTGTCAAATGTATACCCCGCTAGAGCTTCCCCAGTCAACTGTAAGTGCTGTTATTGTGAATTAGAAACATATTGGAGCAACAACGGCTCAGCCACGAAGTGGTCGGCCACACAAGGTCACAGAACAGGAGTGCTGAAGTGCGTAGCGTGTAAAAAGCATCTGTCCTCGGTTGCAACATTCACTGCAGAGTTCCAAACTGCCTCTTGAAGCAATGTCAGCACAAGAACTGTTCATCGGAATCTTCATGAAATGGGTTTCCATGACCTAGCAGCCGCACACAAGTCTAAGATCACCATGTGCAATGCCAAGCATTGGCCTGAGTGGTGTAAAGCTCACTGCCATTGGACTCTGGAGCAGTGGAATAGCGTTCTCTGGAGTGATAAATCACACTTCACCATCTGGCAGGCCGAAGGACAAATCTTATGGCGGATGCCAGGAGAACGCTACCTGCCCCAATGCGTAGAGCCAACTGTAAAGTTTGGTGGAGGAGGAATAATGGTCTGGGGCTATTTTTCATGGTTCGAGCTAGGCCCCTTAGTTCCAGTGAAGGGAAATCTTAACGCTACAGCATACAATGATATTCTATATGATTCTGTGTGGCTTTTTGCGGCTAAATGGAAGCAAGTCCTCGCAACAATGTTCCAATATCTAGTGGAAAGCCTTCCCAGAAGAGTGGAGGCTGTTATAGCAGCAACGTGGGGACCAACTCCATATTAATTCTCATGATTTTGGAATGAGATGTTCGATGAGCAGGTGTCAACATACTTTTGGTCGTGTAGTGTATTTTAATACATCATACGTTGTGGTTCAATTTATGACCTTATTATCAGCTTTCTATTATAATTTTATTCAGTTAAATGTATCAATGTGCTATTCTGTGCCGTGTCTTCCGGCACCTGATTTGAGGTGGACCCTGATGCCTTTTGGTTGACTCTGAACGTTCTCTACTATCCCTGCTCCTACACCCTACCCTGACCTGCAGCCTGTGGAGCTGAGTGGGATGGGCCTTAAGTAGACCGAGTACACAGACATCCTGAAACTCTTGGGAGGATTTTGGGTTAGCTCTGGACACACAGCCAGCAGCAATAGAGATCCAGTGATCTGCACCAATAAAGAGTTCCCCAGTCATCCACCCGACTGTCCCCAGGCGGAGGAAGGAACACTACACTGACGACAGCCACAGGACCACAGCGTGCCCTAGTCTTCCCCAACCTCTTTTCAGGGACTGTACCTTGCAGACATCATCCTATAGTTTAACAGTGACTTTGAAACACAAATGTTAAGTGCTTATTCTGTGCAAGTGTTGTGTTGGGTAAAGGTGTACATATTCCAATGTGCTCACAAGGGATGGACTTAAGGCCAGTATTTTGAATGTTAAAGTAGTAATTAATAGTCTTTATTATAATATATATATTTTTTAAATGCCTGACCTTCATTGTAACTGCTTAGCCTTTCATACAAGTAGATATAACAATCGATGTCATATTCCACCATAAGTAGAATGGCAGAGCATTCATTTTGCCTTCCATTCCAGCTTCAAATTCACATCTTGGTTCCATTCCTCCTTTAATAACCAGACGTCATGGTCATTCCACACAAACCTCCCATTGATTCACACAGAATAGATCTGCTACTTGCTGCACAAATGCCTGATTGAAAGTTGTAGCATGATTTTGAATACAACTTGAACTCCCCTGAGGGTTCAAGTGTAGGTTACAGCCCGGGCTTGTTTGTCAAGTCTTGTTTAGACTGAGGGGTCTGGAAGAATCTCTGTGACATCATAATGAATGTGCGTGCCGGGGAAATGGGAACAGGGTTGCCACGTGTTTTGCGTTGGTGAGGGAGCGCTTTATCTCCTCCGTACTTTGCTATTTATCCAGCTGACAATGCTGACAATAGCGTCATTACTCATCAACCATGGAGGGCCTGTCTGGCAGCCCATAAAAACACAGCCAGGGATAGGATAATGCGATATCCCCCACAACCAGGCTTTTTATTCTGTTAATCATGAAATCATCTGACACAAGCATGGCTTGACTGATTAGGCAGGCACTGCTTGGCACACCAATGGATAAATAATACAGTTCTGAGAAAATTACATACTGTAAGACCGAATGTGTTGATTGCTGCTCAGGATACATGGGCGTGAGGAAGGAGACTGGCGAGAGAATGTGTGACTGCCTTATGAGGTAACTGTGATGGAGTATTCTGAATTTGAATAATTGTCTTTACAATGGCAGCATATAAATGATAGGAAGGTCAGACGTCAACTTTTCAGGAATGTAACACAAACATTTTTGATCTATCAACGTCTCAAGGGCTTACATATTACAGGTACTGAATTATTAAATATATTCTGAAGGCAGATCACATTCAAGTCGCAATAGATAGGTTCATGTACACTTTATTTAATTTGATAAAGGCATAAATTTAGTGCGAGACCAACATCCTAGAAGACATTCTAAAATGTACAACATTTTTACAATGATTTCTTACAAAACATCAAAGCAAAGGTTAGAGCAAGAAACAATTCCATTATCCATCAGGTCCTTCTCACAGCCACATTATCTGTTGGGAAAGCACAAAACACAATGAACAGGTTTTACTTTATAAACATTGGTTTCAGCTCCAACCAGAGCTGGATGGAAATCTGGACTTATCTGAACTCTGGATTTACCATGGAGAAACAGCGAATGAACTGCTCAGAAAACAAACCCAAATGAATAAAGCAACAAGTAACCCTTCCAGCTTATACATCCTCTTAGGTGATTGAAAAAGTTTGTAAGAAAACATGTTAAACATGCACTTTTTATCATTATATACAGTAACATGTACAGTGTAGACAATCTAGAGCAGGGATGGGCAACTGGCAGATCAAACCCAAAACAATTTATTGAAATAAATAAATAGGAACTCATTCGGGGGAATTGACTGTTGAGAGTTAGGTTGTGCATCAGCCGTTTCTATCTTATGTCAGTCACTGAAACTCACTCAATTAGCTACACATTTTTAGATTAGTAAATGAGTCTAGCCAGCAATCTAAACATAGTAATCATGGCCCCCCATCAATTCTTTTTTTTGTCACTCTCACTCAGATATATTAACATGGCATAAGTCAGAACACAATGTGTAGAATTGCAGGAAATTAGCTTAAACACGGCTAATATGTCTCCACCCCATGGCTAAATGAGTAAAATTGCATAAAATGTGTTAAAATGGCAACATCTTTTCTACACCCCATGGCTAAATGTGTAGAATTGCAGGAAAGTAACTCTAAAACAAACCAAAAATTCTCTCCATTGTTAAAAGTGGGGGATGCTAAAATGTTTTGCTCGCAGGGTGGGGGGCCCCCCAACAAAATGAAGCTTAGGGTGAAAAACACTAGGGCCGGCTCTGACTGTATGTGTGGGTATGGATGTGGGTGCGCACACTGTGGTCACTCAGGATGAGTTCAGATTTTTGGTGGCCCCCATCCCCATCAAAGTTGCCCACTCCTGATCTAGAGGGTTGTGGTAAAGAGAAGGGGTGGGAGAGTTTGGCCTGGGAGAGGACTTGGGATGTTTTTGATGGGACAGTGTGAGGGCAGAGGTCAGAGATATAGGACTGAGGTGGCACTGAGATATAGTCCCTTTGGTGTCAGGAGCAGTGGTAGGGGTGGGTGAGCAATCAGCTGGGATGAATCAGAGGTCTGGGTACATTGTGTTGCGGCCCTCTGGGACTGGAACTACCCACCCGGGGTGTGGGGCTGAGGCCAGACCAAACAGGCAGAGGAGGCTATGGGTGAGCTGTGAGGTGTAGAGGACAGCTGTCAGTACAGTCAGTAGCGCTGCCAGTCTCTGCAGACCTCTTCCTCAGCTCCTTGCCAGTGCCTGTTGGTTTGTGGTGGCTGTGGTGGGCTGCTGGCGAGTGCTTGCCATGCTCCGGCTGGTGCCTGCTGCTCGCCAGTCCCTTGGTGTCCTGGGGTTGGAAGTTTTCTCCATGGTGGCGCAGCTTCGGGTTCTGGTTTCTCTCTGACTCCACCTGCAGGTAGGCCCTCACCTTGTGGTGGCGGGCGTTGCTGTCGGTGTCGCTGAAGTCGATCACGCGGCACTCGTATGTGCCCTCGTCAGACGGCTTCACGCTGGACAGACAAAGCTTGTGGGAGATGTTGCTCCCGGCAACCTTCACCACCTGCAAAACAGACCAACAAAATGATATTTCATTGGTTGACATCCAAGAGTTAAATTATACATTTTGGTCCATGACTGTATACCCTATCTATTACAAACAAAAACTAGAAATCCTCACATCATGATAACTCAACCCTAATTTGTCCTCCAGCTGAATTTCTCATTCAGATCTGAAAATACTGTCTGTATCTGTTGTTATTCAATTTGCTCCAAAAAACAATAAACTTCCTTGTGCATCTCCACCATCACCCCCTTCTCTGTCCCTGCATCCTCTGTGTGTGTGTGGATGAGCCAGGCTGACTGGTCCGGATGAGGCTGGCAGACAGCTCTGTAATGAAATGCTGGCTGCGTTACCACAGATGCACCACAGTGCAACACTTACAGAGCAGCTGCCCCTGCCTCCCCAAGCCCTGTACTGCTGGCAGCCCCACCGAGCCCAGTAGTGTCCAGCCACCCGGCCCCTGCGCTCAATAAAGCTGTCTGGCAACCAAACAGATTGAGTGGGCATGTGAGGAGGCATGTACACACACACACACACACTCAGAACAATGTCCTATTATAGGCGCCAGTCCCTTTGTTTCCATGTTGCAGACAGCTGTTCCATTTGCTCCCTTGAACAAATGAGGAGATGCTGTGCCCTGCATGCTGTACATACATAACATGCCTTTACTGGGTAAGGATGTAATAGTTCAGGGGCTTATAAAAGGCTGCGAAAAATATATTTTATGGTGTCAGATCTTAGATAACACAAAGTGATCACATGCTGTGGGAATGTCATTGGTTGTGACGCACCAGGATATAAATCCAGTTGTCTTTATTAGCTCCCTCCCATTCAGGTAGTGTACCCAAGGCTGATGATTTGTCTGTGGCTGTCTATCTCTATTATCAGTCCAGAGTCTTCTAGGCTTACAGGGAAAATCACACAATCACATTCAACCTTAAGACCAATAAAACAGACCAAAATACTATTTTAGGACTATAGTTTGTACAGTGCCTTACAAAAGTATTCACCCCCCTTGGCATTTTTCCTATTTTGCTGCATTAAAACCTGTAATTTAAATGTATTTTTATTTGGATTTCATGTAATGGACAGACACAAAATAGTCCAAATTGGTCAAATGAAATTTAAAACATAACTTGTTTCAAAAGTTCTACAAAATAATTATAAAAAAAACCTTTGCTATGAAACCCATAAATACGTTCTGGTGCAACCAATTACCTTCAGAAGTCACATAATTAGTTAAATAAAGTCCTGTATGCAATCTAAGTGTCACATGATCTCAGTATACAGTGCCTTGCGAAAGTATTCGGCCCCCTTGAACTTTGCGACCTTTTGCCACATTTCAGGCTTCAAACATAAAGATATAAAACTGTATTTTTTTGTGAAGAATCAACAACAAGTGGGACACAATCATGAATAGTACGACATTTATTGGATATTTCAAACTTTTTTAACAAATCAAAAACTGAAAAATTGGCCGTGCAAAATCATTCAGCCCCCTTAAGTTAATACTTTGTAGCGCCACCTTTTGCTGCGATTACAGCTGTAAGTCGCTTGGGGTATGTCTCTATCAGTTTTGCACATCGAGAGACTGAAATTTTTTCCCATTCCTCCTTGCAAAACAGCTCGAGCTCAGTGAGGTTGGATGGAGAGCATTTGTGAACAGCAGTTTTCAGTTCTTTCCACAGATTCTCGATTGGATTCAGGTCTGGACTTTGACTTGGCCATTCTAACACCTGGATATGTTTATTTTTGAACCATTCCATTGTAGATTTTGCTTTATGTTTTGGATCATTGTCTTGTTGGAAGACAAATCTCCGTCCCAGTCTCAGGTCTTTTGCAGACTCCATCAGGTTTTCTTCCAGAATGGTCCTGTCTTTGGCTCCATCCATCTTCCCATCAATTTTAACCATCTTCCCTGTCCCTGCTGAAGAAATGCAGGCCCAAACCATGATGCTGCCACCACCATGTTTGACAGTGTGGATGGTGTGTTCAGGGTGATGAGCTGTGTTGCTTTTACGCCAAACATAACGTTTTGCATTGTTGCCAAAAAGTTCAATGTTGGTTTCATCTGACCAGAGCACCTTCTTCCACGTGTTTGGTGTGTCTCCCAGGTGGCTTGTGGCAAACTTTAAACGACACTTTTTATGGATATCTTTAAGAAATGGCTTTCTTCTTGCCACTCTTCCATAAAGGCCAGATTTGTGCAATATACGACTGATTGTTGTCCTATGGACAGAGTCTCCCACCTCAGCTGTAGATCTCTGCAGTTCATCCAGAGTGATCATGGGCCTCTTGGCTGCATCTCTGATCAGTCTTCTCCTTGTATGAGCTGAAAGTTTAGAGGGACGGCCAGGTCTTGGTAGATTTGCAGTGGTCTGATACTCCTTCCATTTCAATATTATCGCTTGCACAGTGCTCCTTGGGATGTTTAAAGCTTGGGAAATCTTTTTGTATCCAAATCCGGCTTTAAACTTCTTCACAACAGTATCTCGGACCTGCCTGGTGTGTTTCTTGTTCTTCATGATGCTCTCTGCGCTTTTAACGGACCTCTGAGACTATCACAGTGCAGGTGCATTTATACGGAGACTTGATTACACATAGGTGGATTGTATTTATTATCATTAGTCATTTAGGTCAACATTGGATCATTCAGAGATCCTCACTGAACTTCTGGAGAGAGTTTGCTGCACTGAGAGTAAAGGGGCTGAATAATTTTGCACGCCCAATTTTTCAGTTTTTGATTTGTTAAAAAAGTTTGAAATAACCAATAAATGTCGTTCCACTTCATGATTGTGTCCCACTTGTTGATTCTTCACAAAAAAATACAGTTTTATATCTTTATGTTTGAAGCCTGAAATGTGTCAAAAGGTCGCAAAGTTCAAGGGGGCCGAATACTTTCGCAAGGCACTGTATATACATCTGTTCCGAAAGGCCCCAGAATCTGCAACACCACTAAGCAAGGGTCACCATGAATGCCAAGGAGCTATCCAAACAGGTCAGGGACAAAGTTCTGGAGAAGTACAGATCAGGGTTGGGTTATAAAAAAATATCCAAAACTTTGAACATCCCACGGAGCACCAAAAAATCCATTATTAAAAAATTGAAAGAATATGGCACCACAACAAACCTGCCAAGAGAGGGCCGCCCACCAAAACTCATGGACCAGGCAAGGAGGGCATTAATCAGAGGCAACAGAGACCAAAGATTACCCCGAAGGAGCTGCAAAGATCCACAGCGGAGATCTGTCTATGGGACCACTTTAAGATGCACCAGTGGCCAGAAAAAAGCCATTGCTTAAAGAAAAACATAAGCAAACACGTTTGGTGTTCGCCAAAAGGCATGTGGGATACTCCCCAAACATATGGAAGAAGGTACTCTGGTCAGATTAGACAAACATTTTGCTTTTTGGCCATCAAGAAAAACGCTATGTCTGGCGCAAACCTAACACCTCTCATCACCCCGAGAACATCATTATGGTGGTGGCAGCATCATGCTGTGGGGATGTTTTTCATCTGCAGGGACTGGGAAACTGGTCAGAATTGAAGGAATGATGGATGGCGCTAAATACATGGAAATTCTTGAGGGAAACCTGTTTCAGTCTTCCAGAGATTTGAGACTGGGACAGAGATTCACCTTCCAGCAGGACAATGACCCTAAGCATACTGCTAAAGCAACACTCAAGTGGTTTAAATGTCTTGGAATGGCCTAGTCAAAGCCCAGACCTCGATCCAATTGAGAATCTGTGGTATGACTTAAAGATTTCTGTACACCAGCGGAACCATCCAACTTGAAGGAGCTAGAGCAGTTTTGCCTTGAAGAATGGGCAAAAATCCCAGTGGCTAGATGTGCCAAGCTTATAGAGACACACAGCTGCAAGTCTCTTGGGGTAATTGCTGCAAAAGGTGTCTCTACAAAGTATTGACTTTTTGGGGGTGAATAGATATGCACGCTCAAGTTTTCAGTTTTTTTGTCTTATTTCTTGTTTGTTTCAATAAAAAAATATTTAGCATCTTCAAAGTGGTAGGCATGTTGTGTAAATCAATTTATACAACACCCCCCCCAAAAAAATATTTTAATTCCAAGTTGTAAGGCAACAAAATAGGAAAAATGCATTTTAATTCCTAGTTGTAAGGCAACAAAATATGAAAAATGCCAAGGGGGTGAATACATTCGCAAACCACTGTAGGCCTGCATGGTTTAGTATAATCTCATAGCATCAATAGAACATGAAAATACTTAAACTTTTAAGGCCATATACAAGGTGCCGAAAAGCTTATTGGTGTTTTCAGTCTGGTTGATGCCATTAGCTATACTTGTGGGGAAACATGAAAGGCTGGTATGCATCCATGTCTGCTGGAACCGATGACTCTGGGCTGGAACTCACGACACCGTTTTACCAGCTGAGCGATGGCCCAGTGGCATCCTCTTCCACACCACAGCTGGTGGTTTCATTATAGTTAGTCAGCAGCAGCTAGCCAGCCAATAGGGAATTGAACCAGGGAGGAAACATCAGATCAGAGATAGGCTTAATCTTTTCCTGGAGACAATGGAGTAGAGGGAGAACCTGGTTTATACTCCTCCACACACAGCAAGATGAATAGCTGCTGTTCGAGCACAGAACTAGCTGATAACAAATCATTACCCTCAGTCAGCCTGGTGGCAACAAGGAACTACGCCACGCCAGATGAGCTATCAAAAGATCCGTTGACTCTCTAATCATTCTTCAGCAGGGAGCACGCAGTCTCTCTTTTTTTAAATTAAGACAGCAGATCGCACTTGTAAAGACAGCACTTGTAAAGTTTGGCCCATTCATGCTTTACTGAGAGAAGAAAATAAGACCTTACTGCACTGTAGCCTCTGTTTCCTATAGATCTGAAACACACAACTGTAGCAGAAGCAAGTGTACTGACAATCAGCTTCCAAGAAATTGCAATATTTATTGATTACTTTTAAAAATGTTGTTTGATATTTTATTTAGGGATTAGATCAGCTTTAATATTGCAGATAGATTGTGGCTTCCATCAATGTAATTGTCTGCATATTTTCCAATCCCCCATATATATATTTTGTAAATACATATATACAGTTGAAGTCGGAAGTTTACATATTCGTTTTTCAACCACTCCACAAATTTCTTGTTAACAAACTATACTTTTGGCAAGACAGTTAGGACATCTTCTTTGAGCATGACAAGTTATTTTTCCTACAGACAGATTATTTCACTTATAATTCACTGTATCACATTTCCAGTGGGTCAGAAGTTTACATACACTAAGTTGACTGTGCCTTTAAACAGCTTGAAAAATTCCAGAAAATTATGTCATGGCTTTAGAAGCCTCTGATTGGCTAATTTACATCATTTGAGTCAATTGGAGGTGTACCTATGGATGTATTTCAAGGCCTACCTTCAAACTCAGTGCCTCTTTCCTTGACATCATGGAAAAATCAAAACAAATCAGCGAAGACCTCAGAAGAAAATGGTATACCTCCACAAGTCTGGTTCATCTTGCGAGCAATTTCCAAATGCCTGAAGGTATTACGTTCATCTGTACAAACAATAGTACGCAAGTATAAACACCATGGGACCACTCAGCCATCATACTGTCTCCTAGAGATGAATGTACTTTGGTGCGAAAAGTGCAAATCAATCCCAGAACAACAGCAAAGGACCTTGTGAAGATGCTGGAGGAAACAGGTACAAAAGCATCTATATCCACAGTAAAACGAGTCCTATATCGACATAACCTGAAAGGCCGCTCAGCAAGGAAGAAGCCACTGCTCCAAAACCTCCATAAAAAAGCCAGACTACAGTTTGCAACTGCACATGGGGACAAAGATCGTAGTTCTTGGAGAAATGTCCTCTGGTCTGATGAAACAAACATAGAACTGTTTGGCCATAATGACCATCGTTATGCTTGGAGGAAAAGTGGGAAAACTTGCAATCGTGAAGCACGGGGGTGGCAGCATCATGTTGTGGGGGTGCTTTGCTGCAGGAGGGACTGGTGCACTTCACAAAAGAGATGGCATCATGAGCATGGAAAAGGATGTCGATATATTGAAGCAACCTCTCAAGACATCAGTCAGGAAGTTAAACCTTGGTCGCAAATGGGTCTTCCAAATAGACAATGACCCCAAGCATACTTCCAAAGTTGTGGCAAAATGGCTTAAGGACAACAAAGTCAAGGTATTGGAGTGGCCATCACAAAGCCCATACCTCAATCCTATAGAAACATTTGTGGGCAGAACTGAAAAAGTGTGTGCGAGCAAGGAGGCCTACAAACCTGACTCAGTTACACCAGCTCCTTCTAGGAGGAATGGGCCCAAATTCATCCAACTTATTGTGGGAAGCTTGTGGAAGGCTATCCGACATTTTTGACCAAGTTAAACCATTTAAAAGCAATGCAACCAAATACTAATTGAGTATGTAAACTTCTGACCCACTGGGAATGTGATGAAATAAATTAAATCTGAAATAAATCATTCTCTCTACAATTATTCTGACATTTCACATTCTTAAAATAAAGTGGTAATCGTAACTGACCTAAGACAGGGAATTTCTACTAGGATTAAATGTCAGGAATTGTGAAAAACTGAGTTAAATGTATTTGGCTAAGGTGTATGTAAACCTCCGACTTTAACTGTATATAATAAAAAAAAAATATATATATGTAAATACACACACACACACACACACACACACACACACACACACACACACACACACACACACACACACACACACACACACACACACACACACACACACACACACATACATATATTTGTTTTCCCCCTAACCCTACCATTTATTGTATAATTTTGGTAATGAGGCCTCTATTGGACACTAAATGACCAACAAGACAAACAAATGTGTAAAAGAGACACCAGAGAGGTAGGAGATATAACATATAATGCAGTAAAGACTCACACTTATTTTGGTAGCATCCTTTGACATCTCATCCTGGGGTACAACCTGTAGGAAAATATTTCAAAGAATGAGAAACATTAGACATACTTTTATAACATTTTCTTCATTGCGTAAAAATGCCTTACATCAATGAGTCCACTTCCAGGCCATTTGATCAGAGCAGAACAATGGGCCTAATAATGCCCACTTTACAGGTAATTGCATCAAAAAGGTACAGCTGGACTCAAAATGACATAAACCCAGTGTTCCTCTGTGCATAGTCTGCATACTGTATGCGGAGAATCACCACTCTATTCAGAGCAATAGATCTAGAAGTGAGACCTGTGTTTCCCCCCAAGGTACTCATCTCCACATTCGTAGCATAACTCACATTTATAATATGAATTCAAAACCAAAAAAAGTATGCAATACATTTCAACCTGAGAGGAACCAATATATTATCCTGTAGACATGGTTCATCCAGGAAAAGAGTGTAGGCCTGACTACATTACAACACAGACTGTACAGTATTCTAGGCCAGTAGCACCACCTGGCCCACGCTCCAGCAAGGGAGGCATGGTGTAACAGCCAGTCCTCCAGGGGCACGTCATGAATAATGAATCTGAGTGAGGTGAGAGGAAGTTTCTTTACATTTCTCCCTTTTCCAATTAAAAAGTGTCGAAAGACAGCAGGAGGCCTGGAAAACGTCACGTCCTTATGGAAAACCTGCTCTGCTTTGCCCAGCTCAGGTAGTCCTCCTGATGAAATACTTCCTCAGCCTCCTCTTCTGTTCTTGTGCCTCCGGGGCACCTGGGGAACCTGCTGCTATTTCTGCCTACTGCAGTGATTCATGTGTGGTTTGTTACGTGCTGCTCACCTCACTCAGTTTAGCTCTGTGTCCTTTATTAGTTGGTCCTGATTCTGGCCTATAGCTGTGCACGATGGCAAACTAAAGATTGAGACTGAGTAAAGGAGTTTGTGTGCATATCCTACACTACTTACTGCTATTTGCTATTTACATTGTGATTTGCAATGAAGGAGAATAGGAAGACTGTTCCACAACTATCCATGCTCTGCCGCATCCCCGTGATCACTGATCACAGAACACCTCCTCAGCAACATTCTCTAAGCAGTGACAGAGAGCGAGCAGTCTCTTAATGTGTTGAAAATCCCAAATTGTTTGCATTGTCAACTTCCACACAGCTCCGACACACACACTTACCCCTCCAGACATGCCACCAGGAGTCATTTCAGAGTCCCCAAATCCAGAACAAAATCAAGAAAGCGTACAGTATTATATAGAGACATTATTGCATGGAACTCCATTCCATCTCATTTTGCTAAAAAAAACTGCAAATCTGTTTATAAAAAAAAAAAAAAAGCAATACCTCACAACGCCTCTCCCCTATTTGATCTAGATAGTTTGTGTGTATGTATTGATATGTAGGCTACGTGTGCCTTTAAAAAAAGTTTATGTATTTCCGTCCTTGAGCTGTTCTTGTCTATTAATGTTCTATATTATGTCTTGTTTCATGTTTTATGTGGACCCCAGGAAGAGTAGCTGCTGCTTTTGCAACAGCTAATGGGGTTCCTAATAAAATACCAAATACCAGTCTAGCTACCTGATTGGTGGTCCAGGGCTGTTTCTCTGTCCAGTCTCTGTGGTTTCTGATGTACCACCACTGGATCTCCAGGGAGTAGGAGGGGCCTGCCCCCCGGAAGGAGCACGCCATCTCCACGTCCTGACCACTCTGTGCTGTGATGTCATGGGGAACCTCTGTGAACACAGCTGTATGGAGAAAAAGCAGTTGGCTATGAAAAAGATGACCCAGTTCTCTCTGAAGACAATATCGCTGTTTTGCTCATTGATTTACAGTGATAATACACTGTGATTGTAAAAGTCTCAAATAGAATGTTGAGTAAACCCTAGTAATAGTGTGCATAAAGAAATTGTATTTCCGTGCTATAGGCCTTCTGCAAATACAACACTCTTTAAGGAACACAATCCATAAAGACTTGTGTTTCTAAGCAACTATGAGGAATTTAAATCATAAATTCTCATTTACTAGATAAAACATTTATATTTTGATGAATCTCATTGTGCTCACCTGGCTTGCTATTTAGTTAGTGTAATTATTCAATGTTTGTAATAAAAAATGTTGGTATTAATATTACCACTCTGCATGTAATCTAAAGAAGGCATTACTGTCAAAACAGCTCCCTTGTTGCTGTTAAAGAAGCAATACTATTGTTTTGTTTTTTTCAGTTAAGATATAGCTTTGAACTATAACAGACAGCTTTGGTATATTTTCAAAAGTAGTTCTGATAAGCAATGTCATAACTGATTAGTTCAGCCTTGCTGAAGGGCTGGCAAACTAAAGAGGACTTGGGTGTATCTCTCTCCAGCATAAAACCACACTCAATCTGTGATGGAGTGCTTACTAAACAAACGCTCAGATAGTTGTGAATGTGTTCACAAACACAAAGTGTAAATATGCAGTGCAATAATAATACAGTTTACATAGCCTGTCATAATAATATAATGTAATAATACAGTTGCAAGCAGCAATGGACGGGGTTCACAGGATAACAGAAAGAACACAAGATCAGTTGGATAACAAAGCAAGCACTCTATCATGTATGAACTATCTTAATTTATGTGCAATCAGTGAAAGCTTTACAATGTTTATCTCAATACCACAAGCATGACACAAGTGAAGTTTAGTCTAGTGCTCTAGGTTGATTTGAATGCAGCAGGTAAATCATTCTTAAAGTCATCACTTAATGTATTGAGTTTATATACTGAACAAAAATATAAACGCAACATGTAAAGTGTTGGTCCCATGTTCCATGAGCTGAAATAAAAGATCCCAGAAATGTTCCATATGCACAAAAATATTCTTTAAAATTTTGTGCACAAATTTGGTTACATCCCTGTTAGTGAGCATTTCTCCAACGCCAAGATAATCCAAAGTCACAAAAAACTCAGATGGGTGTGGCATATCAAGAAGCTGATTAAACAGCGTGATAATTACACAGGTGCACCTTATGCTGAACGCCACTCTAAAATGTGTATTTTTGTCAAACAACACAATGCCGCAGATGTCTCAAGTTGAGGGAGTGTGCAATTTGCATGCTTACTGTAGGAATGTCCACCAGAGCTGTTGCCAGAGAATTGAATGATAATTTCTCTACCAATGTCGTTTTAGAGAATTTGGCACTATATCCAACCGGCCTCACAACCGCAGACCATATGTATGGCTTCGTGTTGGCGAGGGGTTTGCTGATGTCAACGTTGTGAACAGAGTGTCCCATGGTGGGATTATGGTATGGGCAGCCATTAGCTACGGACAACAAATACAATTGCGCAATTTTATCGATGGCAAATTAAATGCACAAAAATACTATGATGAGATCCTGAGACCCATTGTGAGCCCATTGTTTTTAAAGGTATCTGTGACCAACAGATGCATATCTGTATTTCCAGTCATGTGGAATCCATAGATTCGGGCCTAATGATTTTATTTCAGTTGACTGATTTCCTCATATGAACTGTAACTCAGTGAAATCTTTGAAATTGTTGCATGTTGCGTTAAATTTTTGTTCAGTATATATCAATTCTGGGTTCAATTTGATTAATGGATTAGTGTTATTTTCCTGATATTTCACATTCTAATGTACTTGTCCTCTTGCTCAGTTGTGCACCGGGGCTTCCCACTCCTCTTTCTATTCTGGTTAGCCAGTTTGCGCTGTTCTGTGAAGGGAATGGTACACAGCGTTGAACGAGATCTTCAATTTCTTGGGAATTTCTCGTATGGAATAGCCTTCATTTCTCAGAACAAGAATAGACTGATGAGTTTCAAAAGAAAGTTTTTTGTTTCTGGCCATTTTGAGCCTGTAATCGAACCCACAAATGCTGATGCTCCAGATACTCAACTAGTCTAAAGAAGGCCCGTTGTATTGCTTCTTTAATCAAGACAACAGTTTTCAGCTCTGCTAACATTGCAAAAGGGTTTTCTGATGATCAATTAGACTTTTAAAATGATAAACTTGATGGTTGCTGATAATGGGCCTCTGTACGCCTATGTAGATATTCCATGAAAAATCTGCCGTTTCCAGTTACAATAGTCATTTACAACATTAACAATGTCTACACTGTATTTCTGATCAATTTGATGTTATTTTAAATGGACAGAAAATGTGCTTTTGTTTCAAAAACAAGGACATTTCTAAGTGACCCCAAACTTTTGAACAGTAGTGTACATAGTCAAAAAAGTTAATTGTTAATAGTTTCCTTATTTTTTAAGATATGCCAAACTTAACATGGTTCATCATGGCAATGTATATGATGACCCCCAAACGTTTTAAGTTCATAGTTCATTGTGGAGTGGATGTACAAAAGATGTAAATAGACAGGTAAAATCAGATTTCCTGATTCGTCAATAACTCAGCCATCTCTTAAAACTAGAACCCTTAGATACATTTTTGGACTTAATGAACTATATATAACCATTGATTCTTATAACTTGCCACATGAGCTTAGTTCAACTGTCGTACCCCATCAGAACCAAAAATATAAGTTTGTTTAACTCCAATGTTAGTAAAATAAGTAAATGTAAACAAACACTGTATAGCCTCAACAGATGGTTAAAACTATAATCATGGAGGGTCATCATCGCATCATCTCTGTCTATGAATTTGAGAGTGGTTACATTTCCCCAGGCCCATCCCACAGCTTTTTTAAAACCAAAATAAAGGTGGGGTGACCCTTTGTTATTGTTTCAATTAAGAATTATGGCTTTAACCAATCCCTTAGCGTTTCTCAAACTAAGTTAACAGATGTATTTGGACATAGGTTTCATTAGAATATGTTTTTCAAAGGTTTTCAAAAATGTCCTAGGAGGGAAATAATGACAGACCTTATGGGCAAATTTGTTCATCATGCACACAAAGTTTCAAGTCTTTAGGTCAAACAGGGCGACATACTGTATCTGTGAGACTGCTCATAACAGTGCCCCTTATAGGTCAATTGGTGCCATTATTTTTGACCAAGTTACTCATGGCCTCTAGCTCTTACTCTTTTCTGTGTGCCAAATTAGAAAACAAGTTACCAGTCTATGCTTGAGTCATTTGACCATGTTAAGAAAAAAAGTGAATAAGAATTCAGACAATAACAGTGTGTTCACAGCTTTGCTGTGAACCTCTAAATATATGCCATTTAGCACACACTTTTATCCAAAACGACCTACAGTCATGCGTGCATACATTTTACACATTCGTGGCCCCGGGGATATAAGCCTGCATTAAATGTTTACTCTTGCCCACGTGGATATCAGCTAACCTACTGAATGTCAAAAGAGCGTAGCACATTCTGAAGTAAGAACATCTTCTGTTTCCCACTGTAATTCACATGGAAGTGGAGCTAGATATGGGCCTCCTTCCAGACATCTGCCTGGGTGGGAGGAGAGCGGGGAAGCTGCCTGGGCTGAGCTGGCTCCTCTCCATGTATAACACGGGCTAAAATCCCTCACATGGGTAAACTAGCTTTAGCAGAATGAAGACATCAGTTTTTCTGATCGCAGCACATCTGCCTATTAACTGGGCCCAAATCCTCTTAAACACTCTCTTAAACACATTTTTAATTTGTAGCTAATCCCCTTCATGGTGACGGGGGCTCAGAGGAAGCAACCACACAACCCCACTGGTGTACTGCTGCTCACACTGTTTGAAATCTGTCTAACACTGGTGAAAGTGTCTTTCCTCGGCAGACAACGGAGTCAGCACGGCAAACCATTGTGTTCTAGAAGTAACCTCCAAAAAGTCACAAAAAACTCAGATGGGTAGCACAATATCAAACTCTAGCAATGCCTCAAATAGTACACTTTCCACAGGGAAGTGCTGGAACATAATTGGTGCTTCTTAGAAAACACTACCCTCAAAAATCACATCAACCTTGAGTATTCATGAGAGACAGAACTGAGAGAATGAGAGACAGAACTGCATTCAATGTGAGACACAGAGAGCAGGAGCTGGCCATGGTGCTGAAAGTCCGGTGCTCCTGCTAGCTTATCGTTAGCTCCCAGGTGGTAGGCCTATTCAATCTCCACTAGGATACCGGAGGACATTGCATAGAGGCAATAAAGAAATTCCATTTCTTCTTCAAATTTCTATCTAACATTCTTTGTCTCCCACTCCGGAAAGCTACAAGCCCTCAGTCATATCTCACTTGTAAATTGATCAAACCCCTTTGTATTTTTCATTTGCCAGACACAAAACACACTTTGCATTGATTCAGCATTACATGGTGGGAAGTGGAGGAGCAGCAGCCTAAGGGCTCTATTCAATCAGATTCGCTTTAGCCAACATCTGCATAGCGGTTGTTTTGTCGGTGGAACTGAGTCCACAAGCGGCTACTGGTATTATACCTAAAGCGGAAATTGCCATTAAGAGAAATCCCATGCATTAAGAGTCACATTAAGAGAAATTCCATGTAGCCTTGCTTACAAGTTTGAACACTGGAATGTGAGATGTAATCTACACTTCAATTAGGCTGATAGAAATCCTCATTATTTAGTTTGATGATTTTCAATTTGAGCGTCATTATTTCTATATAGCCTACACTTTGTCATTGTGAACTTGTAACAGGAGTGTGACAGGTGTGGCTTTGTGACAATGATCAAGAGCAGCTGTTCACCGATTTGACAGCTCCAACACAGTTACACCTCAAAAACATTAAGCTACAGTGCCTTGCGAAAGTATTCGGCCCCCTTGAACTTTGCGACCTTTTGCCACATTTCAGGCTTCAAACATAAAGATATAAAACTGTATTTTTTTGTGAAGAATCAACAACAAGTGGGACACAATCATGAAGTGGAACAACATTTATTGGATATTTCAAACTTTTTTAACTAATCAAAAACTGAAAAATTGGGCGTGCAAAATTATTCAGCCCCTTTACTTTCAGTGCAGCAAACTCTCTCCAGAAGTTCAGTGAGGATCTCTGAATGATCCAATGTTGACCTAAATGACTAATGAGGGTAAATACAATCCACCTGTGTGTAATCAAGTCTCCGTATAAATGCACCTGCACTGTGATAGTCTCAGAGGTCCGTCAAAAGCGCAGAGAGCATCATGAAGAACAAGGAACACACCAGGCAGGTCCGAGATACTGTTGTGAAGAAGTTTAAAGCCGGATTTGGATACAAAAAGATTTCCCAAGCTTTAAACATCCCAAGGAGCACTGTGCAAGCGATAATATTGAAATGGAAGGAGTATCAGACCACTGCAAATCTACTAAGACCTGGCCGTCCCTCTAAACTTTCAGCTCATACAAGGAGAAGACTGATCAGAGATGCAGCCAAGAGGCCCATGATCACTCTGGATGAACTGCAGAGATCTACAGCTGAGGTGGGAGACTCTGTCCATAGGACAACAATCAGTCGTATATTGCACAAATCTGGCCTTTATGGAAGAGTGGCAAGAAGAAAGCCATTTCTTAAAGATATCCATAAAAAGTGTTGTTTAAAGTTTGCCACAAGCCACCTGGGAGACACACCAAACATGTGGAAGAAGGTGCTCTGGTCAGATGAAACCAAAATTGAACTTTTTGGCAACAATGCAAAACATTATGTTTGGCGTAAAAGCAACACAGCTGAACACACCATCCCCACTGTCAAACATGGTGGTGGCAGCATCATGGTTTGGGCCTGCTTTTCTTCAGCAGGGACAGGGAAGATGGTTAAAATTGATGGGAAGATGGATGGAGCCAAATACAGGACCATTCTGGAAGAAAACCTGATGGAGTCTGCAAAAGACCTGAGACTGGGACGGAGATTTGTCTTCCAACAAGACAATGATCCAAAACATAAAGCAAAATCTACAATGGAATGGTTCAAAAATAAACATATCCAGGTGTTAGAATGGCCAAGTCAAAGTCCAGACCTGAATCCAATCGAGAATCTGTGGAAAGAACTGAAAACTGCTGTTCACAAATGCTCTCCATCCAACCTCACTGAGCTCGAGCTGTTTTGCAAGGAGGAATGTGAAAAAATGTCTCTCGATGTGCAAAACTGATAGAGACATACCAAGCGACTTACAGCTGTAATCGCAGCAAAAGGTGGCGCTACAAAGTATTAACTTAAGAGGGCTGAATAATTTTGCACGCCCAATTTTTCAGTTTTTGATTTGTTAAAAAAGTTTGAAATATCCAATAAATGTCGTTCCACTTCATGATTGTGTCCCACTTGTTGTTGATTCTTCACAAAAAAATACAGTTTTATATCTTTATGTTTGAAGCCTGAAATGTGGCAATAGGTCGCAAAGTTCAAGGGGGCCGAATACTTTTGCAAGGCACTGTATGTGGGTGTCGGCTATGGACGGTTAACGTTAGATCTGATTCAATCTAGACCTAAAGATTTATTTTATTCAAAGCATTGATGTAAACGGTCATTAAATGGATAGGCTCTTTGTAGTGGTTGTTGATCACGTTTCTGTATGAATCGGGATGACACATTTGTATGACATGATGCCAAATATGGGTTTAGAGGGAAAATATGTGAATGATTGACAATACAACAGTCTGTGTATATTTATTTGATCAAAGCCTACATGAATGACTACATTAATTTGGATACAATGCTAATTCAAAGATGGCGTGTCTAATAATTAACACCCTATCTGCATATTTTAATTAGAGGCCTCAATGGACTTTAGAAATTAGATCTGAAATGTCTGGAGTAATAGAATAAACAAATCACTTCAATAATTGCTGGAAAAAACTGCAACAGAAAGACAGACGAAGGGGAGCAGGATAAGATGGAGAGGAATCTTTTAGGTTTGAGAAATCCTGGGAGGACTGCTGTCTTCATCTTCCGTTGAAATGTGGAGTTATTATTGTGCGTTGATCAAAGCTAGAGGTGGCTCATCATGGTATTGTCTTAATGCAGAATACCTCAACACTTGAACTTTTTTGTAAGATTTCACTAATGACAGACAAATAGAGATTCACCACTTTCTCACTGCACGTAACCTTTTCTTAAATCTTTCTATTTTCTTTGTGGTTATCTTGAGAAAATGGCCGAAAGGAAGGGGGATTGCAGCCCACACTATGCTGTAAGTGGAGAGATGGATATCTATTTGATTGGACAGTATGAAAAATGACTGAGCATGGCTGGGATGGGAAATAAACCATTTATATCATCTATTCCCATGAGATCTAATGAGCGAGGCGAGCTGTGTGGTAACTTGCTTATTAGAATCTACAGCAGCAGCTTATTTGAACTCAGGTGGAGGAATTCCGCTCAAGGCTCCAAATAAGTAATAATTCCAAGTTGCAGTCTGATAGTCACACTGCACAGCACAGACAACATCACGCCATTACACAACCATCATTTGCATTTTCCTATTCTGATCCATATTCTGGGCTGGAAGTTGCTGTACCACAACAACTCATCCAAATTCCACTCTCACCCCCATTGAATTCCATCACAACAGTCTTCCCCTTTCACTCTCTTGCTTTTTAAATATCTCATAACACTGCAACCACAGTCACTAGGTCCACCTCTGAATATAAATGCTTCTATTCTGTGACATGGTTATGAGTTTGAAAGTTTAGAAATTATCCTTCCCTTGTTTTGGTGGTTAGACAACAGTTGGTAGACAACATTTGCTGGGATGGTGGCCAGATGAGGACTGTGTGTTCGTTGCTGGTTCTCCCCGGTAGCAGAGAGCGAAAGAAGTCCCACTGGCTTTGAACAACCAATTATGGAGCAATAATTCTGATGCCAAAACTTCAGCGCTGTCTCTCATTACACCCAGCAGTACCATCCACATCCTTGACTTGGGCTTCACCTAGATACAGTGCATTCGGAAAGTATTCAGAGCCCTTTACTTTTTCACATTTTGTTGCATTACAGCCTTATTCTAAAATGGATTAAATTGTCCCGTCCCCCATCAATCTACACACAATACCCCATAATGACAAAGAAAAACATGTTTTTATACATTTTTGCAAATTTATTACAAATACAAAATGGAAATATCACATTAATACAAGTATTCAGACCCTTCACTCAGTACTTTGTTGAAGCACCTTTGGCAGCGACTACAGCCTTGAGTCTTTTTGGGTATGTTGCTACAAGCTTGGCACACCTGTATCTGAGTTTCTCCCATTCTTCACGTACCGCACATACACAGACAGGGGGAGTTATCCATTTTAGAATAAGACTAACGTAACAAAATGTGGGAAAATTCAAGGGGTCTGAATACTTTCTGAATGCCCTGTATGTACATATAACTAGGAATAAAAGTAACAGATAGTAAACAGTAGCAGCGGCGTATGTGAGGCTGCCAAAAATGTTAGTGCAAAAAAGGGTCAATGCAGGTAGTCTGGGTAGCTATTTGGTTAACTATTTAACTATTTAGGAGTCTTATGGTTTTGGGGGTAGAAGCTGTTCAGGGTACTGTTGGTTCCAAACTTGGTGCATCAGCACCTCTTGCTGTGAGGTAGCAGAGAGAACAGTCTATGACTTGGGTGGCTAGATTCTTTGATAATTTTTAGGGCCTTCCTCTGACACCGCTTGGTATAGAGGTCCTTGATGTCAGGGAGCATCAATGGTACAGCTGTATAACTTTTTGAGAATCTGAGGGCCTATGCCAAATCTTTTCAGCCTTCTCGGGGGAAAAGGACTTGTCTTGCCCTATTCAGGACTGTGTTGGTGTCTTTGGACCATGATAGAGCCTTAGTGTGTGGACATTGAGGAACTTGAAGCTCTCGACCCACTCCACTACAGCCATGTCAATATGAATGGGGGTGTGCTCGGCCCTCCGTTTCCTGTAGTCCACAATCAGCTCCTTTGTCTTGCTGACGTAGAGGGAGAGGTTGTTGTCCTGGCATCACACTGCCAGGTCTCCGACCTCCTCCCTATAGGCTGTCTCATTGTCGTCTGTGATCAGGCCTACCACCATCATGTTGTCGGCAAACTTAATGATGTTGTTGGAGTTGTGAGTGGCCACACAGTCGTGGGTGAACAGGGAGTGCAGGATGGGACTAAGCACACACCCCTGAGGGGTCCCCGTGTTGAGGTTCAGAGTGGTGGATGTATTGTTGCCTACCCTCACCACTTGGGAGCGTCCTGTCAGGAAGAGCTTTGTGCGTGGAGTAAAGGTAATTCAAGTTTTTTTCAGCTCTATTTGCACAGAGGACCTGCTGGTAGAAATGAGGTGAAACGGATTTCAGTTCTCCTGCATTAAAATCACAGGCCACTAAGAGTGCCGCCTCTGGATGAGCTTTTCATGTTTGCTTTTGGCCCTATACAGCTCATTGAGTGCGATCTAAAAGTGCCAGCATCGGTTTGTGGTGGTAAAAAGACAGCTATGAAAAATCTAGATGAAAACTCTCTTGGTAAGTAGTATGTTCTACTGCTTATCATGAAGTATTCTAACTCATCGGAGCAGAACCTCGAGACTTCCTTAAAAGCTGCTGTTAACAAAGACACACCCATCCACCTTGAGCATAACCGACGCTGCCGTTCTGTCCTGCCGATGCATATAGAAACCAGTTACAGTATATGTGTATTATCCATGTCCTTATTCAGCCAAGTTTCCGAGAAACATAGGATATTACCGTTCTTAAGTTAGTCACCGGCGTAGCTTCATTAAGGTGCCTGCACGCCCGCCTCTATATCGCCGTCTCTTTCTCTTCCCGAGTCTCGGGCATTAGGGCCTTGTCCGGGGTGAACAGTGCTGTATGTCCTGTGCATTCCACTAGTTGAAGTAGAAATCTTCATCCAAATCGAGGTTAGTGATCGCTGTTCTGATGTCCAGAAGCTTTTTTCGGTCATAGGAAACGATGGCGGAAACATTATGTCCAAAAAAAGTTTGGATTAGCGAAAGAAAACACAAAATAGCAGGAGCTTGCAAACCTGCCGCAATACATTCCAACACCATTCTATAACATTGGGCAATAGATTTTGCGTGTAGTAACTCTTTCCAGTGTGCATCAGCAAGAGCCAGTTTTTTTTTTTGCAGTATTTTTGTAGCTAACATGTGATGATAAATACCCACTGGATTGATGTAAACAATCATGATATCATTCTGCCAGGCAAGCATAGGCTACTTTGTAATTAACATTTAATTGAGAAGGTTTTTGGGAAATTGTTTCCATCTACCAGAAGACTTTTCATTAGTATCATCGCTAACGGCTACACAAAGTGGTAGATGCACATACACAGACAAGGGGAGTTCTCGTTGCCTCTTCAGAAAGTTGCAGGAAATACGAATCACTGATACATTCTGTTCAATATATTTAGTTGATTCCCTACTGTTCAATGTATTTTTTTATTTTGTTAACTTCCAATTTAATATCTGGATTTCGTCCGCGTTCTTTGTATTGTAGATTTTATAGGGCCTTAAAATATCTGTTGTTTCAGCCATCATCCACAGGGCTGAGGATTGTTGAATGTTGTATCACTAACAGTGACAGGTACATGTAAAACCCCAGCTCTTAGAGCCGTGATGATCCATGCTGGGGGTCTGCCTCTAACACTTAGAGCTTCTGCTACTGTAAGATGAAGTATGATGATATTGTTCCTTACAGCACAGCCTGTCTGGTATCTATAAAGCAATCGAGTGATGTGAGTCATGCCATCATCAGGCCTCTACATAAGATGTCAGTGTTCTACATTACACGGGGGGAGCTCTAATGAACTACACATTTCTACTGATCTGGAGCCAGAAACTCAGGGATTGTAGATGACACTTTGGAAAATAGAATGTAGGTGCGGGGAACGGAAGCGAGGGTGAATAGAGAGAAGGTGTGTTGGATGACAGAGATCACAAAGGGAGCGAGAGACGGAGAGAAACACACCACGGGTGAAGATGGTGTCAGGAGAGAGAAAGAGAAAAGTGAAAAGAAAAGGGACAGTTAAATGAAAAAGAGGATCTGGAGATGGTGGAGAACAGTGACATTTAAAAAGACGGCATTGCACTCAGGTACCACATTCAGGGCCCTGGGAATATAAATTAACTTACAAAGAATGCAGAACTCTGTACACACAAACTAGTGCATTGCATTTATAATCTTGATACTTTTAACTAAACAACACTCATCCAAATGACAGTATCTACACACAAAAATAACTAGGCAGTAAATTCAGCTTTCAACCCTGGATAAAAAAAAGAGCAGGAAAAACCCGTTATGAGAGTGACGTGCTTTGATACTCTCTCCCTCCCTAGATGATAGCTGGCCTAGCAGATTCATTAACCTCTGGAGTTGCCCCCACAGACCCAGGCAGAGAGAGGCATGTCTCTGAGCTCAGCCGCTGCCTTTGATTTCTCACTTACCACTGGCAGGCCAGTTAGCCAGCTCCATCCACTCCACTAAAATAATTGCCTCTTCTAACGATGCTCTCTTGAAATAATGTAAATAGCTGTGTCCATTTTCAGACACCTGTAAGCTTCCTGAAGACACAGTAAACAGACAGCGACTGATTATCCAAAGGTAATTTAATGTATATTCCCCCTTCTGAAATGAATCTTTCCTGAATGTCTTTTGCTTTCGTTCTTTTCAGCTGAAATGCTATGTAGATATTTCTGTTTGTAATAAATAGCCTACATGTTTAGGCCTAGTCACTTTCCAGGGAAAAGGGGTTGTACATCTTTTGGAGAACAGTGGAAACCGGGGTAAGTCAAATCAAATATGATTACATTTCCAATTCACAATTTTGACACAAGACAGAGTTTGGATTTACGCAGCTGATTACAAAAAAGTCAACAGTTATCGTACATAACCTCATGAAGCTGGTTTGTCACCTGGAATGCATTTCAATTAACAGGCGTGCCTTGTTAAAAGTTCATTTGTGGAATTTGCTTCCTCCTTAATGTGTTTGAGCCAATCAGTTGTGTTGTGACAAGGTAGTATACAGAAGATATCCCCATTTGGTAAAAGTCCCTATTATGGCAAGAACAGCTCAAATAAGCAAAGAGAAATGACAGTCCATCATTACTTTAAGACATGAAGGTCAGTCAATACGGAAGATATCAAAGTTACCATCCTCAGAAACTGCAGCCCAAATAAATGCCTCAGAGTTCAAGTAACAGGCCCATCTCAACATCAACTGTTCAGAGGAGAATAAGGCCTTCGTGGTCAATTTGCTGCAAAGAAACCACTACTAAAGGACACCAATAAGAAGAATAAGAGACTTGCTTGTGCCAAGAAACACGAGCACTGGACATTACACCGGTGGAAATCTGTCCCTTGGTCTGGAGTCCAAATTGGATATTTTTGGTTCCAACCGCTGTGCCTTTGTGAGACGCGGTGTGGGTGAACGGATGATCTCTGCATGTATTTCCCACCGTAAAGCATGAAGGAGGAGGTGTTATGGTGTGGGGGTGCTTTGCTGGTGACACTGTCTGTGACTTATTTTGAATTCAATGCACACTTAACCAGCATGGCTACCACCACATCCTGCAGCGATACGCCATCCCATCTGGTTTGGGCTCAGTGGGACTATCAATGATCCAACACACCTACAGGCTGTATAAGGGCTATTTTACCAAGAAAGAGAGTGATGGAGATCTGCATCAGATGACCTGGCCTCCACAATCCCCCGACCTCAACCAAATTGAGATGGTTTGGGATGAGTTGGACCGCAGAGTGAAGGAAAAGCAGCCAGCAAGTGTTCAGCATATGTGGGAACTCCATCAAGACAGTTGGAAAAGCATTCCAGGTGAAGCTGATTGAGAGAATGCCAAGAGTCTGCAAAGCCGTCTTCAAGGCAAAGTGTGGCTACTTTGAAGAATCTCAAATATAAAATATATTTAGATTTGTTTAACACTTTTTTGATTACTACATGATTCCATATGTGTTATTTCATAGTTTTGATGTCTTCACTGAAAATAGTAAAAATAAAGAAAAACCTTTTGAATGAGTAGGTGTTCTAAAACTTTTGACCGGTAGTGTAGGCCTATATTACACCACAATGAGAGATGTGTAATATATTTTATAGACCTTTTTTAAAGCATGGATTTGGGTCACAACCAGTTACTGTAACAAGCACAAGCAACATCTAAATGGTTATAAAACAGTGATTAATGGCCTGGGAGGTTAAAATGATCTAGTAAAAATGCCAATGCTTTATAATCCAGTCATTGATAGTAAAACTAGCTACTTACAACATATCTAACAGTCAAAATAGTGATATTCAGAATGATCACATGATAATTCCACGAGACTATTCACTTCAGTAATTTACTGTGAGGTGTTCATTGGTTATTGTTGTGCATACGAAGTACTTTTCTTATTACAGCACTTGGGAGAAATTGGTTAAAATACCATCATACCTAAATGGATTAAAAACCAACACTGCTAAAATTATCCAATGGGAGAATATGTTAAATACTTTGTCACCGTTTCATGGAATGTCTGAGCTAAAAGGACAGAAAAATACAAAGCATGTTCAACTTGGCTAAACACAAATGAGTGGGATGAATATAGGTGGTATCATTTTTTTTCATCACATGACAGACACACACTGGGCCCCATGCTGTGCTGCCTGCATAACAATAAGCAGTATGCTTTGAGACATGTAGGGCTCTGGGGGCTTTTGAGTCCATTGACACATGCAAGTCGTGTCTCCCCCATCGTACAGTTCCAACTGTGTTTCAGCCGTCACGGAGGAGAGCAATTAAATAGCCTCCCCACAACAATCAATGAATTCAGAGGCAAATACCTCACCTCAGAGATAGGACAATCAATAATCACAACAGTAGTGCCTACTAAAGGCATCCAGAAGCTCTATCAGGACTCAGTAAACATGGATTCAAAAAGCACATATAGCAATACATCCACACACAACAGCCTACACAGCTAGTTAAAGTTGTGAAATCCACTGACATCTTTTGAAAACTAAAAAGGAAAATGAAAACCAAAATGAGCATGCTCTTTAAATCTCCCCAGCCAGCTAGCGAGCCAGCAGCCAGCGAAGCCAGGTCTCTGGGGCCAGATACAAATGGTGTGATGCAGCGCTACGAGAGATATCAGCGTTTGGTATCTAATCTCCTCGCCCTTCTAATGCACCCAGGAGTCTCTCTCTCCAGCAGCTGAGACAGAGAGGGGAGCTGACAGTTCAGAGAGCCAGCCAGGGCCAGGAGAGGAGGAGAGGAGCTGAATGTGTACCCGACAGTGATGCTGAAATTCACCTCCACCTAAATCTGCTTCTCCTCCGTTCCCAAAGGGATTCTCATTGGGCGGCCTGACACCAAAAATAAGAAATAAACGGCCTTCTTCAATAACATGTAGTCAAGGGGATTCAACAAAACAGCTCTCTTTTTCTTCTCCATCCATTTGTGGTGACTTTGATGAATGATGTAGCTCACTGCTTATGTTTAGAGCTCATCTGAAATGAATGGAACCAGACAGGAGCAAGCAGGCGCACTGCAGATACCGAGTCAGAAGTCCTATATAGACAGGAAAGTCTTGTTGGAACATTCCAGGTTATCGAATACAATAGCAAACAGTGATTTGCTGTTTCCGAAAGGTAAAAACAAGATAGGGAGAGATTTTTGTTAAATGTGTACTTTTATTACACATTTTCAACATGATTACAACCATGACTTAAAAAGTACAGTTAATACCTGGATTTTATTTTTTACATTTCACTGTTATTCTTATACTCAGTCCTAGCATACCATGAGCTCCATCCTTGATGAGCTATCCTATTTAATGACTGCAGAATACCAGCCAATATCCTTCACAAGAACAGAACGCCAGATAAATAAAAGACACCCGTCCTACTTTTTCATTCCATCCATTTAAAATAAAACACTTCTGCGAACTCTGAGACAGAGACTTTCTCTCTGTCCTTGAAAAGCACAGAACACCATCCGGCCTTTCAAGAGTCTCTCTCGATGCCACATCAGTGGCGCCTGTGACAGTGTGGCTGTAGAGAGAGCGCAGCGATGAGTTTGACGTGCCATATTAAAAAGAATAACAGCCATGAAAAGTGTCACATTTGATTGGCCGAAACACATCAACTGTCTGCAGAAAAGTCCCCAGACATCCTGAGAGGGTGAATATGACGTCCTGATAATAATGTATCTGCAGCAGGATGTATAATATCTTGTAGCTAAATGTATTTCCCTTCTAAACATTGTCCTCCATTGATGAAAAAGCCTGGCCAGCTAAAGTGATGACAAGTTCAATCACGTCTAACAACTGGGGGGGATAAGCTAGCTATTAACTGCTCATCACAGCAGTGCACTACACTCCAAAAATGCCTACATGAATCTAAACTTGTGTGTCACTGCACCGAGTAACCCTATGGTCATTATCTTTTAATATCACACCAACATCTCACACTCATTCTCCCCCCCCCCCCCCCCCCTCTCCATCTTATTCATTTGAGGAGCTGCCAGGTTGTTTTCCAGTCTGACAGTTCAAGACGAGCGTGAACTTTACCACTGACACAGGACAGCTTTGCACCTGTCACAGCTTGTCTTGCTGAGGGGGAGCAGGTGCCTCTGCTGGTTATGGCAGACACAGAGATGTCTATGGAGTCTACTTTAAAAACCCTATAAAACCTCTTAGCACCTCCCCAAGACCCCACAGCTAGTCAGACGGGGGTTTATGGATCTGACAGATTTGAGATGCATAGGGAAATGTGGATTTGTTTCAGATGATAGATGCTCATCTGTTTTCCTGGTTTAGAATGACAAATACCCCACAAGCATAAAATATGCCTTAATGTTATGGTATTGTATAATTGTGTATGATATGATAGCCAGATGGCGATCTAATTACATGTAGCAAAAGCCCTATTTGGTGTAATGAACATATCATTATTGAACGGTCTGTCATTGGATAAAGCACCCATCTAATAACAAAGTAACTGGGTAGAGACAGCACCCGAAGGGAGATGCTTGCATTAGCTCTGAGCTGCAGGAGGTGTGTGCAGTCAAGCAATACAAAACCACCAAAAATATAATTTACTATTCTACATTACTGATAGGTGCAAGCCATCCAGCCCAGCAGCCTTTTGAAATACCAAGTAGCCCCTCAAAGGTTTCTGACAGCAATTAGAGGGACTGGTGAAAGACAGACACACTGAATATGAAAGACAGGAGCTCTGCATCGCTGGCAGACAGCAGAAATAACACTACTGGTTGGTATTCAAATGATGCTGTGAATAACATGCGACATGCGTGCAGATATCAATTCCCTGTATTAATGCTTGGTCGTCATATAGCCTGTCCTACTAAACTGCTCACAGTTATTCCAACGTTTCTACAACATTATCTGCTCTTGTTGTGTAAAATGCAGCCTTGTATATCATTAAAACTATGAAAATATCATAACACCATGAGACACATTGTAAATACACAGAGAAACAGAGTGAGTCTCCTGTGTATTCCCATCTCCCCCTCTGGGTTAGTCAGTCCACTCCCAGAATGAGATGATTGAACAGCATTGCTGGGTCTCCATTCACCCACTGTGCGTGAACTAGCCGCTCCACAGCAGCATAATTAGGGTTGGTCACTTCACAGAAATAGAGACATTATAATGGATGTCCCTGTCTCAACATGGCCCCAGGCCGGCCTTCTAATTGAGCCAGGCCTCTGATATGATGTATGGGAACATGGTGAATGGTTAACGTTGTATTTCCACCATGATAACATTGGGTTTTTTTAACACTGTGTAGGCTACCAGACTGAATAATACTGGAAGCTAGCCTACATACTTTCAATAGCTACATACTGTAAGCAAAGCAGTTACATGAATATGGATCTATATTGTTTGTACTGATGTGACCCAAATCCATCTCAATGTGTTTTTCTTCAAACCCTTGAATGTTGTCTAATGCTGATTATGGGAGTAATAATTTGTTGGTGCCCATCAGCCATGTGATACTGATGTCAAAACCTATGAATCATCAAGAGTGGGCAAAGTAGTTTCCATGATGGTGAAGTGTCCAACTCCGTGCATATGACTGTTATTTAATGATGACTTCAGACCTAATACTGACAAAAAAGGAAGAGCTTCCGACCTTATAAAAGCTATTTATCACACTCAAAATAATTTTATGTGTGGCTTGTCCTTATAAACAAAATAGATATTATACTGAAAAAGGAGGAGCTTCAGACCTTACAAAAGCTATATATCACACTCAAAAAACATACATACATACATACATACACATATATACAGTTGAAGTCAGAAGTTTACATACACCTTAGCCAAATACATACATTTAAACTCAGTTTTTCACAATACCTGACATTTAATCCTAGTAAAAATTCCCTGTCTTATGTCAGTTAGGATCACCAATTTATTTTAAGGATGTGAAATGTCAGAATAATAGTAGAGAGAATGATTTATTTCAGCTGATATTTCTTTCATCACACTCCCAGTGGGTCAGAAGTTTACATACCCTCAAATAGTATGCCTTTAAAAAGTATGCCTTTAAATTGTTGAACTTGAAGCCTCCCGGGTGGCGCAGTGGTCTAGGGCACTGCATCGCAGTGCAAGCTGTGCCACCAGAGACTCTGGGTTCGCACCCAGGCTCTGTCGCAACCGGGAGGTCCGTGGGGCGATGCACAATTGGCCTAGTGTCGTCCGGGTTAGGGAGAGTTTGACCGGTAGGGATATCCTTGTCTCATCGTGCACCAGCGACTCCTGTGGCGGGCCAGGCGCAGTGCACGCTAACCAAGGTTGCCAGGTGTGGCTTGTTTGGGTTGTGTTTTGGAGGACCTTCGTCTCTCCTGAGCCCGTACGGGCGATGAGACAAGATAGTAACTATTTACAATTGGATACCACGAAATTGGGGAGAAAAATGTAATGTAAAACGTTTCGGGCAGCCTTCCACAAGCTTCCCACAATAAGTTGGGTGAATTTTGGCCCATTCCTCCTGACAGAGTCAGGTTTGTTGGCCTCCTTGCTCGCCCACACATTTTCTATAGGATTGAGGTCAGGGCTTTGTGATGGCCACTCCAATACCTTGACTTTGTTGTCCTTAAGCCATTTTGTCACAACTTTGGAAGTATGCTTGGGGTCATTGTCCATTTGGAAGACCCATTTGCGACCAAGCTTTAACTTCCTGACTGATGTCTTGAGATGTTGCTTCAATATATCCACATAATTTTCCATCCTCATGATGCCATCTCTTTTGTGAAGTGTACCAGTCACTCCTGCAGCAAAGCACCCCCACAACATGATGCTGCCACCCCCGTGCTTCACGGTTGGGATGGTGTTCTTTGGCTTGCAAGCCTCCCCCTTTTCCTCCAAACATAAGGATGGTCATTATGGCCAAACAGTTCTATTTTTGTTTCATCAGACCAGAGGACATTTCTCCCAAATGTATGATTTTGTCCCCATGTGCAATTTTTTATGGCAGTTTTAGAGCAGTGGCTTCTTCCTTGCTGAGCAGCCTTTCAGGTTATGTCGATAAAAGTACTCGTTTACCTGTGGAAATTCATCCACAGGTACATCTCCAATTGACTCAAATTATGTAAATTAGCCTATCAGAAGCTTCTAAAGCCATGACATCATTTTCTGGAATTTTCCAAACTACTTAAAGGCACAGTCAATTTAGTGTATGTAAACTTCTGACCCACTGGAATTGTGATACAGTGAATTATGAGTGAAATAACCTGTCTGTAAACAATTGTTGGAAAAATGACTTGTGTCATGCACAAAGTAGATGTCCTAACCAACTTGCCAAAAGTATAGTTTGTTAAGAAGAAATTTGTGGAGTGGTTGAAAAACGAGTTTTAATGACTCCAACCTAAGTGTATGTAAACTTCCGACTTCAACTGTGTGTGTGTGTGTGATATATATATATATATTTTTTTTTACGTGTGGCTTGTCCTTATAAACAAAGAGGTATTATACTTCCGAAATTAACTCAAGCTGCTGTCTTCGTCGGTTTGTTTTGGGACACCCATAGGGGTAAGCAAGCTATTTGGAGAAGCAAATATCAGCTGGACTCCACTAAAGCAAATCAACACGACTCCACTCCTCATGCTGACAGCCAACAGATGAGCCCAGCCAAGCCCTCCCCAGGAGGTCTGCAATGGCCACCACAGCAGTCATGTGTTTAATGTGAGACAAGATTGCTCACTCTTCCAACCAGAGCCCAGAAAGTTCCCTCCATCCACTCATCTTAATATCAAGATTGGAGGAAATATGGTTCAGGGAGAGCCAGAAAATCGGTGACTCCCAGAGACACTGGCATGAAAGGGACATAAGAGAGACTCTCTGACTCCGTATCACCAGTTGAAAGGGAAATAGTTCCTTCTCCAAGGTGCTCTGGGAATATGTTTGACCAGAGACATAGGACATGAAAGGGAAATAGTTCCTTCTCCAAGGTGCTCTGGGAATATGTTTGACCAGAGACATAGGACATGAAAGGGAAATAGTTCCTTCTCCAAGGTGCTCCGGGGATATGTTTGACCAGAGACATAGGACATGAAAGGGAAATAGTTCCTTCTCCAAGGTGCTCTGGGAATATGTTTGACCAGAGACATAAGGACATGAAAGGGAAATAGTTCCTTCTCCAAGGTGCTCTGAGAATATGTTTGACCAGAGACATAGGACATGAAAGGGAAATGACGAGGAAAATATCTGTTCACTTTGAGGCGCTTACACTCCACAATAACCATCAGAACTGAGTACTCAGAGAGAAAACACATTGAATGACCCTCAGAGAGAAAACACATGTTTGCTGACCCTACAGTTTGTACTGGGCTGTGTTTGAGGTGGGCAATCTGGAGAGAGAGGAAAGGGAAAAGGAGAAAGAGAGCAAAAGAGAGAGATGGTTGTATCAGGAAGACTGTAATAGGGGCCCTGCTCATTCAAGTACTTTGTGCTCCTTATGCTGCTGGACATTATGGTCAATCCACTGCTACTGTAGGATAAATGGTGGTAGGCTATATAGAACCAAAAATAGTTCAATGGTTTGCTTCATATAAGGCCCTCAAAATACACACAACACAGTTGTTGTTTTTTTGTTGTGTAATTACTTTACATCTAAACGTCTAATATATATCCTCCCACTCAAATAACAGAGTGAATTGGAGGTGTGTCATTCAGAGCAGCTTATATAGCCTGGTCTCAGGGTAACCTGGTCAGGCTGTGGCCTCAGTCCCCTTCCCAGCAGAGGGACATCTGTCCCAGGAGGATTCCTCCTGGCTGGGCCTGGCAGGGAGAGGAGAAGTGTTGATACCAGCCCAGCCCAGCCAGGGCCCCACCGCTGAGAGCAGGTCAGAGACCAGCCTGTCAGCCTATCCTTCTCAGCGTGAGCCTGGCTAATGAATAGTCAACACAAACTGCTGAGGCTAAAGCAGAAGTTAGTTGAGGGCTCGAGCAAAGAGCAGAGAGAGGACATAGACGTTTGGTGGCTGTTTGTTTGTTTTATAGCAGCCCTAACTATTGTTGAAGAGGAAATTCCATTTATTCAATTGGGTTGAAATAATGTTACTGTTACAGTGGGGCAAAAAAGTATTTAGTCAGCCACCAATTGTGCAGGTTCTCCCACTTAAAAAGATGAGAGAGGCCTGTAATTTCATCATAGGTACACTTCAAAAATCCAGAAAATCACATTGTAGGATTTTTTATGAATTTATTTGCAAATTATGGTGGAAAATAAGTATTTGGTCACCTACAAACAAGCAAGATTTCTGGCTCTCACAGACCTGTAACTTCTTCTTTAAGAGGCTCCTCTGTCCTCCACTCGTTACCTGTATTAATGGCACCTGTTTGAACTTGTTATCAGTATAAAAGACACCTGTCCACAACCTCAAACAGTCACACTCCAAACTCCACTATGGCCAAGACCAAAGAGCTGTCAAAGGACACCAGAAACAAAATTGTAGACCTGCACCAGGCTGGGAAGACTGAATCTGCAATAGGTAAGCAGCTTGGTTTGAAGAAATCAACTGTGGGAGCAATTATTAGGAAATGGAAGACATACAAGACCACTGATAATCTCCCTTGATCTGGGGCTCCACGCAAGATCTCACCCCGTGGGGTCAAAATGATCACAAGAACGGTGAGCAAAAATCCCAGAACCACACGGGGGGACCTAGTGAATGACCTGCAGAGAGCTGGGACCAAAGTAACAAAGCCTACCATCAGTAACAAACTACACCGCCAGGGACTCAAATCCTGCAGTGCCAGACATGTCCCCCTGCTTATGCCAGTACATGTCTAGGCCCATCTGAAGTTTGCTAGAGAGCATTTGGATGATCCAGAAGAAGATTGAGAGAATGTCATATGGTCAGATGAAACCAAAATATAACTTTTTGGTAAAAACTCAAGTTGTCGTGTTTGGAGGACAAAGAATGCTGAGTTGCATCCAAAGAACACCATACCTACTGTGAAGCATGGGGGTAGAAACATCATGCTTTGGGGCTGTTTTTCTGCAAAGGGACCAGGACGACTGATCCGTGTAAAGGAAAGAATGAACGGGGCCATGTATCGTGAGATTTTGAGTGAAAACCTCCTTCCATCAGCAAGGGCATTGAAGATGAAACGTGGCTGGGTCTTTCAGCATGACAATGATCCCAAACACACCGCCCGGGCAACGAAGGAGTGGCTTCGTAAGAAGCATTTCAAGGTCCTGGAGTGGCCTAGCCAGTCTCCAGATCTCAACCCCATAGAAAATCTTTGGAGGGAGTTGAAAGTCCGTGTTGCCCAGCAACAGCCCCAAAACATCACTGCTCTAGAGGAGATCTGCATGGAGGAATGGGCCAAAATACCAGCAACAGTGTGTGAAAACCTTGTGAAGACTTACAGAAAACGTTTGACCTCTGTCATTGCCAACAAAGGGTATATAACAAAGTATTGAGATAAACTTTTGTTATTGACCAAATACTTATTTTCCACCATAATTTGCAAATAAATTCCTAAAAAATCCTACAATGTGATTTTCTGGATTTTTTTCCCTCATTTTGTCTGTCATTAGTTGAAGTGTACCTATGATGAAAATGACAGGCCTCTCTCATCTTTTTAAGTTGGAGAACTGGCACAATTGGTGGCTGACTAAATACTTTTTTTCCCCACTGTATATTCATGATCTGTATACACTGTTGGCTCTCAGTATCTCAGTCTCTACGTGGTTGTTTTCTTTCCTCTTTAGCACTTCATTGATTAATGTCATTGATTGACTAGATAAAACCCCCTCTGGATATTCCTGGCCTAAATGAGGATTTAATTGAAAAGTAACAACCAAAACAGTTGTTGATGCAGACTGCATAATTCAGAAAATCTGTAGTGAATTACAAATATTTACACTTTCACGATGTGATTTTCAGCTTCGGGAAATGCTAACCGACTCTCTGTCAACAGCAGGGGCACTATAATACTTAACCCACCTTGGAGCCCTCCAGGTCTAGTGTTCCCCACCCCTGCTTTATGCTAAGTCCCTGTCACATTTAGGTAAGAGGCAGTGGGAGAGTCATGCACCTGTAGTTTGGTTTGTCTGGGTCCAGCCCACTGGCCAGAGGTTGACCCACACACCCTGGAGGAGCAGGTAATGAGCTGCTCACACCCTGATGAGGGGCTCAACTTTTTTTCTACACATTCATTTTTGGACACCAAGATGCTTCCCGTTTTTAAACTGGTTTACCCAATGATGTTTTACCAGGGCAACATATTCCATGGTGGAATAACATCAGGCAGTTTTCCTCCCTCTGCTTTTCCTTGGATTAAAAGTTAATGAGTCAGAGGGATCTCACTTCTGTCACTGATCACACAACCCAATCAGAGAAATGATACCATGCATGTTATCATACTAGTATCTGCTAGTAATACCAGTGGGCACAATGGTGATGGTAGAAGAAGATTTGGCAGAAGTAAGCCCGTGATATTCACTTTGTTATAGGGGATCATCAGTATCTTGCTCAAGGGCATGGAGGCACTTAGCCCCACACGCAATCTTCTCTTTTCGACAGTCCATTTTTCTACCCATGCCAAACGTCTGCCCACACATCTGCTGAGCTGACAGCCAAGCAGTTGGGATCCCAAACACAAGATGATAAAGCCAGACAATACACTTTTAGCTGAATGATGCAATTGTAAAATAGACAAGAGGAAGCCAGATACAGTGCTGGTGCAACATCAGAGTATGAGTCTCCAGCACAGATATTTTGGCCCTCCAGCTAAGTAAGTCTTTTGACTTATTTGCATTGTTGCGGGGGAACGAACGAAGGGGCCTCCTTCACCAAACTAAAGTTGGCACTATGCATTTGGGCAGGTAGCGTTCTCCTGGCATCCGCCAAACCCAGATTCTGTCAGACTGCCAGATGGCAAAGCGTGATTCATCACTCCAGAGAAAGTGTTTCCACTGCGCCAGAGTCCAAAGGCGGCAAGCTTTACACCACTCCAGCCGACACTTGGCATTTCGCATGGTGACCTTAGGCTTGGGTGTGGCTGTTTGTCTATGGAGATTGCATGGCTGTGTGCTCGATTTTATGCGAGTCAGCAATGGGTGTGGCTGAAATAGCCGAATCCACGTGTCCACATACTTTTGTAGATACAGTGTATTTCTGCTTCCACTCTTGTACTGCCATGAGCATTGTCAGTGTACTAAATATGAACTATTATTTGACAGAAAACGGTAGGCTATGTAGATTTGACCATAACAAAATGTAGTTCAATAACTGTGCATATATAGAACATGAATTAACCCAAGGCGCTTAACTGATATTAA
The DNA here is from genome assembly GCF_013265735.2 of Oncorhynchus mykiss. Lineage (NCBI taxonomy): Eukaryota > Metazoa > Chordata > Actinopteri > Salmoniformes > Salmonidae > Oncorhynchus > Oncorhynchus mykiss. Next base: position 55,375,904 of record NC_048573.1, on the reverse strand, counting down.
TGTACAAAATACATAGCTCATCCTCCTACCTCAGGTGTTCCCTTATAAAGAAAAACACCTTCGCATCACTTGCCTCCACTCTGAGCACACTCACTCCCTCTATACCAGCAGCATCTTTCTAGTGTTTACGGTTTCCTTTGTGAATTTTTCTCACTCATATCATTACAATTGAACCAAATGAAACATTAGAGCGCAGAAACATACCGTTCCCGGAGATGTGGTTCACTAACTCTGCGTGTCCACCTTGCCTTGTGGAGGCAGTAAGTTGGATGTAGAGTCCCATGTAATGTAAAGTCCCTACTATCACCCCAAAGGCACCCATCTCGTTTGTCTGAGATTCCAGTATTCTTTGCCACTCTCTCACATTAGGTGTAGTAAGTTTACAAAATAAAATCCAGTTAACGTGTTGTAACGGTTTGAGACTAAAGCACAGGTCGCTGATTAGAAGCGGTGTGATGGTGCAGCCGCCCGCTAGTTGAAGTCGCTGATATGTCTCTTCAGCTTGATCGGCTTTGGATGCGACTGAGGGAGATTTTCCTTCACACAAAAAGGGGAGTGCCTCGGCTTGCAATGGGGAATATCAATTAGACGGAATGATCTGAGCGAGTGATTTATTGAATAAACTTTTACAAGACTGTAATTCTTAGAGCTGTAGAACCATCTGTCATTGACAAACTGTCCGTATGAACTGCATAAGCATAAAGACACGATGCAAAGCGAAAAAACAAATTATGACAATTGACGCAACAAAAGTACTTGGTCAATTAAGCCTGTTGGATATCAACAGGTGGACGAGTAATTAATGTCTTTGCCTTCATCAGCGACATGTTGCTAATCTCAATTCGAAGGCAAGTTTTAATGCGATTCAAAAATAAATAATGTTATGACTGGTGTATTTAGGTTTTGGAGGTCTGACTGCATGCTGTGTGGTATTGCGCTCATATGATCCCCCTAAAGCGAGTGACAGAAACATCCTATCACTGCTTTGCTATCATCAAACATTCCATGCGCCGCAAAACTCAAGCAATGTTAATGTCAATAATAATGTAGGCAGCTCCGCATGACAGTTAATATGGAATTTGAGAAAGAGGTATACTGAGGGCAATTTATAGTTTTGGGAGGAAATATTTTCCTGATCGTCAAGCCTAACATAGGCTATTGTCTCCAGTTTGGTCGTAAAAGCACACAAAGGCATCAATGCCATTTCAGCACCATGGACAGCACCAAATGAACAGGATGAGCCCTGCACCCCGAATGCAGCTGCACACAGCACATAGTGAACAGACTATGGGATAGCATAGCACCATTGGGAATGGAATTGCTTCAATTATCTTCTCCATAGAAATATAATAAGTAACACACTATGTAAATATTCTGTTGCAGCCAGGAACATTGAACAATGTATTCCTTCTCATTAACTTTGTCTTATCATGTTCAGAGATAGTGTTATTTTGTTATAATAGCCATTCAAGGCAAACAGTCTAGAACAAGAATCTGGTTAATAATGGTAATTCAGTGTCCATTCCATGAAAACTGTAATGATTTAAGGGTCTTACATTGAATCTTCCACAAGAACTCAATATATTAAACAACATTCAAGATACAGTTTGTCTTCCCACTATGTACACTAAGGAAGCAGGGACAAAAATCACAGCACAGTTCTATTCAATCACTTGTAAAACACAATTATTCTACCTCCTCGCAGCTGTGAAAATGCTGTACAGCAACTGTTAACACGGAGGCGTCATAATCACTGATAAGAGATACATAGGGTGTGTTCCTGAGAATACAATATGCAAATTACCATTCTCTAGTTATAAGCAATATTAGAGCGTAGGTTGCAGAGCAGCTGTTACGCTGTTGGAGAATGGCCTCCTATGTCTCCTCCCCGTCGTGACGCCGCCACAGCAACCCGAGACATGAGTGATTGGCATGGCAAGATTGCTCCCACATGCTCTTGACAAGCATCACTATGGTGATGTCCTTGAGTCTCTGCATGAGCCTGGGCCGGTGGCTCGCTCTCATTTGCATGTTAAGTTCGATGCTGTGGCAAAGAGAGCATCAATAAAAATGCACTCCCTCATATGACACCCCCGATCACATATGGCCTCTAACGCATCACACACACAAACTGGATTTATTAAAACTACTTTAAGATTCTAGTTACCAGGGAGATGGCAGTAATTGAGTGTGAAAAGTGTTGGGATATCTTGGAAATCCATGACCTATTGCACCAGCAGAGCATTAGACTGAACAGCTGTGAGCAATATGAAGCATTCCATTTCTAAAACTGAATTTTTTATGTAAACATCTATGCTGAGGAAAGTGGCATTAGGGGAGCATGGGGCATAAGCACTGAAGAGTAAACAAAAACATGGGACAGAAAGCTGTACTATTGAAGAATAAGCATAACAATTTTCTGTATCACATTAGCCAGGAGGGAGATGTTTTGTATGAAAAGGCTCTGCAGGCCTTGAATTTGAGAGAGGAGAGAGAATGGTCTGTGCCCAATGTAGCTGTGTGTGCTTAGCTATTCTGCTTCCTTCAACAACGGCAGAATTGCATGAAATCCCTCGTTACTCTCCCAAGGACAGTGCAGACAAGGTAGTGTGGGTTGACAAGGATTTTCACACATTTGCACATGATCAAACCACAGAGCCCACATATAGGAATGTTTTCCAAGCACACTTCATTTCTATTTTAAATGTTACTTTTGTTTTCTTTTAATAAGATGTGCGAACAAAGCCAACCCGGCCTATTCCACTGGGATTCACTGGGAAATAATATGAAAATACATGCTGCAATATGATACCGGGGCATTTATGCCATCATGGGAATCCCAGGCATCAGACCACATTACCACTCTATGTGCAGGATATGTCCCCCCTGTGACTTCACAATCCAACTGCAGCAGTCCTTCTGTGTAGAAGAGGCATATATTCAGACATCATTCTCCCTTGAAGTGGAGATACAGCAAATGCCATGTTTAAAAACATTACATGTGTATACTTGAAATAATAATACCATTCTGGTCTTACCAGTTGATGGCAAAAGGCCTGAGTGGATGGCTAGGCATCTTTTCAGGTTGTATGTCATCATGCCCCTGGCCTACACTGGTCTTTCCTCAACCTCGCTTACTGCAAATACAACCCTGCCAACAGTAACAAAAGTTGGAATGCCATGTAATTAATCTGCACAAAAAACTATGTAACAGAAATCTTTCTACCTTATAACTTAAGTATTTTTCTCAAAATAATAACTGAAATGAGGTGTAAATGAGGGTTTTGTTTTCACACAAAAAAAACATCTTATCCAGATAGGATTTTATTACCAAATGTTTATTATAAAACACACAACTCAAAACACCACAAAGCTTAAGACTGCGTATCTTTGTTAATATATTTTGAGTCACTATGGTCCATCACATGTTCCAGCCCAGAGAGAGCAATCAATACACCTTCTCTGCACTTGCTGGACCCTGGTATCTTCTGTCTGAGTGTGTGGAGACCCCCCGTCCATGTCGAAGCTGACCGCTGGTCAGGTCACTCCCCCCAGTGGTTGGTTAGGGTTAGAAGTTCTCCAGCAGGTCCATGATCCTCTTCTGCTCGCTCTCTTTGAACTCCTCACTCTTCCCATCACCAATGTTTTCAGCATACTCTGAAAAAGACACACCCCCAAGTTGAGTTTGGCTGACTATGAGCTCTTCATGTAGTCTTCTTTTAATCAAACCTCTCCATGGACATGGATCCTGTAATCCACACACATCAAGGGAACTCAACCCTAGGAGGATGTTCCTGAATTACAATGACAACTCCCACTCTTTTCCTCTCTCTCACATCCAACCCCAGCATTCGTGTGTGAACACAGAGCACACACCCAGTTCTCCATACGTGAGTAAAATAACCCAGAGTTTTGTACCAAGACCAGACTACAAAAAGGAGAGATTTGGAAAAGGCTGCAGTCTAGAAACCTAGAAAAATAATTGGTGGTATACCTTGTTTAAAAAAAACCCTGAAACTGTATCTCCAACCCGATGTTCTAGCCTGTCAATCCAGTGTTATCAGTGCAGTATACTGAATTTTTATTGCTACATCCCCTGACTTACACCTCGTCTCTCAGGGGTACATAACTTCAGCCTATATCCCCTGACTTACACCTCGTCTCTCAGGGGTACATAACTTCAGCCTTTATCCCCTGACTTACACCTCGTCTCTCAGGGGTACATAACTTCAGCCTATATCCCCTGACTTATACCTCGTCTCTCAGGGGTACATAACTTCAGCCTATATCCCCTGACTTACACCTCGTCTCTCAGGGGTACATAACTTCAGCCTATATCCCCCGACTTACACCTAGCCTCTGAGGGGTACAGAACTTCAGCCCATGTTCCCTGCCAACTCACACTATACTAGACACTTCTCTGACTGAGGCAAACTCGCTGTGGAAATCCTGTCACACAGGTGTAGCCTCAAAGCAGCAGTCTATTTGTGAGTAATGTGAAGGAGAGTTTGCAAAGGCCAAGAGTAGGTAGCTCCCACTTGCAGGATTACCAGTTAAGCCCTGGGACCTTGAGAGAGGATTGCCCCAAAAAAACATTATTTTAAAATGCCAGAAAATAAATAATAAATTAGTTTTTCTGACAATGGCCTGGGGCAAGAGGAAAAACATGCTTCCAATAAAATTCTAGGGTGAATCACAAAAAGCCTGCACACAGAGAAGACTCATCTCCTCATGAATTTCACTGTCCACAGCCACGACCATGAGCAGAAATTCAACACTAGACACAGTGGTATCAAGCAGTAACAAAAAAAAACGATTCCAAATTGTTTCTTGAAGTCCAACAGTCTACATCGCACCTTGCTCATTCAGCTCAAATGTGTGTGTGTGAGCTAGCAGGGTTCCTTAAGTCACCCACACAATTCCAACATCCCCTGGAATTAGCTTCAAGAAGACAGACTCACTATCCAGAACCACTGGCTGGCATTCTGAGGCACTCCTCCTGTCACCACGGCAACCAGGCTGAGGGGAATATGGCGTGACAAACGCTGCCACCATTTGCCGGGTCACCAAATAGTGCTTCCTGCTCGGTCACAAATGTCAAACTTAATTTTCGTGCAAGTCTCACTGTTGACAAGTAGGTTAATCATCCAAGGGCATCTTGCAGAATGGAGAAACCTTTGAAAATGAATGTCTCCTGACAATTTCATCTGACTACTGACACTTTCAACTGTCACCTCTGATGTGTCACTGATGAGGTTACAAACTGAAGATAACAGGGCGTGCAGACTGCTGCAGTGCTTGTCAAGACACTGGAGAACTGCAATGCTACATTTCCACCAAGAACAACACGTTTACATCTGTAGTTAGTAGTCTGGAAGACAGAGGACATGACAGTCACACACAACATGACCATGGGATCATTATGATTCTGGATGGCACCGTCCACCACACAGACTTCACAGGTTGGGCCCTTTTACTGAGCTTGCTGTCGATCTGAGCTAGTCTATGAGGCCACAGCTGGTGCTGGGTAATTTGAGAAAGCTACATTCTTAATTCCCCAACACAGTTTCATTGATACCTTGCTTTCACAGAACCTCCCAGACTGAGCTGAGGGCCAAAAAGCCCCATCCGGTGGGAGCGAGTCAGACAATAAGGTCATTTGACCCAGCATGGACACTGGGGCTGCTGGACAATAGAGGCCTGGACATACAGTGCCTTCGGAAAGTATTCATAGACTTTTCCACCCTCAAAATTACGTTACAGCCTTAATCTAAAATTGATTACATTTTTTTTATCTTCAGAAATCTATACACAACACTCCACAATGAGAAAGCAAACAGGTTTTATTTTTTTTATATATATATTTTTAAATGTATACAAAATAAGAAACAGAAATACCTTAAGTATTCAGACCCTTTGCTTTTGTGACTCAACAACAGGTGCATCCTGTTTCCATTGATCATCCTTGAGTTGTTTCTACAAATTGGAGTCCACCTATGGCAAATTCAACTGGTTGGACATGATTTGAAAAGGTACACACCTGCCTATATAAAGGTCCCTTAGTTGACAGTGCATGTCACAGCAAAAACCAAGCCATGGGGTTGAAGGAATTGTCTTTAGAGCTCCAAGACAGAATTGTGTTGAGACACAAATTTGGGCAAGGTTACCAAAAAATGTCTGCAGCATTGAAGGTCCCCAAAAACACAGTGGCCTCCATCATTCTTAAATGAAAGAAGTTTGGAACCACCAAGACCCTTCCTAGAGCTGGCCGCCCGGCCAAATTGAGCAATCGGGGGAGAAGGGCCTTGGTCAGGAATGTGACCAAGAACCCGATGGTCACTGACAGAGCTCTAGAGTTCCTCTGTGGAGTTTATTCCAGAAGGACAACCTTCTCTGCAGCACTCCACTAATCAGGCATTTATGGTAGAGTGGCCCGATGGAAGCCTCTCCTCAGTAAAAGGCACGATAGCCGCTTGGAGTTTGCCAAAAGGCCCCTAAAGACTCTCAGACCATGAGAAACAAGATTATCTGGTCTGATGAAACCAAGATTGAACTATTTGGCCTGAATGCCAAGCATCACGTCTGGAGGAAACTTGGCACCATCCCTACAGTGAAGCATGGTGGTGGCAGCATCATGCTGTGGGGATGTTTTCAGCGGCAGGGACTGGGAGACTAGTCAGGATCGAGGCAAAGATGAACGGAGTAAAGTAGAGAGAACTTTGATGAAAACCTGCTCCAGAGTGCTCAGGACCTCAGACTGGGGCGAAGCTTTACCTTCCAACAGGACAACAACCCGAAACACACAGCCAAGACAACGCAGGAGTCTCAATGTCCTTGAGTGGCCAAGCCAGAGCCCAGACTAAATGTAATATTGTAAATGTGATATTTCACTTATTTTTTTAATACATTAGCACCAAAAAAATATATATACTGTTTTTGCTTTGTCATTATGGGGTATTGTGTGTAGATTTATGAGGGAAAAAAACGATTTATTCAATTTTAGAATAAGGCTGTAACCTAACAAATCTTGGAAAAGTCAAGGGGTCTGAATACTATCCGAAGGCACTGTATATCCTGCATCATCTGGAGCAGACAGAATGTAATATGCCTAGGGTTTCCCAAACTTGGTCCCGGGGACCCCAATGGGTGCATGTTTTGTTTTTTCCCCAAGCACTACACAGCAGATTCAAACAATCAATTGATCCTAAAGCTTTGAACATTTGAATCATCTGTGCCGTGTTAGGACAAAAACCAAAACGTGCACCTCTTGGGATCCTGAGGACCGAGTTTGGCAAACGCTGGCCTAGTGTATAATGGAATAAAACTGATTACATAAGTATTAATTAAAGAGCCATTGACATCCTCACTGCATCTATTTAACCTTTTCATACTGCCATTTCCAATGCAGGAGTCAGCCTTTTAATTGGGGAGGTCAGGGGTGAGCATCCCACTCTGTGGGCGCGCACACACACATCTGAGCATGAATATAAAGTGTCTCGAGGGACAGGAGACCGGGGATGAGGGGCTCGTGCTGCAGATCAACTTGACATTCGCTACCCTGTCCAGGCTGTGACACATGACGGATGGCTCCATTTACACCACTACATGTCACCACGGCTGAAAGAGCCATGCAGTCCACAGCTTCCCAGAATTAGTTGACAATGACATACAAGTCAATAAATAACTGAAAATACAATAACATGAATATATCAACTAAAACCAGAGAGGACAGATGTATTTATGACCTTTAGGTGAAGAAGGAAAGAGTGAGGCTGTTAAATATACTAGTGTTGTATGGCTTCGGAATAAATCCATGTCAGTGCTAGTCTCTCTGCCTCTAGCAGGGTGGGGAGTGGACTCTCACCTCTCATGATGTGCCGCACCACTTTGACAGAGCCTCCCCTCAGGTTGAGGATCTGATGCACCCTCTGCTGCAGCTGAGAGGAAAAAAGGAAAGACAGGGTCATGACTTTCACCGAATCCCTGATAACGGTAGCGGACTGTACACTGTGACATACAGTTACACTATTTCACTCAGAGGTTTCGCTAAGAAGATAACTAGAAGGTACCAGAAGCAGGAGCTGAATCTCCATATACAGTGCCTTGCGAAAGTATTCGGCCCCTTGAACTTTGCAACCTTTTGCCACATTTCAAGCTTCAAACATAAAGATATAAAACTGTATTTTTTTTGTGAAGAATCAACAACAAGTGGGACACAATCATGAAGTAGAACGACATTTATTGGATATTTCAAACTTTTTTAACAAATCAAAAACTGAAAAATTGGGCGTGCAAAATTATTCAGCCCCTTTACTTTCAGTGCAGCAAACTCTCTCCAGAAGTTCAGTGAGGATCTCTGAATGATCCAATGTTGACCTAAATGACTAATGATGATAAATACAATCCACCTGTGTGTAATCAAGTCTCCGTATAAATGCACCTGCACTGTGATAGTCTCAGAGGTCCGTCAAAAGCGCAGAGAGCATCATGAAGAACAAGGAACACACCAGGCAGGTCCGAGATACTGTTGTGAAGAAGTTTAAAGCCGGATTTGGATACAAAAAGATTTCCCAAGCTTTAAACATCCCAAGGAGCACTGTGCAAGCGATAATATTGAAATGGAAGGAGTATCAGACCACTGCAAATCTACTAAGACCTGGCCGTCCCTCTAAACTTTCAGCTCATACAAGGAGAAGACTGATCAGAGATGCAGCCAAGAGGCCCATGATCACTCTGGATGAACTGCAGAGATCTACAGCTGAGGTGGGAGACTCTGTCCATAGGACAACAATCAGTCGTATATTGCACAAATCTGGCCTTTATGGAAGAGTGGCAAGAAGAAAGCCATTTCTTAAAGATATCCATAAAAAGTGTTGTTTAAAGTTTGCCACAAGCCACCTGGGAGACACACCAAACATGTGGAAGAAGGTGCTCTGGTCAGATGAAACCAAAATTGAACTTTTTGGCAACAATGCAAAACGTTATGTTTGGCGTAAAAGCAACACAGCTCATCACCCTGAACATACCATCCCCACTGTCAAACATGGTGGTGGCAGCATCATGGTTTGGGCCTGCTTTTCTTCAGCAGGGACAGGGAAGATGGTTAAAATTGATGGGAAGATGGATGGAGCCAAATACAGGACCGTTCTGGAAGAAAACCTGATGGAGTCTGCAAAAGACCTGAGACTGGGACGGAGATTTGTCTTCCAACAAGACAATGATCCAAAACATAAAGCAAAATCTACAATGGAATGGTTCAAAAATAAACATATCCAGGTGTTAGAATGGCCAAGTCAAAGTCCAGACCTGAATCCAATCGAGAATCTGTGGAAAGAACTGAAAACTGCTGTTCACAAATGCTCTCCATCCAACCTCACTGAGCTCGAGCTGTTTTGCAGGAGGAATGGGAAAAAACTGATAGAGACATACCCCAAGCGACTTACAGCTGTAATCGCAGCAAAAGGTGGCGCTACAAAGTTTTAACTTAAGGGGGCTGAATAATTTTGCACGCCCAATTTTTCAGTTTTTGATTTGTTAAAACATTTGAAATATCCAATAAATGTCGTTCCACTTCATGATTGTGTCCCACTTGTTGTTGATTCTTCACAAAAAAATACAGTTTTATATCTTTATGTTTGAAGCCTGAAATGTGGCAAAAGGTCGCAAAGTTCAAGGGGGCCAAATAATTTCGCAAGGCACTGTACATTGTGCATACAGACATCCTACCTGGGATATCCCAGAGTTGCTGATCTCCACCATGATATAACAGAGGAGCTGGAGGACAAACAGTCCAGCATCCAGCCTCCGTAGGTAGAACTCATCCTCCATCACATCATCCAGAATCTCACCACGTTTAACCATGTCCTGTCACACACACACACACACACACACACACACACACACACACACACACACACAAAGGGAGGGATAAAAATTGAAGGAATCATTAATTCAAGTGTTGTTTCTCAACCTTTGCACATTCAATTTCTTTATTGATCATGTCAACCTGCAAATCAATTGATTAAAGAGTTAGGTGGCTAGAGGGTCTGCTCTGTTGGCATGCACACCTACATAGTTATCAATCTTAACAAATCGGTCCGTATGCCAATAATGTATGGCTGTCAATGCACGACGGCCACATTAATCATCATTCTGAGCCATTGAAACAGACTGAGAAGGGGCTTCTAGCATGTGGTGCCTAACTCCTAACAATGACGACTTGACAGTGAAGAGCTTCAACAGAACTCTGATGTGCATGTTAGCCATTACCCTGCTTCCAGCCCAGGTGGGGAACATGACAGTTGGCATTCTTCAATGGATATAATCACACTGCTGGACATTGGCCTCCTCCCTCAGGACTAAATCTCCTTTCAAGGGATATTCTGGCATCAGAACCCCTTGGAGAGGGAGTCATATTTCTGGCATGCACACAGCAGCAAAAGTGTGCTTTAGTAGACGAACAAAGGGCATCTAACAGGAAAATGAACTCGACGCTCTATATATGTGCAAACAAATAGAGGATCCTTTAAAGGGGTTTGTGATGAAAACAAATTGCTCTTCAAATGAGGAGCCAAAGGGTAATACTGTGTGCTTGACATTTAGATTCAAATACTGAAGCTGGTCTGTCTGTTGGTTTGAATTTGAAAGCATTACAACATTTAAGGGCTTCATCAATTCAAATAAATCATATCAAGACACAATTCAAGCTAGAAAAATGTATGACGTTAATCTTACAATATCTTTAGTCTGTTTCACAGCATAAATCCAGATAACTATTTTGGGAACTTGCAAGAATTTGCAACTCTAGCCTGTTTAGATGTAAAACAATAGGCCTGCCCATGATTTAAAAAAACTATCTTAAATAAAACCAATAAAATGGAGGAAAACTTTTCCTCTGGGGAGAAGGCTGGTGCAGCTTTCAGAACAAAACGGCTGCTTGTTCCAAGGCGGTCCTCTCACGCAGGCTTGCTATTGCATCAGATCCAGTGGATAAAAATGGCTGTATATGCTAATGTATAGCAAACCCTAGGGACAAGGGGACTAGCAAACATACCAGTTAGTCCGTCCTCATTACACAGTAAATTATTGGAGTGAAGAAAAACGTTTTCAAAGGAAGCCTGGATGACTCAATTAAAGGCATAAAGGTCTGACAACCGACTGCCAAGGAGAAAGTAATAAGGACAGATTCTTATTCTTTTCCCTTTCCACATCCTATTCCGGCGCAGGTGTTAATATGACAACAGCAAAATGGAACGAATGCTGGCTCCATGCTTTTCCTCTGGTGGGATGCAAAGACTGAATTAATGTGACTTCCTTGTCAGCACCCCCTTTGAGCTTACTGTAGCCGTCTGTAGGGCTTACTGAATCCTTTCACTTGTGTTGTGTAAGAGTAGCTGAGGTAAAGGGAGAAAAACATGCTAAGGAGAGAGATGCTGATTTTCCCTTTTGATAATCGCACAGATGACCATGTAGGTCAGGGATCATCAACTAGATTTCTTTCTGGAGTGGATGGTCAGGAGGCCGGAACATAATTACAAATAATTTGTAGACTGCAAATTGACCGCAAGAAGCCCAAACAGATATCCTATTTGACTAAAACAATTATTTTAAATCTTGCTTAGATTTATATACAATAACATATTATGCAGGGGAATACTTTGGAACACATTTCCAAAAGTAAAATCTCTTGGAGTTGATTTGCTGGTGTTTTTACAGTTCTTTTATGTCCAACAAATCAAATAAAAACTTGGGGGGCCAAATAAAGTCAAGTGGCCTGCATCGCCAGTTGGGGAACCCTGATTTAGGCTTTTCAGAAATCAAATGGCATTTTCCACTAATTTGATCTAACCTAGGTAATAGAGTCCCAGAAATACAGGCAACCACCCACACACAAACATAGCTGTCTACACACACGCACACACACTTTAAGCAATCACAAGGCTCAATAAGACTCCAGCAGTTGGCTGGGAGATGAGTCAGAGTTATAGGACCTTTCCAGGCATGATCTTTACCCAGCTCCCATCAATCCCTCAGCACACAGCCAGAGCCCTCCTGCACACAGAGGCTGAGGTAATGGATGTCTGAGCTACAGCTCCATTCCCTTAATGAGGCAGGAGCAGGTCAGGGGAGGAAGACAGGAAGCAGGGAGAGAGAAGGGCAAAAATAGCCAATGCATTGAAAACCAACCACGTACACTTAAATTGGAAGAAAGGTATGGTAGGCTATAGGCAAGGTGGGGGAAGGCGAAAGCAAGTTGCATTTCTGGATCCTTTGAAATCCTTTCTCCTTTGAAATCCTTTCAGCCATGAAATGCCCAGTTATGAATGTAGTTTGCAAGCCGAATGTGCAGGGTGTGCATGTCTACATCTATAGCATGATCATTAGGATAGTGTGGCTGACTACTAGTTAGTGGTAGTTAAGACTCCTCCTAGGTCCCTGCCTGCAGTCAGTAGAGACCTGACTAACCTGACAGTGGCTGCAGCAGGGTTTCTGTTAGGAAAATGTGTCGCCAGACATTTGACCGGCAGCGTTTTATTTTATTGGACATTTGAGAAATTTACCGGATCTATAAGCATTGCGTGTGTAACCTAATTATGCCCTTCACCCACGGTGCTCAGAATGACAGAAACCACATTTGGGTTATTTTAATTCATATTAATATGCAAGTCGAGGATGCAACAATGTGTGGTCCTTCTTGTGCACTTTAAAGATATTAGAACAACTGATCACATTTACTTTTCCTCAGCCAACAAGACGAGTAACGAACAGCAACATCACTATCCTATTTCAATCTACTATCCCCCATAGTTGAACATTTTACCTATTCTATTGGTCAGTTTGTCAAGAAAGAAATAGCCTATTCCAAACAGACACTCGGACAGATTATACACTAAGTATATAAAACATTAGGGACACGGTCCTAATATTGAGTTGCACCCCCACCCTTTTGCCCTCAGAACAGCCTGAATTCGTCGAGGCATGGACTCTACAAGGTGTCGAAAACATTCCACAGGGATGCTGGCCCATGTTGACGCCAATGCTTCCCACAGTTTTGTCAAGTTGGATGGATGTCCTTTGGATGGAAGACCATTCTTGATACACACAGGAAAATGTTGAGCGTGAAAAACCCTGAAGTGTTGCATTTCTTGACACACTCAAACCGATACACCGGGCACCTACGACCATACCCCGTTCATAGGCACTTCAATCTTTTGCCTTGCATATTCACCCTCTGAGCGGCACACATACACAATCCAGTCTCAATTGTCTCAAGGCTTAAAAATCCTTCTTTAACCTGCCTCCTCCCCTTCATCTACACGGACTGAAGTGGATTTAACAATTGACACCAATAAGGGATCATAGCTTTCACCTGGTCAGTCTCATGGAAACAGCAAGTGTCCTAACGCAGTAGGCTAAGCATTAAAGTTTGTTCCATAATGCAATTAGCTGGAAAACCACATTGTCAAAAGCACACCGCACACAGGAGCGGTTTCATGTGACATCTAATGGATATTTTCATCCCTATTTAGAAAGAGGGGAGTTCTAATATGCAACAACTAACCTGAGCTGCTAATATGACTAGGATTGCGCCTTTGGCTACTGGACAATGAAAGAACGTTTATATAAAATAATTCCACGGATAAGGTATGATTTTGGCTAGGCTACTTTGAAGCAAGGTAAGATACGCATCATAATATGTAGTAAAGCGTTCAGGTTTCAAACAAATATATGTTTTCAAAATGCACACTGTCTCCAGCTCATTGCAAAGTGGTGTGTAACACGCTGATGAAGCCTGCCTTCTGTTGCCTAAGCATTTGCTGTGTAACACGCTGATGAAGCCTGCCTTCTGTTGCCTAAGCATTTGCTGTGTGAGATGCTGATGAAGCCTGCCTTCTGTTGCCTATACATTTGCTGTGTGAGATGCTGATGAAGCCTGCCTTCTGTTGCCTATACATTTGCTGTTTGAGATGCTGATGAAGCCTGCCTTCTGTTGCCTATACATTTGCTGTTTGAGATGCTGGTGAAGCCTGCCTTCTGTTGCCTATACATTTGCTGTTTGAGATGCTGATGAAGCCTGCCTTCTGTTGCCTAAGCATTTGCTGTGTGAGATGCTGATGAAGCCTGCCTTCTGTTGTCTATGCATTTACTGTTTGAGATGCTGTAGCAGCAGCTCTCGCGCTGTCTGACAGATTTTCCGCTTCAAAAGGTTCCGTATCTGTATGTTGTACGCGTGTGATTGAGATACTGAACAAAATATACTGTACACACACGCCAATTAAATTCCACTAAATTAACCTAACCGATTAGCATGACCAGGCAAATGTATTTCCATCAATGAAGAGGCTAAAAAGCATTATTTCGAAAGAGGATTTTTTTCTTCAACTCCCGGACAATTGGCCTGCGCCCATTTTATTTATTGGCTTTTCTAATAAATAAAAAAACTGCCAAAAGCTAGCTATTACTGGCTAACAGAAACCCTGGGCTAGCAGTAATTACTTGTCAGCACCAATCAATTGCACAGCAACTTAGCACTTTCTGTCTGCCTCCCTCTGCCTACCTGCCTTGCAATAAGACATGAGAGAGTGGGGGGCGAACGACAACGTGGGGACTAATTCCAATTCACAGTGCCTTTCTTAACACAACCATTAAATAGAAGATGAGATGAGTTTCATTTGTTGCAAACAGACAGACCTTTCTGGGTTCTCAATACCGCACTAAGGAATTTTGCTCTATGCATGACAGATTGACCAGGTGAATCCAGGTGAAAGCTATTATCCCTTATTGACGTCACTTGTTAAATCCACATCAATCAGTGTAGATAAAGGGGAGGAGACAGGTTAAAGAAGCCTTGACACAATTGAGACATGGATTGTGTAAGTGTGCCGTTCAGAGGATGAATGGACAAAATATGTAAGTGCCTATGAACAGGGTATGGTAGTAGGTGCCAGGCACATCAGTTTGAGTGTGTCAAGAACTGCAATACTGCTGGGTTTCCCGTGTGTATCAAGACTGGTCCACCACCCAAAGGAGGGGGGGGGGGGGGGGGGGGTAGCAACTCAATAGTAGGAAGGTGTTCCCAATGTTTTGTACACTCAAAGTTAACCAATTGATTCTTGAAGAATAGAACTTAAAGTGCCTCATTCAACTGCCATACCCCATCAGAACCCAAAATATAAGCTTGTTCTTACAGCAATGTTAAAAACAATGTTAATGTAAACAAACGCTGTATAGCTGTAAAACTTGGTTAAAACTATCATTTTGATAGCATGGACGGTCAGCCATTGCATCCATAGCTCGGTCTATAAATTTGAGAGTGGTCACATTTCTCCAGATTCCATCCTTGAGGTTTTTGCCAAAACAGAGGCGGGGTGTCAACTTTGTTATTGTTTGAATTAGGGACTCTAGTTTTAAATCACTCTCAAATAGCATCCTTACTATTCCCACCACCAAGAAAAAGCAAGACTGGCGGAATAAGGAGCTTATTAAATCCAGTCCTCAGATGCTGAGAAGTATACTCCTGTGGAATATCTGCTCATAATATGTTGCAGAGAGGAAAAGATTTAGCTTACCACCCCAAAATAACATCCTAACGAAAGTGGAGTGATAAAAACAGAACTGCTGATGGCAGCCAGTTGTACAAAACAAACGAAGTGGAGGAGGGAGATCAGGACACAGCAGGAAATGTCATCTTTATAGATACACCATATATACAAATGAATGTGGACACCCCTTCAAATTAGTGGATTGGGCTATTGTAGCCACACCCGTAGCTGACAGGTGTATAAATCGAGCACACAGTCATGCAATCTCCATAGACAAACATTGGCAGTAGAATGGCCATACTGAAGATCTCAGACACTTTCAACGTGGCACTGTCATAGGATGCCACTTTTCCAACAAGTCAGTTCATCAAATTTCGGTCCTGCTCAAGCTGCCCCGGTCAACTGTAAGTGCTGTTATTGTGGAGTGGAAACGTCTAGGAGCAACAACGGCTCAGCCGTAATTTGGTAGGCCGAACGGGACAGCCGAGTGCTGAAGCAACAGCTCACTACGAGTTCCAAACTGCACCTGAAAGCAGCGTTAGAACAGTAACTGTTCGTCGGGAGCTTCATGAAATGGGTCTCCATGGACGAGCAGCCGCACACAAGCCTAAGATCACCATGCGCAATGCCAAGCGTCGGCTGGAGTGGTGTAAAGCTCGCCACCATTGGACTCTGGAAGAGTGGAAAGGTGTTCTCTGGAGTGATGAATCACACTTCCCCATCTGGCAGTCCGATGGACGAATCTGGGTTTGGCGGATGCCAGGAGAACGCACCTGCCCCAATGAATAGTGCAAACTGTGAAGTTTGGTGGAGGAGGAATAATGGTGTGCTTCCAACTTTCTGGCAACAGTTTGGGGAAGGCCCTTTCCTGTTTCAGCATGACAATGCCCCCATGCACAAAGCGAGGTCCATACAGAATTGGTTTGTCGAGATCAGTGTGGGAGAACTTGACTGGCCTGCACAGAGCCCTGACCTCAACCCCATTGAACACCTTGGGGATGAATTAGAATGCGGACTGCGAGCCAGGCCTAATCAGCCAACATCAGTGCTCGACCTCACTAATGCTCATGGCTGAATGGAAGCAAGTCCCCGCAGAAATGTTCCAATCTCTATTGGAAAGCCTTTCCAGAGGAGTGGAGGCTGTTATAGCAGCAAAGGCAAGACCAACTCCACTCATTGACCAACTCCATTAATGCCAATGATTTTGGAATGAGATGATGTTTGACAAGCAGGTGTCCACATACTTGTAGTCATGTAGCGTACAAGACAACATCCTAGCCAGGACTGAAACAAGATACTCAAAGATACTTCAACCTATAACTAAACATTTGAACAATGAAATAGGGGTATCCATGTGCATCAAGATAGTGAAGACAGAAAATCGGCTCTTTGGTTATTACTTGGTTATACTTGCCCTCAAATGAATGTCAAGCCGTGTCAAGCTGTCCCGCTTTTTTTGCAAAGAATTAATCTCTCATCAGATATGAATCTGAAAGCTATCTTCCCCTTAAAACTCTACTACCTTCTCCTTCCCTCTCTCTCCTGCTGGAGAAGAGACTCCTCATGTCTTATCTCGCTCCTTCCACCTGTCTGAGTGAGCCCAGCCTACAGACTAATCTGGACCTCACACATTCTCTAGGACCACGGGGCATCAAACTGAAACACTGCCTTGTTTAGCTGAGGCTGATCGGATCTTATTGGCAATCTCTGTCCGTAACAATGGAGAGGGATTCTAGCGACAACAAAGAGACATCACCCACTCACACCGCAGCATATTCTGAGTGGGTCCATGCAGTAGGAGGTGGAGAGCTTCTTAATGTAGACAATGACTTAAGGCACTAGATTTGAATCAAGGATTCCAGCCCCTCTCCAAGCTAGCCTCTAGTCCTGAAGTTGTGACAATTACAAGCCTCTCTAAAAGGACTTCTTATCTAGACAGTTGGAGCTGCTCTTGTTTCAGAGATATTGCCAGTCAAGGTTAGAATGCAAGCTGTTGATAGCAGGGGGAGGTGTAGGACTCCTACGTGTTTCTCTCCTTCTATCCTCTTGTCAGCCAACTGAACAGCTTCCAGGTACTTAAAATGCAGCTCCATCAGTCTATCAACCTGTAGGACAGAGGGAGAAGACATCAGACACCAATGCAAGGCGCTATGCATACAAAACCCCATGGAGGGAGAAAATAAGATTCAGACAGCCAGAGGCTAGCATGTAGTATGTCTATAACCATGTGTGTGTGTCTGTAGCACCACTCAAGTAGCAGAGGGACTATTGTCTCTATCACTGGTGGTGATAGAGACAACAGAGGATCAATATTTTAGTTGTTAACAGTGACCAGTCACAGGCTGATCAATACATACTCACACCTGTACAAGGGGATCTCTATCAGGGAAGTGAATATGTAAAACCTAATTTTTCCTGATTTGCTTTTTAAGAAATATTGCTGTGAAAATGATCTGCCAACAGTGGTGGATCAGTGAAGATCTCACCTTCTCACAGTCGTTCTCAGTGAACTTGCTAAGGAGCCTCGTCCTCTGCTGGGCTTTCAGGTTCCGCAGGCAGGAAGATATGATGGAACACACGTGTTCTGCAAAGGGAGGAGAACAATATCAGTGCCACTGAGGCTTCATCAAGGTAGCTCAGCTTCATGGGGGGTTAGAAGTAGCCTCGTGTTACTGAACCCACAGTGATGGGAGCCAATATTATACTGTATGTGAAAATATTATGCATTTTCAGAATTCATAGGAGTAATAGACTATTGTAAAAACGTATATTCCAAGACCAGGTTATCATCTGACAGTGGCAGGAATGGAAAAATATGATTACAACTGATCATTTGCTGGAGAATATTAACAGGGAAAATATTTTAAAAAGTTATGACAAGTAAAAATCTATTTTCATTAAAAGGCTGTAATGCTCCACAACTGTTATTCTTGTCATCTAATTGAATTTCTGGTGGTGATAAAAAAAGCCTTCTGTAGAGGGTGTGTGGTCATTTAATGAGCTTGGGCTCCAAAACATCTGGTTAACAGACAAAATCACTAACAAAAGAGGCAGTTGGTCCTAGAACTACTCTTGTTAACCTAATACAAGCATCACAGAACATTTACTCTACCCCAGAGACACATCCATGTTGTTATAGCTTACACTTGCATCTGACATTTAGGGCTAAATCTGACTAAATAATAAATAAAGAAAATATGGAGTAATAACAGTCACATGTTGGTATTAATTAGAGGTCCATTTTTAAGTTCAACTCATCTTGGAAGTTGCTGAGCAACAAGCAAAAGACTTGATTCTTGATATTAAACCGTGTCTTCAGCATGGTGCTCAATACTGCTCTTCCATGTGCCATTCATTAAACACATTTTGAAGAGAGATAAGTGCCACACAAAGCAAGCTCACACCTCTATTCATTAGTGTTATCATTTACTGTTTGTGTTCATTATGAGAGTTAACTACCATTGTAATGTCACCAAGTGGACTGCCCCTCTACTGTGTGCACATAATGAAAGGAATGCAACTTCCGGGGACACTAATTTGTCAACATAACCCGCGTAGCAATTGTAGTCAGCATCTTGTGGTGTGCTGTGGGAAGTTACTGATCGCTACAGGGCATCCTCCACATACAGAACACGGTTTCCTGAAAATTTGGGGGCGTCTGGCGTTTGTTGCTCAAGATCGATACTGATTAAGACACTTGTCATCTGGTGAGGGTGGAGTTAGACTACCGATGGCATGAGAGGAGCTGCCGTCACCTCTCAAGCTTTAGGAACTCACCTATGCTGACAAGAAAGAAAGTCACAGTGATAAGCCTGTACAATCAGAGGGATTTCTAATTCAGGAAGTACACAAACAGAACAGCAGCATGTTCATCAAACAGCACCACAGAGAAGAATTGCCATCTCAGCTCTTGCTCTCCTGCCCTCCAGAGGACCAGTGTCACATGGGCACAGTGGGGGTGTGGTGGATAAATTAGGACATTATTAGAGACTGAATAAATAGTGTTTCTGCTGAAGGATTGGGACCGCTGCTAAAACTCTCCCTAGGCTGGAGCATGCTGTGGGAGACGAGCTGGACTGGAGAGTGGCAGCTCATCTCTGAGATAGTCTACTACTGTATGTAAGACAGAATCTATGCCCTGAGCTTCACTGTAGGCCAGGCCTGCCCCTCTCTGTTACGAGGGTAAAAGGATAGGGTGTGTGAATGAGTTAGCTCATTAAAGTGCCACCAGACCACGGCACGCTCCAGAGCCCCTCAATGAGAAAAGCCATTAGCAACAGGGTCATGGTTGCAGTGTGACTTTCCACAGCCTGATGATTACATCCCAAGTGTGATAGAAGGCTTCAGCTTCAACACCTTAGTGCAGTAAGCATGGCTCCATTACATGTATGTAAGTAACTCAGTCACAATATTATGAATTGCTGCCTGTAGCAGGTTGTTGGCCTACATACCACATTTAATACCATGTGTGACCTGTTTGGTTTGAAGGGGTGAGGTTGAGACATGTTCCTGTTAAAGTCATTTCTATACCCAAACTTGGTTGGTTCAACATGGTTGGTCCAACTTTGAGGGGTTATGTTTGGCTAAATGTGGTCACAAAGATGATAAAGCTCCAATGTAGTTATTGTAGGAATAGGTGAATGTGCTAAATTAGTGAAATATGGTTGATTAAATGTATCGTCAGTGATTTATCCAATTCTCTCCTTATCACAAATCTATAAAACATAAGGCAGATAAATGCCATTTCAATCAGTGAGTCAAATACAACTCCCTGTGCTCACTAACAAACCATTAGGCAAACAAAATGGCTGTCAGTTCACTTAAATACAGATTCATGTGTTAATGGAATCATGCAACTGGTAAAGAAAACGGCTGACAAGATTGATGGCACCAGCGCGGGAGATGTAAGTAAATTACCCCATTACCCTTGCTTTTACACAACCAACAACAAGCAAACCACCAAGAACAAAGAGCAGCAAAAACAGAATGGTATATCAAATACAGGCACGGTGCATACCAAAGGCACACATAATAATGACAGTTTAACCCCATTCGCTCAATACAGGAAGGCTGCATTGGCCAACTGTTCATTAGATGTGACCTAGAAAAATGATGCAGCTCTATTACCCTTATCAAAGGCATATCACAATAAGATATAGCATAGACTGCAATATTAGTCTTAGGTCTCCCAACTGATAGAGGACCAGCATGGTTGATGCTGCCGGTTTCTCAGAGAGTAGCTCAATGCTGCAGTGTGCTTTTACAAGCTCCAACGGCATCCTCCCCTCCTTGGTGAATGATGGGAGGATATGCATGTTGCACATTGCTGGTAGAACTCATCATGAGCTTAGACAACACATAGGCTATGCCACCACCCTGCTCCCTCTACCACAATCCCTAGTTCCCCCTCTTCCATAAGTCAGCAGCAGCAGAGACTGAGAAAACAATGCTTCCCGTATTACAGCCACTGCAGCACAGAGTGAGGGACAAGTGAAAAACATTCATGAGGAAATAATACCTGTCTCTGGGAGAGCTAGGGTAGCGTCTGTGAACAGTCTCAGTCTAGAGTGGTGATCATATTCATGAGCACTAGAGACTTTCTGTTCCATGTCTAATGGAACCACAACCAGGTGACCCAATTTGACAAAAAAAATGGTCCATGTGTAACCGATGTGAAATGGCTAGCTAGTTAGCAGAGTGCGC
Source organism: Oncorhynchus mykiss (assembly GCF_013265735.2). Taxonomy (NCBI): domain Eukaryota; kingdom Metazoa; phylum Chordata; class Actinopteri; order Salmoniformes; family Salmonidae; genus Oncorhynchus; species Oncorhynchus mykiss. The sequence continues at coordinate 55,354,659 of NC_048573.1, read as the reverse complement.
ACTAATAGCGTTTCAATTGGTGACGTCACTCGCTCTGAGACCTTGAAGTAGTTGTTCCTCTTGCTCTGCAAGGCCCGCCACTTTTGTGGAGCGATGGGTAACGATGCTTCGTGGAAGGCAGTTGTTGATGTGTGCAGAGGGTCCCTGGTTCGAACCCAGGTAGGGGCGAGGAGAGGGAAGGAAGCTATGCTGTTACACATGCTACTACTTACTGTATTATCATCAACATCGGTTGAAAATCTCATCTGCATGAAAACCAGAACAAATACCACACTGAACAAAAATATAAACGCAACATGTAAAGTGTTCGTCCCATGTTTCATGAGCTGAAATAAAAAAATCCCAGAAATGTTCCATACGCACAAAAAGCTTATTTCTCTCAAATTGTGTATACAAATTTGTTTTAGCGTTGTCCCCGTCTAAGAAAACATTTTGGTTGACCGAAAGTCATCTGTTCTTTCGACCAATCGATTACCTTTTTTTTTAAATTACATGTTTTTATGCATGCATAAATTTAAAACTTAACCTGACCAAACCATTCTCCTCCTGCTGGCTTTCGCAGATTCTGCTATTACTCTCCTGAAGTTGCCAGTAATAGGCTACATGAGGAGTCAACAACATTTCTCATATGGAATGCCAATTTATCTTACCATTTCTACTGATCAGCGCGCCAGTTACAGTTTTCATATGCACATTTTCATGAAAGTTTAATTTAATTTATAATAACGTCTTCATATCGCAAACTCATTGTCATGTGGTTCATGAAAATTATATCCAAATCAAAATGATACCAACCTAAAGTTACTTTTATTGCCAACTACGTAAAAACAGCCCACAAAGCCAACAAATAAAAGCATTGCAGCGTATTTCCTATGAATCACATTGCCTACACATGGCCTGTCTGCAACGAACTTGAAACATTGTATCAACTATTAACTTGGGTCAGGCCAGAAGCTAGAGCTACCGAACTTGCAACATTGTATAAAATATTCTAGGCCCTCAGAGTTTCCTGCACCAGTGAGCTCAGGGCAGACACAGCTATAGGCTATTTGCTAAAGGGATACAAAGCAGTGCTTGACTTGGGCAGGAGTTCACCAGAACTGAGTACCTGCACCTCAAATGTTCTACAGCTTGAGCTCCTTGTTCCTCGTGTAGAATATTAGCTCAAAAGTATTGTGGCACTCCTGCACCTAAATATAAACAGTACGAGCCCCCAAATTGAGTACCGGACCCTATTTAAATCCTAGTCGAGCACTGATAAAAAGCCTATTTTATGGTGTTTTCACTGGATCAGAGTATGAAATTTTTCTCTTTCACACTGAGTGATTATCAAAAGGGAGAGAGGTGGAAAGGTTCTTTAAATACATTGAGGAACTATTGTAATTTTCAATGGATGTAAAAAAAAAAAATGTTTAAAAAAAAAACTTACATTTTCTTGATGTTTGAGACGAAGAAAACATTACTTTGAGAAGCTCGACAGGTGGTGGTGCGTTAAGCCAATCAGAAATACTAATCAGAGAACTTCTAGAGCAAGGTTCTGAGCCTGTCTGGCAGGGGTGGTCCTGCAAAGCCACAGCCCCCTGATGGGAGAGCATAATATACAAGGAAATTCTCAAAGCTGCTAATGAGATCCTTGACGACCTTGTACCTAGCCGGTGGGGATTCCGGTGGGGTGCCCCCACCCAGGCAGTGGCAGAGATAGCAACACTAGCTGTAGTAACCCATGGGGGGGGTCACACTCGGACATTCACGGAGGTACAAAATCAAAGGTCTGACTGCATGGCGATGCTTGGGAATACGGTCACTACGGGGGACCATGTTGTAGGTATTTCAGGGGATAGGGGGTATATCTGACCTCCATCAGGTGGTTAATAAAATCTCCCCATTTTTTGCTCAGATTTGCAGGCCTTCTCATACAGCTGCAACTATATACATTCGTAAATCAAGACCTTTCTTGAGTTGGGTTCTGGGATGGTGCAACTGCTGAGAATCTGTGTATATGGTTGTTGTGGGGGAAAGGGGTGGAGTGTGTATCCCACAACTGTTGCGAGGGAGTAAAATATGTTAGGGACAATATAGGATGAATCACAATAATCTTTTGCTAACATAATAATTGCTTGCCATAATGTAATTTTGTTAATGGCAAGAGGTAAAAATCCTTTGCATAAACTGCCTACATTACTACAAATGTGAATAGCTAATTATGGGGGGATAAAAAGATAAACAGGATTAAAAAAGATACATATATACATACATACATACATACAGTGGGGCAAAAAAAGTATTTAGTCAGCCACCAATTGTGCAAGTTCTCCCACTTAAAAAGATGAGAGGCCTGTAATTTTCATCATAGGTAAACTTCAACTATGACAGACAAAATGAGGGGGAAAAAATCCAGAAAATCACATTGTAGGATTTTTTATGAATTTATTTGCAAATGATGGTGGAAAATAAGTATTTGGTCAATAACAAAAGTTTATCTCAATACTTTGTTATATACCCTTTGTTGGCAATGACAGAGGTCAAACGTTTTCTGTAAGTCTTCACAAGGTTTTCACACACTGTTGCTGGTATTTTGGCCCATTCCTCCATGCAGATCTCCTCTAGAGCAGTGATGTTTTGGGGCTGTTCCTGGGCAACATGGACTTTCACCCTCCAAAGACTTTCTATGGGGTTGAGATCTGGAGACTGGCTAGGCCACTCCAGGACCTTGAAATGCTTCTTACGAAGCCACTCCTTCGTTGCCCGGGCGGTGTGTTTGGTATCATTGGCATGCTGAAAGACCCAGCCACGTTTCATCTTCAATGCCCTTGCTGATGGAAGGAGGTTTTCACTCGAAATCTCACGATACATTCATTCTTTCCTTTACACGGATCAGTCGTCCTGATCCCTTTGCAGAAAAACAGCCCCAAAGCATGACGTTTCCACCCCCATGCTTCACAGTAGGTATGGTGTTCTTTGGATGCAACTCAGCATTCTTTGTCCTCCAAACATGACGAGTTGAGTTTTTACCAAAAAGTTCTAGTTTCCTCTGACCATATGATATTCTCCCAATCTTCTTCTGGATCCTCCAAATGCTCTCTAGCAAACTTCAGATGGGCCTGGACATGTACTGGCTTAAGCAGGGGGACACGTCTGGCACTGCAGGATTTGAGTCCCTGGTGGCGTAGTGTGTTACTGATGGTAGGCTTTGTTACTTTGGTCCCAGCTCTCTGCAGGTCATTCACTAGGTCCCCCGTGTGGTTCTGGGATTTTTGTTCACCGTTCTTGTGATCATTTTGACCCCACGGGTGAGATCTTGCGTGGAGCCCCAGATCGAGGGAGATTATCAGTGGTCTTGTATGTCTTCCGTTTCCTAATAATTGCTCCCACAGTTGATTTCTTCAAACCAAGCTGCTTACCTATTGCAGATTCAGTCTTCCCAGCCTGGTGCAGGTCTACAATTTTGTTTCTGGTGTCCTTGACAGCTCTTTGGTCTTGGCCATAGTGGAGTTTGGAGTGTGACTGTTTGAGGTTGTGGACAGGTGTCTTTTATACTGATAACAAGTTCAAACAGGTGCCATTAATACAGGTAATGAGGAGGACAGAGGAGCCTCTTAAAGAAGTTGTTACAGGTCTGTGAGAGCCAGAAATCATGCTTGTTTGTAGGTGACCAAATACTTATTTTCCACCATAATTTGCAAATAAATTCATTAAAAATCCTACAATGTGATTTTCTGGATTTTTTTCCCTCATTTTGTCTATCATAGTTGAAGTGTACCTATGATGAAAATTACAGGCCTCTCATCTTTTTAAGTGGGAGAACTTGCACAATTGGTGGCTGACTAAATACTTTTTGCCCCACTGTGTGTGTGTGTGTGTGTATATATATATACAAATATAAATAATACAAATTGAGGTGAGGGCGATGAAAATGCATTTTGCGGTTGATCTGCTTCTGTTCTGTGGGTGGCACTGCTATTTTCGAAGGATGGTTCCCGGTCTTTCCGGGGTGGTCTACCGGGCATTGGGATGACAACCCAACTCGGGATGAGGGGTTTTAGCGGGTGGAATAGTGGGGACCAATTGGAGGTTTACTTAGTAGCAACGTAAATATCAAGGTACAGCTTATCAGGTACAGTAATCATGTTACTTTTTAAATGGTACATCTAAAAACAATATATTATGATTAATAGAATTGAAACTTATGTCTCATTATAGTAATTGGTTAAATAAGTATAGCCAGTTATAATTGTCATGGCTTAGCAGATAATAAGAAAAGAAGATCAGTACTTACCTTTATTTATTTATTTTTTATAGTACTTACCTGGCTAAAAGAGAAGGAATATAATATCAATTGTTTACAGGAAACTCATTCAACAATTTTAGATTCACTTTTGTGGAAAAATTACTGGGGGGGGGGGGGGGGCAAAGAAATTGAAAAGGGGTGATGATATTAATTAACAGTAATTTTGATCCAAATGTGCAAATTGTCCAAACAGATCAAGGAAAATGGATGATTTGAAATGTTATTGGACCATAAACAGATATGGCTTATTAACCGATACGGTCCAAATAATGATGATCCAAGCTTCTTTGAAAATATATATAAGAATTGATCAACTCTACAAGCAACACTAGATTATTATTATGGTTTGAGATTTTAATACGGTTTTAAATACCTCTATGGACCGTAAAGAAATCAAAATACAAACGATCATCCCCAGACACTTAAGGAAATCATGAATGTCATGGATATATTGGAATTAGTGGATATATGGAGGCTTAAATACCCTGACCTAGTGAGATATACATGGCGGAGGCTTAATCAAGCCAGTAGTCTTGATTACCTTCTTATATCATTATCTCTGGCACCAAAAGTTAAAAAAGTGTTGAAAGGGGACAGAATGCCGTCAGACCATCACATAATTGGAATCTAATATATATACACACACACAATTGGAAATGTAATCAAAGCATACTGGATGATAACTTGTTTTTAACTAGGACAGAAGAATTTATAACTGACTTTTTCTGACATAACATAGGTACAGCAGAACCCTTTATTGTATGGGACACTTAAAATGTGCCTTTAGGGGTCTTGCAATTCAGTACTCATCTATAAAACAAAAGCAACTTAGGGCAAGAGTGTCCATATTAAACAAATTCAATTGAAGGACTAACAGTACAGATAGATAGCAATAAAAACTGTACCATAAAGGCACAGAATAAGTTGGAGGAAAAACAAAAATAAACGGTGGAACTTATCAAGAAAGATCCAGTGTAATATATTATAAAAATAAAGCAAAGTGGATGGAATATGGGGGAAAATGCACCAAATTATTTTTCAATCTTCAACATAGAAATGCTACCAAACATGTATTGAATCTTGTTACAAATTAAGGGAGTCACTCATGATTCACCGAAAGAGGAAGTAAAGTACTTTAAGAATATGTTTTCGTTTCAGTCTCCTCCTTCTCCACTAACCGAAGCTAATTGTATGGATTTTTTTTACTATTAATAATGTAAAATTAGCATCTATACAGAAAGACTAATGTGAAGGGCAAATTACAGAGGAGGAACTTCTTGATGCAATTAAAGCCTTTAAGTCCAAGAAAACTCCAGGGCTGGATGGCATACCCGTGGAAGTATACAACACTTTTTTTTTTTTTTTTTTTAACTCAAGAGGACTATTATTAGCATGTTTTAACCCCTCCTATATAAACGGTAGATTATCGGACACGCAACAAGAAGGTCTGATATCATTATTACTGAAACAGGACCCAAGTGGTATATATAAAGATCCAGGCCTTTTACACTTCAGTTTAGTGATTAGGGCTGACGGTATTTCAGTTTAGTTGGACGGTATGACGGTATTTTTAGTTTTTGAAAAATACAAGTTGTACATTTGCTTTATGAGTAGTGAGTGATCCTGGGGAGGCAAAACATACATTCTGAGTGATTTCAATGAGTCTTTTTCCATTCTGATTGTTTTATACTGTTCAATTCAAATTTCAACACTTTAATCATTTCTGCATTTCCTGCACTCAACTGCAGTGGTGGAAAAATAATCCAATTGTCATACTTGAGTAAAAGTAAAGATACCTTAATAACTTGTTAATAGAAAATTACTCAAGTAAACGTGAAAGTCACCCAGTAAAATAGGACTTGAGTAAAAGTCTAAAGGTATTTGGTTTTAAATATACTTAAGTATTAAAAGTATAAATCATTTCAAATTCCTTATATTAAGCAAACCAGATGGCACCATTTTCTTGTTTTTATTTTATTTACAGACAGCCAGGGGCACACTCCAACACTCAGACATAATTTACAAACCAAGCAATTGTTTTTAGTGAGTCCTCCAGATCAGAGGCAGTAGATGACCAGGGATGTTCTCTTAACCACGGCGTGAATAGGACCATTTTCCTGCCCTGCTAAGCATTCGAAATGTAAGTACTTTTAGGTGTCAGGGAAAATGTATGGAATAAAAAGTACAGTATTTTCTTTAGGAAATGTAGTGAAGTACCAAAAAAAAAACAATTAGTACATGAAAGTATTTTTTACTTAAGTACTTTACACCACTGCTCAATTGAGATAATATCCGCACTGCCACGTAGGGCTCCACGATATGGGCAAATAATCTAGGACTTTTTCTTGACCAAATGTTGCAATTGCGATTTGACTCGCAAATCTGAGCAAAACTGTTGAAATCATGGATATATAATGACTATTATATAGTTAGAATATAATAGTGGGCACTTTGAATACAGTGTTGTTTGAGATGACAACAAATTAAAATGCCAGGGAGGAGTTATTGTGACAGGTTAAGAACTAAAGTGTTGGTACGTGTTTCCTAGGGGACCCTATAAGCTTTGGCTATATTGCATGTTGTTTTCTCTTAGCTACTTCATGCAGCAAACATATTCTTCCTTTGCATATTCCTCTTTGATTTAGAAGATTCTGTTGCACAAACAACATGCTGATTTAGGTCTATACCATCACTGGTATTATCAAGCTATATTAGCTAGCTACGTTTGCTCTTACCCAGTACATTTATGTGCTAGCTAGCTATTAGTGGCTAACAATTAGCATCTCACAAGATTTAGGGCAACTTGCTAAGGAAAGACAAACTGTTTGCTGATGTAAGAAGCAGAAACGAAGTGTCATTATAGAACGCTAATGGATTTATATTAAGAAGCAAAGTGAAAATAGCATTGTTGTTATCAACATTGTTGCATGTGCTGCATTGACCATGCAGACCGAACACAAATTACTTGTGATTGAGGAACATCAAATGCGCTCCTTGATGGCTGATGATACCACCATATTTTTAAGAGACAGGAATGAGATTTCCAAAAGCAGTTTCCTGTATTGAAGATCTTTCCTTAGTTTCGGTTTTGAAAATGAATATCAATAAGTCAGTCTTATTTCCACTCAAGGATTGTGTTTTACAGGAAGTATATGGTATCCCAATTAAAGATAAGGTTACTTATCTTGGAATTGTTATATGCAAGGATCAAAAACAAAGGAGTGAATTGAACTTTAACCCCATTATTAAGAAAACAGAAGAAATTGAACCTCTGGTTGATGAGAGATATTTCGTTGTACAGTCGGTTTTATTCTCCAAAGCTGAAGGGTTATCCAGATCGGTTTATGTCTCGTTATCACTTGACGTATCCCCTAAATATGTAAAGAACTTAGATAAGATTCATAATTTTATTTGGAGGAACAAGCCTCACTATCTACGAAAATATATTCTCACTAATACCGAAGAACAAGGAGGTCTTGAGGTTTTATATTTCAATACTCTCAAGTAATACTTATAAAATAAATTGGATTCTGAAGTATGTTAATAACCAGAACATTATTTGCCCTAAGCATTTATTTGACTCTGTTGATGGTTTAGAATTTTTTGCTTCGATGTAATTTTGATGTTGATAAAATCCCAGTAAAGTTGGCAAAATTCCATAAGCAGGCCATTTTAGTTTGGATGTTAGCATATAAACACACATTTTCCCCTCACAGATACATTTTATGGAACAACAAAGATATACGATGTAAAAATAAGACTTTTCTTCATAACTGGTTTGAGAATAAAATTATTTGTTGGTCAGTTACTGAATAAGGATCTACTCTCATATGGGGAATTTCTTTATAAATTTAAAATTCCAATAACCCCGAAAGAATATGCAATTGTTTTTAATGCGATTCCAAGGGGGGTTGTAATCTCTTTTAAATTCCCCTGTGGTTGATGTAAGTAACATAGATTTACATGAAAATATATTTATTGGCAATATTAACATCAAAAGATAAATGTAGTAATAAACAGATTAGGAATATTGTTTAAGATACTACAATTCCCTCAGCAAGATTATTTTGGTCAAATATCTATGGTGATATACAAAATGGGGGAAAGCATGGAAAATTGCTAACAAATATTATATCAGTAACAAAGTAAAGGAAGTTTCATTTAAAATGTTACATAGAATTTATCCTGTGAAACATGTTTTGGAAAGATTCAAGCCGAATATTTACGATACCTGTGATTTATGGGGAATGGAGGAGGAGACAATTTAGCATTTTTTTTTTTGCCTGTATTTATAGTAGAATTTTTGGGATTGACATACAGAATTTTGTTACAAAAAAAATAGGTCCAGTTATACTATAATGGTTTTGATATGTTTTATTTAAATTCTGACATAAAGATGTAGTATATTTAATTCAACTGCTAATAATACTAGGTACATTTCATATTCACAAAAGCAAATGGTCTAATTCACAACCAAACTTTTTTCACTTTATAAATGAGTTTAAACAATGGCACTACTTTACCTAAAATAAAAAACAAAAAAGGCAATTAAAACTTGTATTATTAATTAATATGATTTGTTTAGGATTCCTGGCAATGTAAATAGTTTGTATGCTTGTTTGCATGTGACTATTCCTCTTTTGTTTTATGATATTTGTTAATAAAAAAGAACAATGCGCTACTTGAGTGACAGGGGGTGTGGCTAAATCTGTGTAGAAAGTGGCACGGTGAGAAAGAGCGGAGAGAGATGACTCAAGAAGTGAAGTAAACTATAACAATTGACATTGCACATGGCGTATCACATTTAACAAACCAAACATTCAAATACCGGTATAGAAGGTAAAGTAAAAACCAAACCCGTCCCTGCATCAATACCGGTATATCATAAAATACGGTATACTGCCCAGCCCTAGTTGTGATGCTAAAAAAGGTTTTGTCAGATATTATTCATCCTAATCAGGCAGGCTTTATTTGAAAATGGAAGATACATTGGAGATAATATAAGACAAGTACTGAAAACAATAGAATACTACGACATATCGGGGAAACCAGGCCTGGTTTGTATAGTAACCCTAAGTGTAAAATAGTAAATAATGGCTACATCTTTTGATAAAGTACAACTGGAGTTTATATATAATTGCCTGGAATATTTCAATTTTGGAGAATCTCTTATAAAATGGGTTAAAGTTATGTATAGTAACCCTAGGTGTAAAATAGTAAATAATGGCTATATCTGTGAACGTAAAACAAGGTTGTCCACTATCGGCATATCTATTTATTATTGCCATCGAAATGTTATCTGTTAAAATTAGATCCCCAACAATAATATTAAGGGATTAGAAATCCATGGCTTACAAACAAAGATGTCAGTGTACGCTGATGATTCATGTAAAAAAAAAAAACACAATCAGAATCCCTCCACAGCCTTAGAGGATCTAGACACTTTTTCTAACCTCCCTGGATTAAAAACAAATTTGTGGAGTGATTGAAAAACGAGTTTTAATGTAAACTTCCGACTTCAACTGTATGTATGTATAATTGAAGTCGGAAGTTTACAAACACTTAGGTTGGAGTCATTAAAACAAATTTTCCCACCACTCCACAAACGTCTTGTTAACAAACTATAGTTTTGGCATGTCGGTTAGGACATCTACTTTGTGTGGGACACAAGTCATTCTTCAATCAATTGTTTACAGACAGATTTCACTCATAATTCACTTTATCACAATTCCAGAAGTTTACATACACTAAGTTGACTGTGCCTTTAAAAAGCTTGGAAAATTCCAGAAAATGGTGTCATGGCTTTAGAAGCTTCTGATAGGCTAATTGACATCATTTGTGTCAATTGGAGGTGTACCTGTGGATGTACTTCAAGACCTACCTTCAAAATCAGTGCTTGAAAACATGGGAAAATCAAAAGAAATCAGCCAAGACCCTCAGAAAAAAAATTGTAGACCTCCACAAGTCTGGTTCATCTTTGGGAGCAATTCCCAAACGCCTGAAGATACCACGTTCATCTGTACAAACAGTAGTACGCAAGCATAAACACCATGGGACCACACAGCCGTCATACCGCTGAGGTAGGAGACACGTTCTGTCTCCTAGAGACAAACATACTTTGTTGCGAAAAGTGCAACAGCAGAGGACCTTGTGAAGAGGATCTGCATTCTCTGTGAGAGCTTCCCATGTCTGGAATACATTGCCATCAGACACACATAGCTGCACCACATATCACACTTTCACAAAATGCTTGAAGACATGGCTAAAGGTCAATCAGATTTGTGAACATGGTCCCTAGCTGTGTGTTGCCGCTTTCCATGTTGTCTGTTGTCTGTAGCTTGTGAGGTGTGGAAACAATGCTTTTATGAATTTTGTCTTGCTGCTTTTTGTTTTATGTTGCTCTGTCTGTATGCTACGTCTTGCTTGTCCTATGTTGCTCTGTCTGTATGCTATGTCTTGCTTGTCCTATGTTGCTATGTCTATATTGTAATTGTTTTTAATAACCTGCCCAGGGACTGCGTTTGAAAATTAGCCGGCTGGCTAAAACCGGCACTTTTACTGAAACGTTGATTAATGTGCACTGTCCCTGTAAAAATAAAAAATAAACTCAAACTCAAGATGCTGGAGGAAACAGGTACAAAATCTATATCCACAGTAAAACAAGTCCTATATCGACATAACCTTAAAGGCCGCTCAGCAAGGAAGATGCCACTGCTCCAAAACCGGGTTTGCAACTGCACATGAGGACAAAGATCGTACTTTTTGGAGAAATGTCCTCTGAAACAAAAATAGAACTGTTTGGCCATAATGATCACCGTTATGTTTGGAGGGAAAAAGGGGGAGGCTTACAAGCAGAAGAACACCATCCCAACCGTGAAGCATGGGGGGGGCAGCATCATGTTGTGGGGGTGCTTTGCTGCAGGAGGAACTGGTGCACTTCACTAAATAGATGGCATTATGACGGGGGGGGGGATTATGAGGATATATTGAAGCAACATCTCAAGACATCAGTCAGGAAGTTAAAGCTTGGTCACAAATGGGTCTTCCAAATGGACAATGACCCCAAGCATACTTCCAAAGTTGTGGCAAAATGGCTTAAGGACAACAAAGTCAAGGTATTGGAGTGACCATCACAAATCCCTGACCTCAATCCTATAGAAAATGTGTGGGCAGAACTGAAAAAGCGTGTGCGAGGAAAGAGGCCTACAAACCTGACTCAGTTACACCAGCACTGTCAGGAGGAATGGGCCAAAATTCACCCAACTTATTGTGGGAAGCTTGTGGAAGGCTACCCAAAACATTTGACCCCAAGTTAAACAAATTAAAGGTAATGCTTCCAAATACTAATTGAGTGCATGTAAACTTCTGACTCACTGGGAATGTGATGAAAGAAATAAAAGCTGAAATAAATAATTCTCTCAACTTTTATTCTTACATTTCACATTCTTAAAATAAAGTGGTGATACTAACTGAACTAAGACAGGGGATTTTTACTAGGATTAAATGTCAGGAATTCTGAAAAACTGAGTTTTATTGTATTTTCTAAGGTGTATGTAAACTTCCGACTTCAACTGTATATACGCATGCACGCACACACACACAGATAAATATACATACATACCTATAAATTATATGGATTTATTACTGTTCGACTAAAACAATCTCGGTTGACAAACAGCCTAACAACCAAACAATTGACCAGTTGACTAATTAGGGTCAGCCCTAAATTTTTTACACCCCTATTTCGCTTTTGCCAAGATAATCCATCCACCCGACAGGTGTGGCATATCATTAAACTGATTAAACAGTATGCTCACTACACAGGTGCACCTTGTGCTGGAGACAATAAAAAGGCCACAAATAATGTGCAGTTTTGTTACACACAGATGTCTCAAGTTGAGGGAGCATGCAATTGACATGCTGACTGCAGGAATGTCCACCAAAGCTGTTGACAGATAATTGAATGTTCATTTCTCTACCATAAACGGCCTCCGCCATTTTAGAGAATTTACCAGTACATCCAAATGTCTTCACAACTGCAGACCATTTATAACCACGCCAACCCAGAAACTCCACATCCGGCTTCTTCATCTGCGGGATCATATGAGGGGGTGCTGAGGAGTATTTCTGTTTGTAATAACCTGGAGCAGCCATCAGGTTAACATGCAAAGAGGGCCACGAGGCAGGCAATTGAGCTTGGAGGAGGAGGAGCAGTAGAGGAGGTTGACAGTGGCAGGTCCTGACAGTTCTCTGCTGGGGACAGATTGAACCTGAACCAGCCGTGTCCTGAGGAAAGCAATCAACCGAGCCCGGCCAGACCAAAGGCACCCCTGCAGGGTACGAGTTCTCGTCTACACTGTCTGAGGCAAACTTCCACCATACCTGACTAGAATAGTCCAGGGGAAGAAATCACTGACAAGGCTGGGCTGCGTTTCATAAGCTATTTTGATGGTTGACAATCATGTGATGGCTTCATTATGGCTCCTGTCATTGATGGGTATCAGCAACATCAAAATTGACTGACCAAGTTTCAAACCAATTCAAAGATATGTATGCAGGTATGGATGAGTTCCCATTATCAAATTCCCTCATTGACAACACCGGAGACTATGAACAGTTTGAGTTAAAAGGAAAGAGACTACTGGTAGATTGGCCAGCAGCTGGCTTGCCTCTGAAGCTAAACAGGGTTGGTCCTGGTCTGTCCCTAGATGTGAGACCAGATACTGCTGGAAGTGGTGTTGGAGGGACAGTAGGAGGAACTCTCTCCTCTGGTCAAAAAAAATATCCCAGGGCAGTGATTGACACTGCCCAGCGTAAGGTGCCTTCTTTCGGATGGGACATTAAACAGGTGTCCTGACTCTCTGTGGGCACTAAAGACCACAAGGCACTTATTGTAAGAGTAGAGGTGTTTACCCCAGTGTCCTTGCTAAATTACCAATCTGGCCACCTAATCATCCCCAGCTTCCAATTGGCTCATTCATCTCCCTTGCAACTATTCCTCAGGTCATTGCTGTAAATGAGAATGTGTTCTCAGTCAACTTTCCTGGTAAAAAAAGACTCAAATTAGTGCAGTATTTTGCACTGATCACAATATCTGTTAATTAGGCATATTATCTGAAACAAAGTTATAAAAATCTAATTCCATTACAGCTCCTATTCTTCTAATGTAGTTGTAGTGTAATGTGAAAACAAGAAGATAGAGATTTTAAAGCACTCAGCAGCGTTAGATCGACATCCAAGGAAAACAAAACAAACTACAAAGGGATTCAGTGCAGTCAGAACTAATGTAAATGGGGTGTTTACTTCTGTTCCACCACACTGTGTGTGCATCATTAGCCTGCTAAATATAGTCTGCCAGAATCTCATTCTATCTATGCAAAACATTAGGACATGGAAATGAATACAGACCTTAAAAAGGTACGCTATTGTGAGTCATCACATTCTGCAAAGATCCTCTGCAATATTTTTTCTCAAAACCACTGTATGCAAATGTGGTCCGACAATTCACAGCCACTGGGCCTCAGTATAATTTTCAGAGGCGATTTAATGGAGATCAATCTCTTTATGATGGAGAGGGGTTTGGAGTGCTTTACCTATTAATTACTTAAACTCTCATTTGTGTAGCCCCTGATAGATTAATTAATTATGACTGCATTGTGTTATTTTTGAGAACCACTTTCTTCTGTTTAAAAAAAAAATCACTACAGCAGAGGAGACACTAATCACTGTCAAAAACTATGACAAATCAATCATGCATCCTCAAAACAATATCAAATGAATTGTAAAACATTGCTGCTATGAAAAAAGCTGTGACTTTCAAAAAGTTGAAAAAGTGGCAAATAAAGCTAACACTAAATAATTGGTCATCACTCACAATAATAAATAAAATACAAACGATGTAAGGACAAACATAACTAATGCTTAGTATCATCGCCATTTAGTAAATAGGCCTATCTCAGTCAAGAAATTATGCAATGCATTAGGGACATCTCTAGGAATATTATGGTCCAAAGGTATGTTACGAGCTGTAGTCCACTGCTCTATAGCCTAGATGCCCTCCGGCCTCAGCCCACAATTATAGTGAGCATTCAAAGCTGCACACAGCACAGCAGCGTAACCACACTTCATGGCAGTTTGGCTTGGCTGTGACTAGTAGGAGGTCTATCAGTGGGAGCACCAGGGGGATAAGCTTTAGCGGGCCCTGTTATGTCTGGCCCCTACTTGGAGGTTCAGGCAGGTCTCAGGTTAATTCATTCTGTCCCCCAGATGAAGGAGACAGACAAAGGAAGCCAATTTGTTCACCAAGGGTGGGCCGTACGGACGTATGAGATATAATTAAAAGACAGAGAAGGCAGTGTTTCCCCTATATTCATTTAGCAGTGGCGCCGCTGCTAAATCGAGGCAGCCACTGCAAAAACCAAAAGGGGGGAAGGGAGGGGTGGCTGATAAGCGCTGATGCTTTCATTATCTTATTTCACAACTCAAGAGTGGATTCTGAGAGGAACAGGAGAAAAATCAATCAAGGTTAGATTGATAACTTAAATCGACAGACGAAAAAGCCATTAGACAAACCTGATTAGATCTCCTGCCTTGTTAAATTGTGTTTTGGGTACAGACATTGGACAACTGTAAGCAATTGCCCTAAACTCAGACAAGCAAAAATATTTAATTGTTTATAAAAGGACATTTGGAGAGTATAAACATTTGCAAACCTTCATGTTCTTTGTCTGCGGCCCCAGCTTTCCTCATCTTCTTGGGGGTCTTCATGAACAGGGGGAAAATGGTCCTCAAGCCCAGGATGTCCACAAACTTGTGGCAGTTATCAGAACCCTCTGGGCCAATCATGCCATGGTCTAAGACCCTCAGAGCGCTGGTCCGAGACATTTTCTTTTCCCTGGGAAGAGGCATCGCAAAAATAATAAAAAATTATAATAACTATAAGGGCTCAATTATCTCAGGCACAACAGCAGCAAGGTCATGATTGTCTTTTGCCAGGCACACAGACTCCACTATATATACAAAAGTATATGGACACCCCTTCAAATTAGTGAATTTGGCTATTTTTTTTAATTTGTCATTTTATTTCACCTTTATTTAACCAGGTAAGCTAGTTGAGAACAACTTCTCATTTGCAACTGCGACCTGGCCAAGATAAAGCATAGCAGTGTGAACAGACAACACAGAGTTACACATGGAGTAAACAATTAACAAGTCAATAACACAGTAGAAAAAAAGGAGAGTCTATATACATTGTGTGCAAAAGGCATGAGGAGGTAGGCGAATAATTACAATTTTGCAGATTAACACTGGAGTGATAAATGATCAGATGGTCATGTACAGGTAGAGAGATATTGGTGTGCAAAAGAGCAGAAAAGTAAATAAATAAAAACAGTACGGGGATGAGGTAGGTAAAAATGGGTGGGCTATTTACCGATAGACTACTTCAGCCACATCCGTTGCTGGCAAGTGTAGAAAATCAAGCACACTGCCATGCAATCTCCATAGACAAACATTGGTTGTAGAATGGACTTACTGAAGAGCTCAGTGACTTTCAACGTGGTTCTGTCATAGGATGCCACCTTTCCAACAAGTCAGTACGTCAAACTTCTGCCCTGCTAGAGCTGCCCCGGTCAAGTGTAAGTACTGTTATTGTGAAGTAGACAAGTTGAGGAGCAACATCGGCTCAGCCGCGAAGTGGTAGGTCACACAAGCTCACAAAATGGGACCACCGAGTGCTGAAACGCGTACTACCGAGTTCCAAACTGCTTCTGGAAGTAACGCCAGCACAAGATCTGTTCATCAGGGGCTTCATGAAATGGATTTCCATGGCGGAGCAGGCACACACAAGCCTAAGATCGCATGAGCAATGCCAAGTGTCGGCTGGAGTGTGTAAAGCTCGCCGCCATTGGACTCAGGAGCAGAAGAAACGCATTCTCTGGAGTGATGAATCACACTTCACCATCTGGCAGTCAGACAGACTAATCTGGGTTTGGTGGATGCAAGGAGAAAGCTAACTGTCTTAACGCATAGAGCAAACTGTAAAGTTTGGTGGAGGAGGAATAATGATCTAGGGCTGTTTTTCATGTTTGCACAGAGCCCTGACCTCAACCACATTGAACACCTTTGGGATGAATTGGCATGCCGATTGTGAGCCAGGCCTAATCGCCCAACCTCAGAAATACTCATTGCTGAATGGAAGCAGGTCCCCGCAACAATGTTCAAACATCTAGTGGAAAGCCTTCCCAGAAGAATGGAGGCTGTTATAGCAGCAATGGGGGGAACCAACTCCATATTAATTCCCATGATTTTGGAATGAGTTGTTTGACAAGCAGGTGTCCACATACAGTACACTACATTACCAAAGGTATGTAACCTAGCTACAAGGAGTCCCTTGCAACTTGCAGTCCTTTAAGAAGCTTATGAGGAAGTAATTTTTTAGACAAAGTTAAACAGTTTTAAGAATTCAGATAGAGGCAATTATAAAGATGCCTTCAACCGTGTTCCTAAGCTCATATTGCAAACCCCTTGATAAATCCTAACCTCTACAAAAATAGAGAAAACTATTGAAGCAGAGGTGCAGAACTTATGATTCTGTGAATCTCAAGAGAAGTAAAAAGAGAGAGTTACGTGTTGCTTGCTAGATAACCTATTCTGAGAGCCTTCTGTGGATGATTTAAAAGCGGGTTTTGCATCGCTAGAATTAGATATCGATTTGGGTTTTAAATCGGTCTGCCTGCCAGGCGTCGTCGTGATGATTAGAGCTTGGGCATGGAGGGTTTCATAAATACATGTAATGTCTCTTTATTGCTCTTTAAGGTCCCGTCGTAGTGCTGCAGCGCTCTGTCGGCTGATTGATTGGACTGGCAGCTGAGCAGAGCCAGAGACATGCTGTGCGAAAACAAAGACATCACTCAACCCTGCCACTCACTAGGGTTCATGGTGCGCCCTCTGACAGCCTTAACAGCAAACAAAAGTTGAGTTCAAAGAAATCAATTGACATATATCCCTACTGCGTAATGATATCAGATCACCAGTGACCCGTGTGAATTGAAAGGAGGGTTGAAATTAGAAAAGGACTACAGCCAAGCCGGGGAACTGTCCATCTCTACATTAGGCCTCCATTGAGGTACTTGGATGAAGATTTGTTTTAGCTGAAAAGCTTAGGATATTAAATTATTGAAACATTCAAACTCAGCTGTGTGTGGAGACTCATTTCTTCAGGAGGTGTTAAACATCTGGGTCTTTACCTAAGCATGAGGTTCATGAGCTGCAGACCCTCTCCCCTGAGGAAGCGATCCCGGTTGGAAGCCAGCATCAGACAGGAGCACATGGCATCAAACAGGTTCTCCATCATCTCCTGCTCCTCCGCTGTGGCTGGGTTGTGGCGTTTGAACACCTGAAGGAGAATGACACAAACACTTCTACAGTCTATCAACTGTGATGCTGGTAAATTCAGTTTAAATGATGAGAGTTTCAACAGTGTAACTGGAAATCATTTTGGGGTGTGTATGAATCACCTCACATAGATAGACCAGTATTCAACCAAATGCATTTTAGGTGCAATGCTGTGTAGTGCCCTGAGAACTAAGGACACACTAAAAGCTTGCAACCAGCATCGCCAACAGAGTAAGAGACTTACAAAGCACAGCAGAAAATCTGTCTAAACATCAAGTTACACTTCTAAGTCTTATTCATTTGCGTCAGACATCATTATTACTACAGGCCTTGAATATATCAAATAGTATAATAATTAGCCAAAAGGCTAATTGGCCGACGTCTTTTCAATTACATTTAGTTGGGGTTTTTGTGAGCCCAACATAATTTCTCTCTAGAGACACGGTAAGTCAAGAACTGTGGGATGCTGGGCTGAAGGGAGTTGTGTTTTCATCAAGCAAATATTCCTAGAAGTTCAGGGCATAAATGTTGCAATTAACCACAATGACCAAAATCCATTGCACTTGTTCTTTCCGGCTAGGACAGAGATGGATATACTTTTACACCTGCTACGTTAGGTTAGATAAACACAGACTGCATAAGAGAGGAATGTACACAACGAAAGAGACTGATAGAGACTGTTCATGAAAGTATGTACTTTGATGAACTAGTCAAATGATTTTACCAGACAGCTCTGCAGAATACTTAAGCGGTCAGCATGCTTTAAACCGCTTTAGTTCGGCTGGCGCCTTGCCGAGTTGCGAACAGAACGAGTGTGCTCGCATCGTCCCTTTACAATCCTCTTCCCTTGAAGATTTTGAAATGGAAAAAAAAGCGGCAAGTGCTGTTTGTCCATTTTGAGTCGCCGTAGCCAGTATACACATCCTCAAAATAGTCAGAATTCATCTCAAATAACGCAAGAAAAATGTTAACGTGGTTTGCTGAGGAAATCTTAGTTGCGCAATTTTACATCTAACAAAGACTTTAGTGCAGTATTTCTCAATGGAAAAAATGTGCATGAAAACAAGTCATCTCTCGTTGAATGACAACAAAGACAATTTTTTATTTATTTTATTTCACCAGGTAGGCAAGTTGAGAACAAGTTCTCATTTACAATTGCGATCTGGCCAAGATAAAGCAAAGCAGTTAGATAATAATTATAATATAATTAAGAATCCGTACTGACCAATCACCGACAAAAGGGGCGTAGACTTCGGCAACCGACTTCAGCTTGCCTCAAGGGGGGAAAAAATGTGTCCCCGAACAGCCAAAAACGCCCTTACCGAAGTCCAAAACGTCACAAAATAGTCATAATATGTGCACAAACGGACACCTCTAGACTGGCTAGTTTAGCTAGATAGGATGACTAAAGACAGTACAGTATGGGGAGCACAGAGATAACGTTGTCTGGCTGGCTGCTACTGCCTGAGTAGAGATGAGATGACGCCTTTAAAACCAGTTGCATCTCTAGGGGCGCTATTTCATTTTTGGATAAAAAACGTTCCCGTTTTAAGCGCGATATTTTGTCACGTAAAGATGCTCGACTATGCATATTCTTTCATATTCATATACCGTTTTGGAAAGAAAACACTCTGAAGTTTCAGAATCTGCAAAGATTTTGTCTGTAAGTGCCCCAGAACTCATTCTACAGGCGAAACCAAGATGAAACGTCAAACAGGAAATTAGCAGAATTTCTGAAGCTCTGTTTTCTAATGTCTCCTTATATGGCTGTGAATGCGACAGGAATAAGCTTAGACCTTCTGCCGTTTCCCCAAGATGTCGGCAGCATTGTGACGTATTTGTAGGCATGTCATTGGAAGATTGACCATAAGAGACTACATTTTCCAAGTGTCCGCCTGGTGTCCTGCGTCGAAACTGGTGCGCAAAGCCAGGTGCAAGTATTTTTCCATTTGATTGGGAGGAGAAACCATGCTTCCACGAACGATATATCATCGAAGAGATATGTGAAAAACACCTTGAGGATTGATTCTAAACAACGTTTGCCATGTTTTCAGTCGATATTATGGAGTTAATTTGGAAAAAAGTTTGCGTTTTGAGGACTGAATTTTCGTTTTTTTTTGGTAGCCAAATGTGATGTACAAAACGGAGCTATTTCTAATACACAAATAATCTTTTTGGAAAAACTGAGCATTTGCTATCTAACTGAGAGTCTCCTCATTGAAAACATCCAAAGTTCTTCAAAGGTAAATTATTTTATTTGAAGGCTTTTATGTTTTTGTTGAAATGTTGCGTGCTGGATGCTAACGCTAAATGCTACGCTAGCTAGCTACTTTTACACAAATGATTGTTTTCCTATGGTTGAGAAGCATATTTTGAAAATCTGAGATGACAGTGTTGTTTACAAAAGGCTAAGCTTGAGAGATGGCATATTTATTTCATTTCATTTGCGATTTTCATGAATAGTTAACGTTGCGTTATGGTAATGAGCTTGAGTCTGTATTCACGATCCCGGATCCGGGATGGGGAGATCAGAAAGGTTAAGGAATGAAAAATAAAAACTCATCAATTAAAAATTAAGTAATATACACAACTGAAATAGTGCATTATTTCATAAGGATTTCCTGTATTTCTATTGATGTCCTCTCAATGTGGATTTTTTCCCCCAATGTTTTGGCAATTGGACGTTCATTATTTTTCCATTAAAAAGCTCTAAAATATATATTTTTATGTCATTATTTCATAATACATTGACTGCAAATATATTTTAAATAATCAAACCAATCTAGAAGCGACCTCAAAAAGCACTAATCGCTCAGCACGATGTGAAGAAGGAGGACATACAGTCGTGGCCAAAAGTTGAGAATGACACAAATATTAATTTTTAACGTCTGCTGCCTCAGTTTGTATGATGGCAATTTGCATATACTCCAGAATGTTATGAAGAGTGATCAGATGAATTGCAATTAATTGCAAAGTCCCTCTTTGCCATGCAAATGAACTGAATCCCCCCCCAAAAAATTCCACTGCATGTCAGTGACTCTCTCTTTAACACAGGTGTGAGTGTTGACGAGGACAAGGCTGGAGATCACTCTGTCATGCTGATTGAGTTCGAATAACAGACTGGAAGCTTCAAAAGGAGGGTGGTGCTTGGAATCATTGATTTTCCTCTGTCAACTATGGTTACCTGCAAGGTTACCTACATGCCGTCATCATTGCTTTGTATAAAAAGGGATTCACAGGCAAGGATATTGTTGCCAGTAAGATTTCACCTAAATCAACCATTTATCAGATCATCAAGAACTTCAAGGAGAGTGGTTTAATTGTAGTGAAGAAGGCTTCAGGGCACCCAAGAAAGTCCAGCAAGCGCCAGGACCGTCTCCTAAAGTTGATTCAGCTGCGGGATCGGAGCAGCACCAGTACAGAGCTTGCTCAGGAATGTCAGCAAGCAGGTGTGAGTGCATCTGCACACACAGTGAGGCAAAGACTTTGAGGATGGCCTGGTATCAAGAAGGGCAGCAAAGACGCCACTTCTCTCCAGGAAAAACATCAGGGACAGACTGATATTCTGCAAAGGGTACAGGGACTGGACTGCTGAGGACTGGGGTAAAGTCATTTTCTCTGACGAATCCCCTTTCCGATTGTTTGGGGCATCCAGAAAAAAGCTTGTCCGGAGAAGACAAGGTGAGCGCTACCATCAGTCCTGTGTCATGCTAACAGTAAAGCATCCTGAGACCATTAATGTGTGGGGTTGCTGCTCAGCCAAGGGATTTTTTGCCTAAGAACACAGCCATGAATAAAGAACGGCACCAACAAATCCTCTGAGAGCAACTTCTCCCAACCATCCAGGAACAGTTTGGTGATGAACGATGCCTTTTCCAGCATGATGGCGCACCTTGCCATAAGTCAAAAGTGATAACTAAGTGGCTCGGAGAACAAAACATCGATATTTTGGGTCCATGGCCAGGAAACTCCCCAGACCTTAATCCCATTGAGAACTTGTGGTCAATCCTCAAGAGGCGGGTGGACAAACAGAAACCCACAAATTCTGACAAACTCCAAGCATTGATTCTGCAAGAATGGGCTGCCATCAGTCAGGATGTGTCCCAGAAGTTATTTAATAGCATGCCAGGGCAGACTGCAGAGGTCTTGAAAAAGAAGGGTCAACACTGCAAATATTGACTCTTTGCATCAACTTCATGTAATTGTTATTAAAAGCCTTTGACACTTATGAAATGCTTGTAATTATACTTCATCATTCCATAGTAACATCTGACAAAAATATCTAAAAAGACATTGAAGCAGCAAACTTTGTGGAAATTAATATTTGTGTCATTCTCAAAACTTTTGGCCACGACTGTACAGTTCTTATGATCTGCTGAAACTTCAACAGTGTGAGGTGAGTTTGAGACATGGCTGAATCAGAGAGAGAGAGAGAGGAGGAGCTAGGGTTGGGCGGTATCAAGTTTTCCATACCGTTCCTGTACCATACCGGGGAATATGGTATTACCGGCACAATTTCTACCAAACATTTTTTTTGTATGTTGGAAGATATTGCGGATGCTAGCTAAATACTAACAAGCGAACATAAACTAAATGCAAAGTCAGACAACACAGCTCATGAAATTATACAACTAGCTATCTCAAAAGGCTACTCACACTTAATCCAGGAGGAGTTTGATTGTCTCTGCTGTAACCAAGAAGCTTAATCTTGCAAGCTAGCCACCTATAGCTAGCACTATTGGTTAGAGCCTGTAAGTAAGCATTTCACTGTAACGTCTACGCCTGTTGTATTCG
This sequence comes from Oncorhynchus mykiss, assembly GCF_013265735.2. Lineage (NCBI taxonomy): Eukaryota > Metazoa > Chordata > Actinopteri > Salmoniformes > Salmonidae > Oncorhynchus > Oncorhynchus mykiss. Next base: position 55,332,182 of record NC_048573.1, on the reverse strand, counting down.
GCACACGTGACAAATTAACTTTGATTTGAAGTTAGTAAACCAAATGCATAGCTGGAACACTGAGCTGGAGAAAATGTATTTGGCACATCTTAGACCGTTAACTTATAGAGTTATAATATGTTTAGCTGGCAAACAGTAGTGAACTTTGATCTCTTTTGTGCTGCTCAACATTGGATTGTCACATTACGTTTGCTCCATGTGCTCTTTGAAAAACAAACATACCATGTGACATGCTCATATGAATTTTTGTTAATACAATTTTTATAAATAATAATACTTTTTGGGGGGGACATGGTATTGAAAATCATACAGTCAGTACTTCAAAATACTCCGGTATAGGGTATATTGCACAAGCCTAGGAGAAGCAGTAGAACATGTGATAAGACAGGCTTACAGAGAGCTGCTGCAGTAACACGTCAATTCCATCCAGCTCCCCCAAGAGCTCCCTGGTGCCTGGAAGTAGAGTGAGAGAGAAGAGGTGGGAGGAGAGGAAAAAATAGAAGGGGAGGATGCAGGGAGTGGAAAGGAGAGAGAGGGAGAGAGAGAGAAATGGAAGGAGAGAGAGAGACGAACTGTTGAAGGAGTATGGCGCATAAACATTGAAAAACATGGTGATAAAAACCAAGGGAGAAGATGAATCGATCCAGCTCTTGAGCTGCTATATGCAACACAGCACAACCAACCCAGGTAGCTAAACTCACTCAGAGGGGAACAGAGAGGAAAATGAGATAGAACTCAAAAATAATATCAATGTATCCCAGTCCATTACTGATCTGGACATGGTGCATGTCTGTCATCCTGCAGCACTCCAAGGTCTTCTAGACCCAGCCACTCAGACAAATAGTATACTTTAACCGGTCATGATACTCTACTATTTTGGTCCACAGCCACAACAATCACCTCTACGGCTGACTACATTAGATGAAAACCATTTTCATCACATTGTACAGCAACTAGAGAAAAGGGCTGGAAACGTACTGTCATTGTTTTGAAGCAAGATAGCCAAGACTTCACTGCAGTACAGCTTGTTTGCATCGAAAGGAATCTTTGCCTGAAAGAGAGAGGGGGAAAATCAGTGATAACATGACAAAATATGTGACAGCATGAGTAATTGAAAGCCTATATACACACCATACTGTAGGTATAGTTCTATAACAGACATTTCAACCAGACATATCGACGCAGACTACATACGGCATCAATAACCAATGGAATGTGTCATCTTCAGTTATAGCCTGACCTTGATTCTTTTTAGCAACCACTGCATGAGTCCTTGCTGAGCTGCTTCTGTGCACAGGCCAGGCCTGAACTCTGCCATGTTCTCAATGATGGCTGATGGAGAGAAGAGAGAGGTGAATATGGGACTATCAAATAATGACATTACCTCCTGAGAAGTATAGAAGTCTCAGATACCTTTGCTAATATTTGCATTATAAAGCCGTCTGAGACACCTCACTCATTCAGCAGAAAGGCGGCAAAACCCCAATGGAAAAAAGAGAAAGAGAGAGAGAAGGGAGAGACAAGTAGTGGGAGAGATGGAGAGAGAGAGTGAGTCAATGAGTGAGAGACACACAGAAAGAGAGACCTGTTGGAGGAGAAGGAAGGCTTTATCACTAATTCCAACTGAACAGACACCATCCTGAGGACATGAGCCTGTAAGCCCCAACCAGGAGGCAGACAAAATACTTATTCAAGCCTGGAGAGCTGCCTTGATATACACCATAAAAACACAAGAAGTACTGAGCCCAAATTACATTTTACAAAGATAAATAATCCCCATATTTTGTCCAATCATGTACACATTGTGCAGTGCGGCTTACCTAACGTGTTGTAGACTCCATCAGCTTCCTCCTTCACCAGCTCATCCAGCCTCTCCATGTTCTGCACCAGAAGGGCCACAACCTGTCCCTCCAGCTACAGTTAGAAAAGGAGACAGGTTGTCATCACAGGATTATGGGATACTGTGTCGTGTGTGACAACATTAAAGGCTCATGCCTCATTTCCGCTGCTAATTTATAAGTCGTGTAAGACCAGAGCGATTTGACCTTTGCCTCCATGGACTTTTTAAATGTCAGCAGACTTTATGACGGGGCACTCAACCTTTCCCAGAAAATGGCCAATGACTTTGCTGCTGTCAAAGTGAGTACAAAGGGACAGCTAGAATAGACCATTTTAACTATGGCCATTAGCTGGGATTGAATGTGCGTTTTCTATTGTGTTCATTATAATCAGCATCAATATGGTTGTGGATGCATGAGAAATAAGAAAATACCAGAACCAAAATGCATGCATTGATTATATACAAACAAACTGGACTCACCAAAGAGTCTATGAGTACTTCAGCCCCCTCCTCACTTTCATGAAGTGTGTCGATGTCTGTCAGCTCTTGTAACAAATCAACCACTGCAATGGCTATATGTAGGAAAGGCTAAGGATTTTTTCAGTTTATCCTGGGTTCAGTCAAATGCATAGAATAACATAAATACAGGTAAATTAACTGAATTAAAGAGTGAAGGATGCTTAGTAAGCCATATTTGAAGGAAAGGATATCTGTGTTCTCATGGCTGAGTAAACCCAGCAGGGAATGGACAGCATTGAGCTCCACCAACAGGTGGTAGAGATCAGGCATGGTGGCTATGACATGCATCTCCTGGATGATGTCATTCAAATCCAGCTCTGTTTCCATGAACCTGGACAGCGGAATAATAAAATATGTTGTACATGGAAACTAAGTCGTCTTGTTGAATGCAATGTCATGTTATTGAATCAGCAAGTCAATTTACCCTTACCATAGATGGATAACTTCTTAAGCAATAATATTTAATGTATAGCTGAACTCAGGATGAATGTTTCCCTCTCATTAACTTACCTTCCTGGGGTGTCTGGGAACTTTATCCTCAGCTCTTGGTTCTTGTAGGACCTTTTTTCAAAGGTCAAGATCATTTTCTTCACTGAACTTTCATCCACTGGTTCACCCTGTATAATTACAACAACAACAAAAAAGAGTGCCCTTTAGTGAAAAGTGTTACAAAGACAACAAAAAAAGTATTTTAGGAACAAGATCAGCACATTAAGCTATGTATGCATGCATTATCATGTCACTTAAGCTTTTCCCACCTCTTGGTCATCTGCGTCCTCATCATCATCCATGAGTTTCTCCAGTATTCTCTTCCTATCCCCACTCGGGTCTTCACTGTCATCTCCCTCCAGGTTTCTGGCCAGTTCTCTGCCGGCCTTTTTGTTTCTGGGGTCATCATCATCATCATCACCAGCCCGTAGACGTTTTGCCCCCCTGTCAGGCTACAATGAGCATTAACACATGTTAAGCAGGTACATCAAAACAGGAAGGTCATATGGCTTTGTAATGTATCTATTCGAAGAGTTGGCCAACCAAAAAGTAAAGAATGGCGAAAATTAAAATGCATTCATCGTCAAATGTAAATAGTACTTGATTCCTATAACATAATATTAGTTTTTATATTTGATGCTCAAATTATATTCCATGAGAGGGACACTGCTTTACCTAGCTAGCTAGCTAATACAGCTGAACTAAGCAAGAGTTTATCAAACTAGTTACAACAGTAGAGTTGGCTAGCTAACGTTAGTTAACTAACTAGCAAAGTAGCAAGACTAACTTGCCATCTTTTTCATCTGTCACATCCTTAACTAACTTAGCTAGTAAACTTGGTTTATTAGCTAACTAGCAATCATGTTAGCCTGTTCGCTAGCCAATGTGGCTATGGTCAAAGACAATGGCGGTGGCTTAAACATTTATTTTGCTAGCTAGTCAACAATTGCAGCAAACACTAAGGATATGTCTCACTAATGAACGTTACCTGATAATTCAGTAGCTCGCCTACATCCATGATAAAAGGTTATCCAAAACGTGGAAAAATAAACCATTAAATGTTAAGTTATCGGCAACAGTTAGCAAGCTCCAGCTATCCACAATGAATACAGGCTAACTTGCTAGTCTTGCAATTTTCCGCTATCAACTCAAAACAGAAAAATCTGTCGTAAAGAACTTCGTTGTCGTGATATTCTGAGGTGTCATGGAAAACTGCAAACATGAGTGTCTGGAAGTGGGTGTGTCAACAGAAGTGGGAGGCTGAACCGAACTTGGTGTATGGAAAGCGAATCAGCTAATTGGACAGATTTGTTGCCGCTCAAAACCGTTTTGAGTGGCTGCTGTGTGTTTTCAAGCTTTCGGAGTGTGGTCTTGGTCGGCAGAAATGATAGCAAGAAGTGTCAGTTAGGCTAATTTTACCATGAACTTTGAGCTGTGTCTTTGGTGTAGCTACCTGAGTTCTTTGTAGGTGTATACAAGCTAGCTTTTTATTGCTGCATAACATGAATGTGACTATAATCTACCAACCTAGCCTGTTAAAGTACACTGAACAAAAATATGAACGCAACATGCAACAACTTCAAAGATATTACCGAGTTACAATTCATATAAGGAAATCAGTCAATTGAAATAAATTCATTAGGCCCAAATGTATGTATTTCAGGTGATTGGGAATACAGTTATGCATCAGTTGGTCACAGATACCTAAAAAAAAAAGGTAGGGGCGTGGATCAGAAAACCAGTCTGTATCTGGTGTGACCACCATTTGCCTCATACAGCACCACACATCTCCTTCTCATAGAGTTGATCAGGCTGTTGATTGTAACCTGTGGAATATTGTTCCTCTTCAATGGCTGTGCGAAGTTGCTGGATATTGGCGGGAACTGGAACACGCTGTCATACACTTTGATCCAGTGCATCCCAAACATGCTCAATGGGTAACATGTCTGGTGAGTATGCAGGCCATGGATGAACTGGGACATGTTCAGCTTCCAGGAATTGTGTACAGATCCTTGTGACATGGGGCCGTACACTATCATGCTGAAACGTGAGGTGATGGCGGCGGATGAAGGGCACGACACTGGGCCGCAGGATCTCGTCACGATATCTTTGTGCATTCAAATTGCCATGCAATTTGTGTTCGTTGTTCGTAGCTTATGCCTGCCCATACCACAACCCCACTGCCACCATGGGGCACTCAGTTCACAACGTTGACATCAGCAAACCCGCTCGCTCGCCCTCACGACACATTACACACTGTCTGCCATATGCCAGTACAGTTGAAACCGGAATTAATCCATGAAAATCACACTTCTCCAGCGTGCCAGTGCCCACTGAAATTGGTTACGATACAGAACTGCAGTCAGGTCAAGACCCTGGTGAGGACGACGTGCACGCAGATGAGCATCCCTGAGACTGTTTCTGACAGTTTGTGCAGAAATTCTTCGGTTGTGCCAACCCACAGTTTCATCAGCTGTCCGGGTGGCTGGTCTCAGATGATCCCGCAGGTGAAGAAGCTGGATGTGGAGGTCCTAGAGTGGTGTGGTTACACATGGTCTACGGTTGTGATGATGTTGGAGGTGGAAATGAACATTCAATTCTCTGGCAACAGCTCTGGTGGACATTCATGCAGTCGGCATGCCAATTGCACACTCCCTCAACTTGAGACATCTGTGGCATTGTGTTGTGTGACAAAACTGCACATTTTAGAGTGGCCTTTTATTGTCCCCAGCACAAGGTGCACCTGTGTAATGATCATGCTTTTTAATCAACTTCCTGTAAATTGGATGGATTATGCACAACATTTGAGAGAAATAACTTTTACCCCTTTTTCTCCCCAATTTCGTGGTATCCAATTGTTGTAGTAGCTACTATCTTGTCTCATCGCTACAACTCCCGTACGGGAGTACGGGAGAGACGAAGGTTGAAAGTCATGCGTCCTCCGATACACAACCCAACCAAGCCGCACTGCTTCTTAACATAGCACGCATCCAACCTGGAAGCCAGCCGCACCAATGCGCCAGAGGAAACACCGTGCACCTGGCCACCTTGGTTAGCGCACACTGCGCCCAGCCCGCCACAGGAGTCGCTGGTGCGCGATGAGACAAGGACACCCCTACCGGGCGGCGCTAGGCCAATTGTACGTCGCCCCCGGTTACGACAGAGCCTGGGCGCGAACCCAGGAACTCTGATGGCACAGCTGGCGCTGCAGTACAGCGCCCTTAACCACTGCGCCACCCGGGAGGCCAGAAATACGCTTTTTGTGCATTTGGAACATTTCTGGGATATTTTATTTCAGTTCATGAAACATGGGACCAACACATTATATATTGTTTATATTTTTGTTCAGTGTAGTTGTCATCACCAAGAGTCCTGTTTGTGGTTAGCGATTGTTAGCTAACGTTATCAACACATCTAACTAACTAGCCAGCTTGCTAAACTACACTACATGACCAAAAGTATGTGGACACCTGCTCGTCGAACATCTCATTACAAAATCATGGGCTTTAACCCTTGTGTGGTGTTCGGGTCTGTGGGACCCATTTTCAATGTTTACTAAAATAAAAATTAGACAATTTAATAATGTTTTCAAACTGAGACTCATTGGCCTTGCAAATGTTCTATGTAGAACATGTAAAATAACACATTTTCACTGAGTGCACACTGCATTCCCCTACACATTTATATTACAACTGTGGTGTTCAGGTCCACTGGGCCCGAGGGTCATAAAAATGTGGAAAAGTGTGTCTGTAGGTGAAAACAGGTAAAAATTGTAAAAAAAACATTGCTGTGTGCCTTCACTCTGTCTTCCTCCTCCCTGGGCCTGCTGTTTTAACATAGCATCAATAACCTGTCTGCCTGTCTCCTGCTTTTCTCACACTCTTTACCCTTTGTAGTGTGTGAAACTACACAATGTCTTGTGCAAACCTACACAATGTTATTACAATACATTATTTCAATACATTGTAAAAATGTCAGTATTTTCCCATACTCCAGCTAGGTGCAAATTGAGGGAGAGACAAATAAATAGCTTTGCGTGTGTGGTTCCTTACCACAATCAATCAGTATGGAAAAAATAATCTCTGCTCAGAGGGCCTTAGAAATCATTTCTGCAGAGAGAGAAGCTGGTGTGGAAGGAGTCCACTTTGGAAGATGAATAATTTTCCAAATATGAGGATCATGTCTCTTTCAGTTCGGAGTTTGACAGTGAGATGGAAGAAGAGGATGAGATTGACCCTCAGCCAGCCCCAGGACCAGCCCGTCAGCAGCCAGCCCCAGGACCAGCCCGTCAACAGCTTGCTCATCAGTAGCCTGCAGGAGGAGAAATATGGATGTAAAAAAAAAAATAATGAAATGTAATGGTCTTCTTGCTGAAGGAATGAGCCACCCCGCATGGCTGCCAATGTGATAAGGATACAACCAGGGTCAACGCGGATGGCGATTACTCATGTGCAGGACATAATGTCTTCTTTTGAACTGTTCATCCCAGCCACCACCCCAAAAATCATTCTGCACTGCACTAATTTGGAGGGACGGTGTGTTTTTGGAGAGCGATGGGCCAAACTCATTTACATGCATACTTTGGGGTTCTTGTCCTTGCAGGTGTTTTCAGATCCAATGGGGAATCTACAGAATCCCTGTGGGATGCAGAAGCTGGCAGATAACTTTTCAGTGCAACAATGTCTCTGGAAAACCTCCACATTATTTCCAGGATTATCCTCTTCGATAACCGAGACACCAGACCAGCTCGGCGGCAGAGAGACCAGCTAGCTGCAATCAGGTCAGTGTGGGACAAGTAGGTGGACCGCCTTCCCCTTTTTGACAACCCTGGGCCCAACGTTACTGTTGAAGGAGCAGCTTATGCCATTTAGGGGGCGCTGCCCCTTCAGGCAGTACGTACTGTCTAAACCATCAAAATATGGAATCAAGATCTGGGCTGCCTGTGATGCTGCTTCATCAAATGCGTGGAACTTGCAATTGTATACGGGAAAGCCAGATGGGGGAGCCCCTGAGAAGAACCAAAGGATGCAGGTTGTCCTGGATGTGACACAGGGACTCCGTGGCCACAACATCACATCCAATAACTTTTTTACTTTGCACAAGCTGGGACAGGAGCTCCTCAAGAGGAAGCTGATGATGGTAGGAAGAGTACGAAAAAACAAGCCAGAGCTCCCACCTCAGCTATTAAATACACGGAACAGGCTTATCAATTCCTCTAAATTTGTGTTCACGGCCGACACGTGCCAAAGAAAGGCATGAATGTGGTACTCGTCAATACTCTGCATAGTGATGGGAGAATCTGTGGCCAGGAACATCAAAAACCAGAAATCATAATGGATTACAATGCCACAAAAGGAGCGGTGGACAATTTAGACAAGCTGGTGACTGGCTACCGCTGCAAAAGAAGGAAAACCCTGCACTGGCCACTTGTGATATTCTTCAACATCTTGGACATCTCACCGTACAACGCGTTTGTCATCTGGAAGGCGTTGAACCCAGTTTGGAACAGAGGGAAGCTCCAGAGAAAATGTCTCTTTCTCGAGGAGCTGGGCAAGGCATTGGTAAGACCTCAAATCCAGGGGAGGCAACATATCCCAAGGATGCCAGCTTCTGCAGCCATCGTGAGGAGGATTCAGGAGGAGGATACTGGTGCCCCATCCACCCGACCCACAGAACCAACAACTCCAATACCAAAAGTAAGTGTGAGTGATGCTGTTGCATGTGTGTCAGACTCTCCTACCTTGGCCTGCTGTAACCATATATGTGAGTGAGATGTTAGTAAAATTCCTGAACTAAGTGTTTTAATCATTCTGGATTGCAGCCGGTAGCAACAAGAAGCGCTGCGATGTGTGTGGGCCCAAGAAGGACAGGAAGACACAGTACACATTCATCAAGTGTACTCGGCTTGTATTTCACAGATGTCGGTGAGAGTTTGAACATCTAGCCCTTCTTTCTGCCTCACGTCATCTCGCCATCGGCCATCTTACACCCTCTCTGGGAGATTGCGTTAACATGACTCTGTGTCCGTGTTCCCAGTTCTTCCATCGATTCTAATGGCCTTAGCTGTAGGTCTCCATAAATTGAGGCAACAAGTTTGCACAGATACCATAGAGTGACATTGAATTTAGATGTTATATGGTAATTATACAGGTGATCACTTTTACGGGAATTATTCATTTGATTTTCATTATTTGTTTCCTGCCCGTATCTGTAATTTACAGCATTGTAATTACATAATCATAATACGGTTATTAATTATAAAATAATTACAGAGCAATTATGGCATGATGCGACACACACACACTTACACAAATACACATACACACACTGTGCAGCCTTGACAGTCCTCTATAGATGCTCCACCAGTGTCTGTTTACAACAAATTCAAAATAAAGATTCAGAGCAGGGCCGCATGTGAGACAAGCAGAAAATCACCTTTTCAATCTGCGTCATTCAGGATTTATGAGTGTTGTCTGGCAGGGGCCTCCATCTTGTCGCCCTTCACTGTGACCAGCGATCTGTGACAGTAGTGCAATAGCAACAACATCCAAACAGGAGGCCATTGTAAACCAGTCAAGCTTGAGATCCCATCAACTGCCAACGTGATCTCAGGGCAATTTATATTTGTTTGTAAGTAAATGTGTGACACTCCATTTAGTATATGTTAGATTATAAATGGAATAGCGGTCGTACAATATCATACGAATTAGAGGACATATAGTATCATACCTCTTACCCGGTTGTACAATAGCATACGAATTGGATAATGTAACTTATCATACATCTCGGAGGATAGTATTGTACGTCTTTATCTAAGACACCAAATGATAATTAGAGGAGAATTTACCTTGGTTATGTGAATTTATGTAGCAGGTTAGGTGAATTGGGTTAAGTTTAGAGTAAGGGTTACGGGAAGGGTTAACTACAATGCTACAGTTGTCCCCGACGTGACTCGAACATGCAACATTTGGATTGCTAGACTGTCACAGATTATGCCCACCCATCCTCCTCGACCAATCTCCCTACTTTCGTTTCTGTCTCATTTAAATAGACCATTAGTACTGTAGGTATCATACGTCTTGGAGGTGCTCAGAAATATGTAAAGTATATTTCGTATGGCTCTGAGGCCAGGCTGCAGCAACACGGGGAAAAAGAGAAGGAGACGGGGGTAGTAAAATCCTAATATACTGTACATTGAAAGCACAGGCAGTTTGGCAAAGCGAAATATGCACACTTCATGGTGCTGTAATTGATGAAAAATATGTTTGTTCTTACCAATCCAGTGAAGATAACCCTAATGTATAAAAGCAGGGTATTGATAAACATTTGTCGAAAAGGACAAAAGGAGAAGTGTGAATGGCTCTCGTAACTGGTCAGCAATGTCTCCCTGCTATATATGTAATTAAAATCTGTCTTAACTCACACTCCACATGGAAATATACCATAAGGTCTCTAAGAAACACTGCTGGAGGTGACATCTCTCATAACCATGGCAACTGTAAATGGTTGGCTACTGAGAATTACTCCTTTTTGCTGTAAGCAGTGTATGTGGTAATTCAAAATTAAATGTAGCTATTTCTATTTCATGGAGTGCACAATTGTTATTTTTAACGTGCTTCATGTCTATATTACTTTAGTTTGTCTGGATTCTTTGCTTGAGTAAAAGTTTCCTGCGAAGACATGAGAGATGAACTGTAGATCTACTGTGAAGGCTTGAAGTCATAGAAAGAACCCAGTTGATGAATGGTACAGCATTACAAACCAGGCCCAAGACATATTTTGAATGAAACCATTGGGACATCTATTAAATATGTCAAATTAATCTTTGGCTGAAAATACATTATCCAGAGACCTAATTAGCAAAAACTGTTATGCTTCTCTGAAAAAAAACTGTTATGCTTCTCTGAAAAAAAACTGTTATGCTTTTCTATTAACTCCCTCCTAAAGCAATAAAACAAGGCCTGATACAATGCTATTATTTCCTCTCTAGCGACCTCCAGATGTATAACTTGATTAACTGCAGGTAAAACTTTGTTTAATCTTTAATACACAGATACAACATCAACTATTGTTTTAAAGAAGTTTACCTGGTCCTTAACGTAAAGATGGTCAAGGGAACCGTATAAGCCTACAACTGCACTCTATTATATTAATAAACATGTGATGTGGTTACTGATTACCGTTTCCTCCATTCTGTCCTTATGGCATTCAAATCAACATGCAGGAGCATATTCCGAAAAGTGGCTCGGCTCTGACAACAATGTTAATCAACAACCAACTGCAAAGGGGATCCCCTGACAGAAGGAAAGCCAGAACTTTATGTAGTTTGCTTCAAAATTAGTTTATATTCAGCTCCTCAGGTGCCCACACTAAATCGTCCTGCAGAAAGACATGACACACATTGATCTCAAAAAGTGAAAAACAAATAGACCTACTGTATGTAGGGATATTATACTAACGGTAGAACCTTGTCAGTGCCATTAGGCATGCATGCCTGAGGAGACAGAGTCCGTGAAAGTCAGGTACTGTAAAACATAAAACAGGAGGACAGGGTTTTTCCTGTATCTACAGCTGCAGTACGTACAGTCATCATGTGAGCAATGAATTTCAAGGACAATTTGGCAAAAACGAATAAAAAAGAAAACCTTGAAATCAATCCACTCTTGTTTCCTCCTGCTGAACCACAAAGCCACCATTAATATCCCCTGTTCAACAGAATGATTAACTTGTACCATGATCCCTGAAGATGTTGGGCCTTTTTATGCGGAGTCTTCTGGCTGTGTTAATAACATCTCTTCCCCCCAATGTATTTGGGCTGTGCCACTGGATAATTTCCATAGAATAAGTTCCACTGAATGATCCATCCTTCCAAACGGAACAATATAATTTCACACAAGCTGTGAGAGCTGATTAACCTAATCCGCTGAGGTCACCAGTGATTGCATCACAACAGAGCAGCTACACTGAGTGCACCCGAATCCACACTGTGACTCCATTATTTAACATCAGGGTGATCTGGTGGCCTGAATTAGTCAACTACAAAGCATTGTTTGACTCCACAGTCAAATGGTGCAACCACAAATTGCACATTTCACCCTGAGATACATTGCATTCAGAAAGTATTCAGACCCCTTAGCTTTTTCCACATTTCATTACGTTACAGCCTTATTCTAAAATGTCTTAAATGTAAATTTAAAAAATCCTCATCTACACACAATACTCCATAATGACAAAGGAAAAAACATTTTTAGTAATGTTTGCAAATTTATAAAAAATTAAAAAACAGAAATACCTTATTTCAATAAGTATTCAGACCTTGTGCTACGAGACTCAAATTGAGCTCAGGTGCATCCCGTTTCCATTGATTATCCTTGTGATGTTTCTACAACTTGATTGGAGTTCACATGTGGTAAATTCAATTGATTGGACATTATTTGGAAATGCACACGCCTGTCTAAGGTCCCACAGTCAAGTGCAGAGTCAGAGCAAAAACCAAGCCATGAGGTTGAAGGAATTGTCCGTAGAGCTCCTAGACAGGATTGTGTTGAGGCACAGATCTTGGGAAGGGTACCAAAAAATGTCTGCAGCATTGAAGGTCCCCAAGAACACAGTGGCATCCATCATTCTTAAATGGAAGAAGTTTGGAATCACCAAGAATCTTCCTAGAGCTGGCCACCTGGCCAAACTGAGCAATTGGGGGAGAAGGGCCTTGGTCAGGGAGGTGAACAAAAACCTGTTGGTCACTCTGACAGAGCTCCAGAGTTTCTCTGTGGATATGGGAGCACCTTCCAGACGGACAACCATCTCTGCAGCGCTCCACCAATCAGGCCTTTATGGTAGAGTGGCCAGACAGAAGCCACTCCTCAGTAAAAGGCACATCACAGCACGCTGGGAGTTTGCCAAAAGGCCCCTAAAGAACTCTCAGACCATGAGAAACAAGATTCTCTGGTCTAATGAAACCAAGATTTAACTATTTGGCCTGAATGCCAAGCGTCATGTCTGGAGGAAACCTGGCACCATCCCTACAGTGAAGCATGGTGGTGGCAGCATCATTCTATGGGAATGTTTATCAGAGGCAGGGACTGAGAGTCTTGCCAGGATCGAGGCAAAGATGAAAGGAACAAAGTACAGAGAGATTCTTGATGAAAATCTGCTCCAGAGCGCTCAGGACCTCCGACTGGGCAAAGGTTCACCTTCCAACAGGACAACGACCCTAAACACACAGCCAAGACAACGCAGGAGTGGCTTCGGGACAAGTCTCTGAATGTTCTTGAGTGGCCCAGCCAGAGCCCGGACTTGAACCCAATCGAACATCTCTTGAGAGACTTGAAAATAACTTTGCAGCGATGCTCCCCATCCAACCTGACAGAGCTTGAGAGGATCTGCAGAGAAGAATGGGAGAAACTTCCCAAGTACAGGTTGTGCCAAGCTTTTAGTGTCATACCCAAGAAGAGTCAAGGTTGTAATCGCTTCCAAAGGTGCTTCAACAAAGTACTGACTAAAGGGTCTAAATACTAAAAAATGCCATTATGGGGTAATATGTGTAGGTTGACGAGGGAAAAAAACGATTTAGTCAATTTTAGAATAACGCTGTAACGTAACAAAATGTGGAAAAAAGTCAAAGGGTCTGAATACCTTCCAAATACAATGTATGTCCACCTTCCTCTTGCATGCTATCCCTCCCCAAAACAATTTACGTTCAATTGTTTCAGGCCTATACATGTAAGTGTGTGACAGCTGTCAGGGTGTGTCAATTGAGGAGTCAAATGGTTCCCACTAGATAACACAACCACAAAGTCTAAATGGGTAATAATGGTAAAAAAAATATGGGGTAAAAAAAAAAGTGCTTTTTAATCCTGTAATTTAAGGATACGATTAGGCCTAAGGTTATCAGTATGTTTCAGGATAGGGTTCAGGTTAGGTTTAAAATCAGATTTTAAAACAATACATTTTAGAAATAAGCAGGGTTTATGACTTTATGGCTGTGTTAACTACTGACAACCGATTCACATACACTATATATACAAAAGTAGGTGGAAACCCCTTCAAAAAAGTGGATTTGGCTATTTCAACCACACCTCTCTCGTATCACATCGAGCACACCGCCATGCAATCTCCATAGACAAACATTGGCAGTAGAATGTCCTTACTGAAGAGCTCAGTGACTTTCAACATGGCACCGTCTAACAGGTCAGTTATTAAAGTTTCTGCCCTGCTAGAGCTGCCCCTTTCAACTGTAAGTGCTGTTATTGTAGAGTGGAAACGTCTTGGAGCAACAACGGCTCAGCCACGAAGTGGTAGGCCACACAAGCTCACATAACTGGACCGCTGAGTGCTGAAGTGCGTAGCGTGTAAAAATCCCCTGTCCTCAGTTGCAACACTCACTACAGAGTTCCAAACTGCCTCTGCAAGCAATGTCAGCACAATAACTGTTCGTTGGGAGCTTCATGAAATGGGTTTCTATGGCTGAGCAGTTGCACACAAGCTTAAGATCCACATGCACAATGCCAAGCGTTGGCTGGAGTGGTGTAAAGATCTCTGCCATTGGACTCTGGAGCAGTGGAAATGTGTTCTCTGTAGTGATGAATCACGCTTCACCATTTGGCAGTCCGAATCTAGGTTTGGCAGATGCCAGGAGAACGCTACCTGCCCCAATGCAGTGTGAACTGTAAAGATTGGTGGAGGAGGAATAATGGTGTGGGGCTGTTTTTCATGGTTCAGGCTAGACCCCTTAGTTTCAGTGAAGGAAAATCTTAACTTTACAGCATACAATGACATTCTAGATGATTCTGTGTTTCTAACTTCGTGGCAACAGTTTGGGGAAGGTCCTTTCCTGTGTCAGCATGACAATGCCTCCTTGCACAAAGTGATGTCCATAGAGAAATGGTTTGTTGAGATCAGTATGGAAGAACTTGACTGGCCTGCACAGAGCCCTGACCTCAACCCCATCGAACACATTTGGGATGAATTGGAACGCCGACTGCGAGCCAGGCTTTATCGCCCAACATCAGTGCCCAACCTCACTAATGCTCTTGTAGCTGAATGGAAGAAATTCCCCGCAGAAATGTTCCAACATCTAGTGTTAAGCCTTTTCAGAATAGTGGAGGCTGTTATAGCAGCAAAGGGGGGACCAACTCCATATTAATGCCCATGATTTTGGAATGAGATTTTCGATGATCAGATGTCCACATACTTTTGGTCATGTAGTGTACTGTATATTACAGGGTATCACTGATACTTAATCACTCAATACAAAATATGATGACTAGAATTTGTGGGGAAATAGGTTTGCCAGTTATACTCAGTGGTGTAAAAATTACTCAATTGTCATACTTTAGTAAAAGTAAAGATACCGTAATAGAAAATGACTCAAGTAAAAGTGAAAGTCACACAGTAAAACACTACTTGAGTAAAAGTCCAAAAGTATTTGGTTTAAAATATACTTAAGTATCAAAAGTAAATGGAATTGCTCAAATGTACTTAAGTATAAAAAGTATAAAGTATAAACCATTTAAAATTCCTTATATTAAGCAAACCAGATGACACCATAAAAAATATATATATTGACAGATAGTCAGGGGCACACTCCAACACTAAGACATAATTTAACAAACAAAGCATTTGTGTTTAGAGAGTCCGTCAGATCAGAGGCAGTAGGGATGACCAGGGATGTTCTCTTGATAAGTATGTGAATTGGACCATTTTCCTGTCGAAATGTAATGAGCACTTTTGGGTGTCAGGGAAATGGAGTAAAAAGTACATTGTTTTCTTTAGGAATGTAGTGAAGTAAAAGTTGGCAAAAATATACATATTAAAGTAAAGTACAGATACCCCCAAAAAACGACTTAAATAGTACTTTTAAGTATTTTTACTTAAGTAGTTTACACCACTGGTTATACTGTAAACAGTGGTGTAAAGTACTTAAGTAGTACTTTAAAGTATTTTTACTTAAGTAGTTTTTTTGGGGTATCTGTACTTTACTTTAATAGTTATATTTTTGCCAACTTTTACTTTTACTTTACTACATTCCTAAATAAAATTCTGTACTTGTCACGTTCTGACCATCGTTCGTGTGTGTTTTCCTTGTTTTAGTGTTGGTCAGGACGTGAACTGGGTGGGCATTCTATGTTGGATGTCTTGTTTGTCTATTTCTATGTCCGGCCTGATATGGTTCTCAATCAGAGGCAGGTGTTAGTCATTGTCTCTGATTGGGAACCATATTTAGGTAGCCTGGGTTTCACTGTGTGTTTGTGGGTGATTGTCCTTAGTGTTAGTTTGCACCAGTTTAGGCTGTTTCGGTTTTCATTACGTTTATTATTTTGCACTGTTTGTATTTAGATTCATGTTGCTATAGTCACAATAAACATGGATCGCAATCTACACGCCGCATTTTGGTCCGACTCTCCTTCACACCTAGAAAACCGTTACAGAATCACCCACCACAAAGGGACCAAGCAGTGTGTCAACAGGCAGGAACAGCCCAAAGTGGAGTACAATATGGACTATACTTCTTGGGAGGAGATAGACAGGTGGGCGGTTGACCCAGGGAGAGTGCCGGAGCCCGCCTGGGATTCGATGGAGCAGTGCGCGGAAGGATATAGGAGAATGGAGTTTGCGAAGCAAGCAAGGCGGCGCGGACGGAGGCCCCATAGTCAGCCCCAAAAATTTATTGGGGGGGGGCTCAGGGAGAGTGTGGCAGAGTCAGGAGCCAGACCTGAGCCAACTCTCCCTGTTTATCGTGAGGAGCCAAGGAGGAGACCAGAACCAGAGCCGGTGTTGGAGGTGAGCGAAACAGAGACTGTGAAGGAGTTAATGGCGAAATTGGAGGAGAGAGAAATGAGGGAGTTGCTGTGTTGGTGTTTTAAACATGGAATTCGCCCGACGGAGCGTGTCGGGGATTTGATGGCACCTGGGTCAGCGCTCCATACTCGTCCTGAGGTGCGTGTTAGTCGGCTGGTGAAGATGGTGCCAGTCTCACGTACCAGGCCTCCTGTGCACCTCCATAGCCTTGCACGTCCTGTGCCAGCACCGCTCTCAAGATCTCCAGTACGCCTTCACGGTCTAACCCATCCTGTGCCACCTCCACACCCCAGCCCTCCGGTAGCAGCTCCCCGCACCAGGCTTCCTGTGCGTGTCCTCGGCCCAGTACCACCAGTGCCAGCACCACGCATCAGGCCTACAGTGCGCCTCGCCTGTCCAGCGCTGCCAGAGCCTCCCTCCTCTTCAGCGCTGTCGGAGTCTCCCGCCTGTTTAGCGCTGTCAGAGCTTTCCGCCTCTACAGCGCTGCCGGAGTCTCCCGCCTGTTCGGAACTGCCAGTTTGCAAGGAGCTGCCAGTCTGCAAGGAGCTGCCAGTCTGTAAGGAGCTGCCAGTCTGTAAGGAGCTGCCAGTCTGCATGGAGCTGCCAGTCTGCATGGAGCTGCCAGTCTGCATGGAGCTGCCAGTCTGCAAGGAGCTGCCTTTCTGCAAGGAGCCGCCAGAGCTGCCTTTCTGCAAGGAGCCGCCAGAGCTGCCTTTCTGCAAGGAGCCGCCAGAGCTGCCAGTCTGCAAGGAGCCGCCAGAGCTGCCAGTTAGCATGGAGCAGCCAGAGCCGCCAGTTAGCATGGAGCAGCCAGAGCCGCCAGTCAGCATGGAGCAGCCAGAGCTGCCAGTCAGCATGGAGCAGCCAGAGCTGCCAGTCAGCATGGAGCAGCCAGAGCTGCCAGTCAGCATGGAGCAGCCAGTCAGCATGGAGCAGCCAGTCAGCATGGAGCAGCCAGAGCTGCCAGTCAGCATGGAGCAGCCAGTCAGCACGGAGCAGCCAGAGCTGTCAGTCAACCAGACTCTTCCAGATCTGCCAGTCGACCAGACTCTCCCAGATCTGCCAGTCGACCAGACTCTCCCAGATCTGCCAGTCGACCAGACTCTCCCAGATCTGCCAGTCGACCAGACTCTCCCAGATCTGCCAGTCGACCAGACTCTCCCAGATCTGCCAGTCGACCAGACTCTCCCAGATCTGCCAGTCGACCAGACTCTCCCAGATCCGCCAGTCGACCAGATTCTTCCAGATCTGCCAGTCGTTCAGACTCTTCCAGATCTGCCAGTCGACCAGACTCTTCCAGATCTGCCAGTCGACCAGACTCTTCCAGATCTGCCAGTCGACCAGACTCTTCCAGACCTGCCAGTCGACCAGACTCTTCCAGATCTGCCAGTCGACCAGACTCTTCCAGATCTGCCAGTCGACCAGACTCTTCCAGATCTGCCAGTCGACCAGACTCTTCCAGATCTGCCAGTCGTCCAGACTCTCCCAGATCCGCCAGTCGTCCAGATTCTCCCAGATCCGCCAGTCGTCCAGATTCTCCCAGATCCGCCAGTCGTCCAGATTCTCCCAGATCCGCCAGTCGACCAGATTCTCCCAGATCCGCCAGTCGACCAGATTCTCCCAGATCCGCCAGTCGACCAGATTCTCCCAGATCCGCCAGTCGACCAGATTCTCCCAGATCCGCCAGTCGACCAGATTCTTCCAGATCTGCTAGTCGACCAGGATCTGCTGAAACCGCCAGCCAGCCAGGTTCTGGTAGTTTCTACTACCTGCCTGGGCTTCCTCTCAGTGCTGAGCTTCTTCTCAGTGCTGAGCTTCCTCTCAGTGCTGAGCTACCCATCTGTCCCGAGTTACCTCTGTCCCGAGCTGTCCCTCTGTCCCATGTTATCATTGTGGTGGGTAACCTATTTAGGGACGTTTAGGAGGGGGATTAAAACTGTCATGGAGTGGGGTCCACGTCCAGCGCCAGAGCCGCCACCGCGGACAGATGCCCACCCAGACCCTCCCCTATAGGTTCAGGTTTTGCGGCCGGAGTCCGCACCTTGGGGGGGGGGGTACTGTCACGCCCTAACCATAGTTTACTTTGTATTTTCTATGTTTTGATTGGTCAGGGTGTGATCTGAGTGGGCATTCTATGTTTCATGTCTTGTTTGTCTATTTCTATGTTCAGCCTGATATGGTTCTCAGTCAGAGGCAGGTGTTCGTCATTGTCTCTGATTGGGAACCATATTTAGGTAGCCTGGGTTTCACTGTGTGTTTGTGGGTGATTGTTCCTGTCTATGTGTTTTTCACCAGATAGGCTGTTTTAGGTTTTCGTTACGTTCATCACGTTCTTTATTTTTGTAGTGTTTGCATTGATTCGTGTTTTACGTTTGTTCATTAAAACATGGATCGCAATCTACATGCTGCATTTTGGTCCGACTCTCCTTCTCACCAAGAAGACCGTTACAGTACTTTTTACTCCATACATTTTCCCTGACACCCAAAAGTACTAGTTACAGTTTGACAGGAAAATGGTCCAATTCACGCACTTATCAAGTGAACATCCCTACTGCCTCTGATCTGGCGGACTCACTAAACACAAAAGTTTTGTTTTTAAATAATGTCTGAGTGTTGCTGTGTGCTCCTAGCTATCCGTCAATAATAAAATAAGAAAATTGTGCTGTCTGGTTTTCTTAATATAAGGAATTTGAAATTATTTATACTTCTACTACTTTTGATACTGAAGTATATTTTAGCCATTCCATTTTTTTGTGTTCTTAAGTATATTTAAAACCAAATATTTTTAGACTTTTACTGAAGTAGTATTTTACTGGGTGACTTTCACTTTTACTTGAGTCTTTTTCTATTATGTATCTTTACTTTTATTCAAGTACGACAGCTGAGTGCTTTCCACCACTGACTGTAAACATACGGAGGAGGAATGGTTGAGTGGGGTGTTTAGGGATAGGGTTTGTCTGAATATAAACAATTGTATTTTGGAGGCTATGAATGTGGCAATCACTTAACTCGATTGTTACAGAAAGGCTGAAATAAACCTACATTTTAAACCCATATACTGTACATCGTTGACAATTTTGAAAACAAATTAGCTCAGCTAATTTAAATAAGTTAAACTTTCCGTACATACAGGCCATTTGTTTTTCAAGAACATGGATGACTAGGAACCCACTGGGTACAGGCATCAGTTCAATGTTTAGTTTTGATTTACATTTGGTTGAGTTGTCAACTAATGTGAAATCAACAAAACATTTCACCATGTCATTGGATTTGGTTAAGAGAGAGAGAGACTGTTCTTTGGAGGATGGCTAGAGGACCAGGTGCTGTGCTTGGGGCAACAAATCTGCATACACACACACACACAAAGTCACAGACACAGAGACATGCACAGACTTTTATTTGTTTTTATTTATCCTTTATTTAACTAGGCAAGTCAGTTAAGAACAAATTCTTATTTATAATGACAGCCTACCCCGGCCAAACCCTAACCTGGACGATGCTGGGCCAATTGTGCGCCGCCCTATGGGACCCCCAATCACGGCCGGTTGTGAAACACAGCCTGGAATCGAACCAGGGTCTGTAGTGAAACCAATAGCACTGAGATGCATTTCCTACAGTTTAGAAAAACCAGAGGATAAAACAATCTCAGATCATTTTGCACAGACACACACAAACACTTCAGTTTCTGGCAAATCCTTGCTGTGTCTATCACCTCCACTCTTGCTGTGGGGTAATTTCAGCCACAAGTGATGCTGATAAATCTCATTTCCATAAGCTTCTATATTTTCTATGAATAATTTACACTTGAAGAATCCAAACCAGTGCCAGACATGAGATGTGGCCAGACATGAGAGGTGGTCTCTGAATCCATTACTGCCCCTAAAAACAGGAACATGCATACCTCGCTATAGCATTTGATAGACAGATACAGTGGCAAGAAAAATTATGTGAAGCCTTTGGAATTACCTGGATTTCTGCATAAATTGGTCATAAAAGTGACAACAGACAAACATAGTGTGCTTAAACTAATAACACACTAATTTTGTATTTTTCTTATCTATATTGAATACATCATTTAAACATTCACAGTGTAGGTTGAAAAAAGTTAATTGGAGTCAGGAGTCAGCTAACCTGGAGTCCAATCAATGAGACCAGATTGAAGATGTTGGTTAGAGCTGCATTGCCCTATAAAAAACACTCACAAAATGTGAGTTTGCCATTCACAAGAAGCATTGCCTGATGTGAACCATGCCTCGAACAAAAGAGATCTCAGAAGACCTAAGATTAACAATTGTTGACTTGCATAAAGCTGGAAAGGGTTACAAAAGTATCTCTAAAAGCCTTGATGTCCATTGGTTCACGGTAAGACAAATTGTCTATAAATGGTGAAAGTTCAGCACTGTTGATACTCTCCCTAGGAATGTCCGTCCTGCGAAGATGACTTCAAGAGCACAGCGCAGAATGCTCAATGTGGTTAAGAAGAATCCTAGAGTGTCAGCTAAAGACTTACAGAAATCTCTGGAACATGCTAACATCTCTGTTGGCGAGTCTACGATACGCAAAACACTAAACAAGAATGGTGTTCATGGGAGGACACCACTGCTGTCCAAAAAAATCCTTGCTGCACGTTGGAAGTTAACTAAAGAGTACCTGATTGTTCCACAGCACTACTGCCAAAATATACTGTGGACAGATGAAAATAAAGTTGAGGTGTTTGGAAGGAACACACAACACTGTGTGTGGAGAAAAAAATGCACAGCACACCAACATCAAAACCTCATCCCCACTGTAAAGTACGTATGGTGAAGGGAGCATCATGGTTTGGGGCTGCTTTGCTGCCTCGGGGCCTGGACAGCTTGATATCATCGACGGAAAAGTGAATTCCCAAGTTTATCAAGACAGGAGAATGTTAGGCTGTCTGTCAATTGAAACTCATTAGAAGTTGGGTGATGCAACAGGACAACGACCCAAAACACAGAAGTAAATCAACAACGGAATGGCTTCAACAGAAGAAAATACGCCTTCTGGAGTGGCCCAGTCAGAGTCCTGACCTCAACCCGATTGAGATGCTGTGACATAACCTCAAGAGAGCGGTTCACACCAGACATCCCAAGAATATTGCTGAACTGAAATAGTTTTGTAAAGACGAATGGTCCAAAATTCCTCCCGACCGTTATTGCTGCTAAAGGAGGGTCAACCAGTTATTAAATCCAAGGGTTCACATACTTTTGCCACCCTGCAATGTGAATGTTTACACATTGTGTTCAATAAAGACATGAAAACGCATAATTTTTTGTATATTGTTAGTTTAAGCAGACTGTTCGTCTAATGTTGTGACTTAGATGAAGATCAGATACAGTGCCTTGCGAAAGTATTCGGCCCCCTTGAACTTTGCGACCTTTTGCCACATTTCAGGCTTCAAACATGAAGATATAAAACTGTATTTTTTTGTGAAGAATCAACAACAAGTGGAACACAATCATGAAGTGGAACGACATTTATTGGATATTTCAAACTTTTTTAACAAATCAAAAACTGAAAAATTGGGCGTGCAGAATTATTCAGCCCCTTTACTTTCAGTGCAGCAAACTCTCTCCAGAGGTTCAGTGAGGATCTCTGAATGATCCAATGTTGACCTAAATGACTAATGATGATAAATACAATCCACCTGTGTGTAATCAAGTCTCCGTATAAATGCACCTGCACTGTGATAGTCTCAGAGGTCTGTTAGAAGCGCAGAGAGCATCATGAAGAACAAGGAACACACCAGGCAGGTCCGAGATACTGTTGTGAAGAAGTTTAAAGCCGGATTTGGATACAAAAAGATTTCCCAAGCTTTAAACATCCCAAGGAGCACTGTGCAAGCGATAATATTGAAATGTAAGGAGTATCAGACCACTGCAAATCTACCAAGACCTGGCCGTCCCTCTAAACTTTCAGCTCATACAAGGAGAAGACTGATAAGAGATGCAGCCAAGAGGCCCATGATCACTCTGGATGAACTGCAGAGATCTACAGCTGAGGTGGGAGACTCTGTCCATAGGACAACAATCAGTCGTATATTGCACAAATCTGGCCTTTATGGAAGAGTGGCAAGAAGAAAGCCATTTCTTAAAGATATCCATAAAAAGTGTTGTTTAAAGTTTGCCACAAGCCACCTGGGAGACACACCAAACATGTGGAAGAAGGTGCTCTGGTCAGATGAAACCAACAATGGCAACAACAATGCAAAATGTTATGTTTGGCGTAAAAGCAACACAGCTGAACACACCATCCCCACTGTCAAACATGGTGGTGGCAGCATCATGGTTTGGGCCTGCTTTTCTTCAGCAGGGACAGGGAAGATGGTTAAAATTGATGGGAAGATGGATGGAGCCAAATACAGGACCATTCTGGAAGAAAACCTGATGGAGTCTGCAAAAGACCTGAGACTGGGACGGAGATTTGTCTTCCTACAAGACAATGATCCAAAACATAAAGCAAAATCTACAATGGAATGGTTCAAAAATAAACATATCCAGGTGTTAGAATGGCCAAGTCAAAGTCCAGACCTGAATCCAATCGAGAATCTGTGGAAAGAACTGAAAACTGCTGTTCACAAATGCTCTCCATCCAACCTCACTGAGCTCGAGCTGTTTTGCAAGGAGGAATGGGAAAACATTTCAGTCTCTCAATGTGCAAAACTGATAGGGACATACCCCAAGCAACTTACAGCTGTAATCGCAGCAAAAGGTGGCGCTACAAAGTATTAATTTAAGGGGGCTGAATAATTTTGCATGCCCAATTTTTCAGTTTTTGATTTGTTAAAAAAGTTTGAAATATCCAATAAATGTCGTTCCACTCATGATTGTGTCCCACTTGTTGTTGATTCTTCACAAAAAAATACAGTGTTATATCTTTATGTTTGAAGCCTGAAATGTGGCAAAAGGTCGCAAAGTTCAAGGGGGCCGAATACTTTCGCAAGGCACTGTACATTTTTATGACCAATGTATGCATAAATCCAGGTAATTCCAAAGGGTTCACATACTTTTTCTTGCCACTGTACATATACGTACTGTAACATGCTGTTAAAAAGCTGAACCTTCACTTCTAATCAGGGGTTGGATCTGGTTCAGGGAATAAAACCGGAAAATAATAAACATTTTCAAGGAACAGAAACGGGACCGGTAATGAAAGTGATCCATATTCCATACAGAAAGTGATCCATATTCCATACAGAAAGTGATCCATATTCCATACAGAAAGTGATCCATACAGAACCGTTATTTTAAAAGCATGGGAACCGGTTATTAATGTTATTTTACATTCCAGGCTATTTCTTTCTAGTCCAACAAAAAAACGCAACAAAGTGCCTATGCAAAGCTCTCTCTGTCACTCAGAAACTTGCCAGCATGTGTATGTGTTTAAGGTACCTGCCCCTCCCCCCTCCGAAGGATAAGCTACTGTACTGACGTTAGAAGCATGATTCAGAAGATTGGCTAGAGAAGAATGGATTCACTCTTTGAATGCTAATTAAGGATACTATAGGCCTAGTTATCACATTTCACATGACCATTTCAAAAAATGACCTGCCCTTTTTTCCCCCAATTTCGATCTTGTCTCATTGCTGCAACTCCCCAACGGGCTCGGGAGAGGCAAAGGTGGAGTCATGCATCCTCAAAAACATGACCCGTCTAACCACGCTCCTTAACACCCGCCAGCTTAACCCAGAAGCCAGCCGCACCAATTTGTCGCAGCAAACACTGTTCCAAGTAAAGCCCCCTCGGTCAAACACTCCCCTAACCCGGACAACGCTGGGCCAATTGTGTGCTGTCCTATGTGATTCCTGGCCACAGCCGGTTGTGGCACAGCTCGGGAATGAACCTGGGTCTGTAGTAACACCTCTAGCACAATGCAGTGCTTTAGACCGCGGCGCCACACAAAATACACAACTTTTATTTTTGTATGATTAAGCTGTGAAAGGCCTCACCTATATAGTAAGGAAGCTAATTGAAACAGATGTGAGGGATCAGAGAGGAACACAGAGCCATCAGCTGCAGGGGCCCAGGGAGCAGGTTTGAGGAGGGCCAGGTCTGGATACATGATGGGACTCACATGTGAGCAGAGCTGGGCAAATCAGGTGTTAAACTGCAATAAGAGCCAGGATGAAAATGTAATTAAAATAAACTCTTATGGAGGCTGATAAGACAAAAACGTCAAAAAGTATTAAATACATTTTCACTTTGTTTTTTAATGGCTTTTTAAGGCATTAGTGACATTTTATATTATTTTAAATTACTCTCTGGTGAATCTAAACACAGCTACAAAGAGTCACATCCTGTTCTTTCTCTGACAAAGTCAAAATTATTCCTGCAAGGTGTCGTCTTTGTTGATGCGAGCCACGGAGAGATCTCCCCTCCTCTGAGAGCACGATCCTGGCGGCATGAAATCAAATGTTGAGAATTGCAGACCCTATCAGAATGCTGAGGAGGTAAGGACCATGGTAACCAGACCACTGTGGTTTGTTGCCTGTCGCCATGGGGCATTGAAGAGTGCATGGCCCTAATGCAAATGTGCCTGCATCTCATTAGCTCTCCACAGGCATATGGAGGGAGGGAGAGCATGTGTTCTTAGGACATACAATACATGCTACAACAAACAAAACTTAGGTTTTGTCTTATCTAGCATGTATGTCCTTATATTTACACTGTACAGGTGAACATGCTCTGAACCCAGGAAGGGACTAAGGAGAGGGGCAAGGGCAGAAGGTGAGATGAGATCCCCATCTATGACTGCCTAAGCCATCTCAAACCGACAGGCAGGGAGGAGAGAAGGAGCCTAGATGTGATCTTAACTCAATATGCTGTTGTCCTCTTCTTTTCCACAATATAGCAAAAGCATGTATCAAATATGTTAATTATAGTACATGGTTTGTTAACACGGTCAGCGTCTCTGACTCTGCATTCAGGTATGGTTATGTCCTATGTGGGTAGAGAATTTAAATATGAAATATTGTAAAACTGTTGACTGCATTTCGAAGCTTCTACATTTAAAAATCCCAGAGTTTGTTTACCACCTGAAATGACTGAGTCATTGCTTTGCAATACTAATGAAGTGAGGATATTGGAAATTGGAAGGTTAATGAGATTTTCACTAAGTGTCCGTCTAGCGGTTTGAACCAAGATTAAATTGACACACTATGATTAAAATTAATTGACCTGTGAAAAGGCTGTGCCCCTGAACAGTTAGGGATTGATATAGGAAAAATAGAGATGGGAGGAGAATAAAGCAGAAACATGGCTGATAACCTCCTCACCAACCAGCAAACAGGAGAGAGGTTGTAAGGGCCCCAAGGTCACAGGAGTGACCTATACTGTAGATGCTCCCACGCAGGCATGGCACAACCCAATACAATATATTTGCCAACTGTAAATATGAGGAATAAACCAAGAGTGCGTGTAGGTCACTGACATTGCTTAGCTGACACTGCAGCAAAATAAAGCAAGCAAACTAGAAAGGAAGAATCCTCAAGTCCACCTCTTCAAGGGGACTCAAGACATTGAAGTACAAGTGAAAAGTTCCACGAAGGGACAAAAGTCTGCGGAGGATGCAGACGGTTATTCACATCTTTCTCTTCCTCTGAAAATGCACATCTTTCTCTTCCTCTGAAAATGCACATCTCTCTCTTCCTCTGAAAATGCACACCTCTCTCTTCCTCTGAAAATGCACATCTCTCTCTTCTTCTGTAACAAAACAAACTGTCAGAAAAATAATAATTATACTAGCAGTGTCATAAAGCTGTTAAAGGACTCTCATATCAATGCTTCGCATAGGGCAAGATAATTCTTCACAGATATAACAAGAAACATGATAGTAGGTACTATAGGCCAATGAGCGGGACATTTTTTCCACCCAAGCTATAGTAGCTAAGTCTGAATGGATTGCATTTCAGCTTGAATTTCATGGTTGAAATGGCTTTACTGCAAATCGAGAATTGTCATGGTATGGTGGATGGTGAGGACTGACAAGAGGTCAATCTTTGTTTGAGCTCATTTACATATCTCTCTCTCTATCTCTGTCTTTATCTCTACTACAACATTTTACTTAATGTTTTATTAATTTAGTCAACCAGATCTGTCAAAGCAACATTTACACTGTGAACAACAAGTTTTAGCACCAAGCTACACAATATTATTCACAGCCAGGCAAGTATTATTTGTTCGGTGCAACCTTTGCCACTCTGACTTGTTATTATGCAAATCACTTTTTTTCCTCAGTTGGTGGTGACATTGCATAAAGTGAAACGTAGCATGAAAATATAATTAATATGCAAATCAGACATGAAAATGACTGCCGATCGACTCACATTGTACCGTCTCTGTCATATACCATCTTGTGGTTTGGTTGAAATTCAAATCCCTAGTTGGTTTACTGGTGTGGCTGTACGCCTCAGACAGATCTTCAAAGGGAATAAATAGTATTCACATCAACAGGCTAGAGAAACCCATTGAGTTAAATTTTAAAAAGATGCATGAAAACCATGAAAATAAAAATCACGCATAACATCTCACCAGGCACAAATTAGTTGAGTCAACATGGTTTCAATGTTATTCCTCAATTTCTGGATGTATCACATTGGGTCAAAGTTTTTAATGCATTTAAAAAAAGTATCAATATAAGTACAGTGTTCTAGTATACATTTCAAGGTATGTTTAATGCATGAAGCTCTACAAACAATATTTTACATAAAATGCTTGCTTAGACTCAGGCAACCAGAGCAAGGGTTGATGATGAACAGTTGTTGTCAATGTACTTTATTTACACCACAGGAGGTTGGTGGCACCTTAATTGGGGAGGACTGACTCATGGTAATGGATGGAGCAGAATGAGTGGAATGGTAACAAATACATAATTTGATAACATTCCATTCGCCCCGTATTGGCCATTAGTATGAGCTGTCCTCCCCTCAGCAGCAACCTGTGATTTACACATAACAGTAACCCTTTTGTGGTGAGTCACTGGTCTCTTCAGTTCAGTGCAGCTCTAGCTCCATGCAGCACTCCAATGCAACAAGGCAAAAGGCTGGATTGTTGCTATAGTAACATCTGCACAGAATAAAAGTTGAGATACAGAGAGCATCTTTGTATGTTAATTTTCTTCTTCTGATTCTTTGTTGCCAAGTGTGACTCTAGGAAATTATAACTATTCACTGGCAGTTTATGACCATACAGCAGGCAGAGAAGGATAATTACTGTAAGTGACAAATTGGACTTATTTGTCCACAGTCAAAATGTAAATGATTAAATCAAACTTGTTACTTTTGTGGCCATAACAATAGGATGCATATGAGCCATTGAAATGAACCCAACGCACAGATCAAAACACACAGATAAACTTACATGTTGACCACAATGATTGCCTTATATGCGCGTTGCGATTATTATAATTTTTTTACACATACATGTTATGCAATAATTTAATCCAAACTGCTCACACACATCAACGAGCGTCTGCGTAGCCAGGAGCTAAAATATTTTTGACTCCTGACCCGCTGCAAGTCCCTCCTGTCCCATCTCCTCATTGGTTTTTAGGAGCACATACCCACATGGGTGATTGAAAGATGAATTGAGGTCCACACTCCAGTCCAGTTGGTGGTGATAATGCACCTTAAAGTTGGTTGCCAACTGCTATATAAAGTCCACAGAAGGAGAAGAAAACTGAAAGAGGAGAGATTTCTAGAAATAAACTTGGTTTACCTTTTTATCTGTAGATGAATTATCGGAGTAGAGGACCTTGTGCATTTTAGGTAAAATAACAACACAATGTTTATATCCCAGGACAAATTAGCGAGCAACAGCAAGCTAGCTATAAAAATGGCCATGAATGTTAAATGTGTTTCGACCTGTCCCCAAATTATTATAGTTGGTTCAGAGTTCGTTTTGATGTTTAAACCTGCACATCCTGATCTCGTCTGGTGTGGATGGACAAAATCAACATGCGGATGATGGCGCATGCACGCTGGTGCCCAGTCTAGTCAGCATGTTACAGGAAACCAGAACAGCCACATAACGTGTGCGAGCGTTGCAAAATAAATGTACGTGTACGTGTTATTCAATAATTTCATCCACACTGCTCGCGCTCGTTGCGTCTGCATTGGCGAATGCTAAAATAGAACTTGGTTCTATTTGAGATGCTTAACGTGCTTCAAGTCCTGCCTCTCCTGTCTCCTTATTGGTTTTCACGAAGATACAAACCCACATGGGTGCTTGAAAGATGAATGGGGGGAGATTAATCAAATATAAGTTTAAAAAAAACTAGGTTTCCTTTTTTTATCAGTGGATTAATCGTCAGAGTAGAGAAACACCTTATTTTGTATGACTCCAGTTCAAAATTGTACAAAGAACCAGCTAAAAAGACCATATGCATGTCAGGTGAAATAACAACTCAATGTTCATCTCCCAGAACAAACTGCTAGCAACAGCTACTTAGCTAAATGTCATGAATGTTCATCTCCCAGGACAAACTGCGAGCAACAGCTACCTAGCTAAATGTCATGAATGTTCATCTCCCAGGACAAACTGCTAGCAACAGCTACCTAGCTAAATGTCATGAATGTTCATCTCCCAGGACAAACTGCTAGCAACAGCTACCTAGCTAAATGTCATGAATGTTCATCTCCCAGGACAAACTGCGAGCAACAGCTACCTAGCTAAATGTCATGAATGTTCATCTCCCAGGACAAACTGCTAGCAACAGCTACCTAGCTAAATGTCATGAATGTTCATCTCCCAGGACAAACTGCTAGCAACAGCTACCTAGCTAAATGTCATGAATGTTCATCTCCCAGGACAAACTGCTAGCAACAGCTACCTAGCTAAATGTCATGAATGTTCATCTCCCAGGACAAACTGCTAGCAACAGCTACCTAGCTAAATGTCATGACGGTTTTGACCTGCCCCAAAATGTATATAATTGATTCATGATCGCGTCTGGTGGGGATAGACAAAATGATCACGTGCACGCAGACACGCGTGGGGCCGGTTTGGTCATGGTGTTAGCTCTATCCAAATGGGTTGGATCTTTATTATCAATCATGTCTGAACACCCAATAAAGTTTTGCACTTACTGTGTGCCTACATGGATGGTACTTAGTGGTGTGGGTGGTGTGTTGAGTTAAATGACAGGGGATATCACAGGCCTTCCAGCTCAGTTCTCCATCCTAACAGAGGTAATCATTTATCGCTGATGGATTCAGAGAATGACTCTGCTACTGACACTGTGATGAAATGATTTTCTACTTCAGCGCTTTTCAATTCACATTAAGAGAAATGTGCACTGCTTTAAAAATGCCAGAAGGTAAATCGTTCGTTATTAGTCCAAGTCTGGAGAGCTAGACTTCTTATCCCTACCTACATGGCTTCATATTTGGGGCTTAAATGTGCTACTTTGGTCCTCTTACTTTATATTCAAATCATACAGAATACTAACTCAGGAAATGTCCTACAGTATCAACAAATTGTATATCAGAGGAGGGAACCCCTTCCCAAGGAAGTATCTCTTCCATCCAGGTGACCTTTAAATTGGGTCAGTTGTACACTGAAGATGAGGTTGCTATGGTCACTAAATTGAATTACCCATTTGCTTTGTCCTCTCACTCTCTCTGCTGGTATTGTCCTTAGTTGTCACTGGCACAATACAAATTCCACCTCAAAACTTCAGCATTGACGAAATCACATTGCCCACTGCCAGAAACCATTTTTTTGGATTAGCGCACTCACAGAGATGCCAAGGTACAGTTGGCATCAAGGAGTGACTGTAGGCATTCAGTAGTGGTTCAGTAAGCCCTTTCAGAGAAGATGATTCACAACACAACATGAGACAGAATTATCCCAGGCATTGATATTAGTGATGCAAACTGAGTGTTTTTATTTTTTTTATTTCACCTTTATTTAACCAGGTAGGCTAGTTGAGAACAAGTTCTCATTTACAACTGCGACCTGGCCAA
The DNA here is from genome assembly GCF_013265735.2 of Oncorhynchus mykiss. NCBI lineage: Eukaryota > Metazoa > Chordata > Actinopteri > Salmoniformes > Salmonidae > Oncorhynchus > Oncorhynchus mykiss. The sequence continues at coordinate 55,301,550 of NC_048573.1, read as the reverse complement.
GATAAAGCATAGCAGTGTGAACAGACAGCAACCCAGAGTTACACATGGAGTAAACAATAAACAAGTCAATAACACAGTAGAAAAAAATAAAAAAAATAAAAAAAGAGTCTATATACATTGTGTGCAAAAGGCATGAGGAGGTAGGCGAATAATGACAATTTTAGCAGATTAACACTGGAGTGATAAATGATCAGATGGTCATGTGCAGGTAGAGATACTGGTGTGCAAAAGAGCAGAAAAGTAAATAAATAAAAACAGTATGGGAATGAGGTAGGTAAATTGGGTGGGCTATTTACAGATGGACTATGTACAGCTGCAGCGATCGGTTAGCTGCTCAGATAGCAGATGTTTAAAGTTGGCGAGGGAGATAAAAGTCTCCAACTTCAACGATTTTTGCAATTCGTTCCAGTCACAGGCAGCAGAGAACTGGAAGGAAAGGCGGCCAAATGAGGTGTTGGCTTTGGGGATGATCAGTGAGATACACCTGCTGGAGCGCGTGCTACGGGTGGGTGTTGCCATCATGATCAGTGAACTGAGATAAGGCGGAGATTTACCTAGCATGGACTTGTAGATGACCTGGAGCCAGTGGGTCTGGCGATGAATATGTAGCGAGGGCCAGCCGACTAGAGCAGTGGTGGGTGGCATAAGGTGCTTTAGTAACAAAGCGGATGGCACTGTGATAAACTGCATCCAGTTTGCTGAGTAGAGAATTGGAAGCCATTTTGTAGATGACATCGCCAAAGTCGAGGATCAGTAGGATAGTCAGTTTTACTAGGGTAAGTTTGGCAGCGTGAGTGAAGGAGGCTTTGTTGCGAAATAGAAAGCCGATTCTAGATTTGATTTTGGATTGGAGATGTTTGATATGAGTCTGGAAGGAGAGTTTACAGTCTAGCCAGACACCTAGGTACTTATAGATGTCCACATATTCTAGGTCGGAACCATCCAGGGTGGTGATGCTAGTCGGGCGTGCGGGTGCAAGCAGCGAACGGTTGAAAAGCATGCATTTGGTTTTACTAGCGTTTAAGAGCAGTTGGAGGTCACGGAAGGAGTGTTGTATGGCGTTGAAGCTCGTTTGGAGGTTAGATAGCAGTGTGTCCAAGGAAGGGCCAGAAGTATACAGAATGGTGTTGTCTGCGTAGAGGTGGATCAGGGAATCGCCCGCAGCAAGAGCAACATCATTGATATGTACAGAGAAAAGAGTTGGCCCGAGAATTGAACCCTGTGGCACACCCATAGAGACTGCCAGAGGACCGGACAACATGCCCTCCGATTTGACACACTGAACTCTGTCTGCAAAGTAGTTGGCGAACCAGGCAAGGCAGTCATTAGAAAAACCGAGGCGACTAAGAATATGGTAATTGACAGAGTCGAAAGCCGATTTTGCAGGTTTTCCTACTTACAAAGCATGTAGAGGTCTGTAATTTTTATCATAGGTACACTTCAACTGTGAGAGACTTAATCTAAAACAAAAATCCAGAAAATCCCATTGTATGATTTTTAAGTAATTAATTTGCATTTTATTGCATGACATAAGTATTTGATACATCAGAAAAGCAGAACTTAATATTTGGTACAGAAACCTTTGTTTGCAATTACAGAGATCATATGTTTCCTGTAGTTCTTGACCAGGTTTGCACACACTGCAGCAGAGATTTTGGCCCACTCCTCCATACAGACATTCTCCAGATCCTTCAGGTTTCGGGGCTGTCGCTGGGCAATACGGACTTTCAGCTCCCTCCAAAGATTTTCTATTGGGTTCAGGTCTGGAGACTGGCTAGGCCACTCCAGGACCTCGAGATGCTTCTTACGGAGCCACTCCTTAGTTGCCCTGGCTGTGTGTTTTGGGTCGGTGTCATGCTGGAAGACCCAGCCACGACCCATCTTTAATGCTCTTACTGAGGGAAGGAGGTTGTTGGCCAAAATCTCGCGATACATGGCCCCATCCATCCTCCCCTCAATATGGTGCAGTCGTCCTGTCCCCTTTGCAGAAAAGCATCCCCAAAGAATGATGTTTCCACCTCCATGCTTCAAGGTTGGGACGGTGTTCTTGGGGTTGTACTGATCCTTCTTCTTCCTTCAAACACGGCGAGTGGAGTTTAGGCCAAAAATATATATTTTTGTCTCATCAGACCACATGACCTTCTCCCATTTCTCCTCTGGATCATCCAGATGGTCATTGGCAAACTTCAGACGTGCCTGGACATGTGCTGGCTTGAGCAGGGGGACCTTGCGTGCGCTGCAGGATTTTAATTCATGACGGCGTAGTGTGTGACTAATGGTTTTCTTTGAGACTGTGGTCCCAGCTCTCTTCAGGTCATTGACCAGGTATTGTTGTGTAGTTCTGGGCTGATCCCTCTCCTTCCTCATGATCATTGATGCCGCACGAGGTGAGAACTTGCATGGAGCCCCAGACCGAGGGTGATTGACCGTCATCTTGAACTTCTTCCAATTTCTAATAATTGTGCCAACAGTTGTTGCCTTCTCACCAAGCTGCTTGCCTATTGTCCTGTAGCCCATCCCAGCCTTGTGCAGGTCTACAATTTTATCCCTGATGGCCTTACACAGCTCTCTGGTCTTGGCCATTGTGGAGAGGTTGGAGTCTGTTTGATTGAGTGTATGGACAGGTGTCTTTTATACAGTTCAAAAAGGTGCAGTTAATACAGGTAATGAGTGGAGAACAGGAGGGCTTCTTAAAGAAAAACTAACATGTCTGTGAGAGACGGAATTCTTACTGGTTGGTAGGTGATCAAATACTTATGTCATGCAATAAAATGTTGTTGCCTTCTCACCAAGCTGCTTGCCTATTGTCCTGTAGCCCATCCCAGCCTTGTGCAGGTCTACAATTTTATCCCTGATGGCCTTACACAGCTCTCTGGTCTTGGCCATTGTGGAGAGGTTGGAGTCTGTTTGATTGAGTGTATGGACAGGTGTCTTTTATACAGTTCAAAAAGGTGCAGTTAATACAGGTAATGAGTGGAGAACAGGAGGGCTTCTTAAAGAAAAACTAACATGTCTGTGAGAGACGGAATTCTTACTGGTTGGTAGGTGATCAAATACTTATGTCATGCAATAAAATGCTAATTAATTACTTAAAAATCATACAATGTGAATTTCTGCATTTTTTTAGATTCCGTCTCTCACAGTTGAAGTGTACCTATGATAAAATTTACAGACCTCTACATGCTTTGTAAGTAGGAAAACCTGCAAAATCGGCAGTGTATCAAATACTGTAGGTCTGTAACAGTTTGGGTCCAGGGTGTCTCCCCCTTTGAAGAGGGGGATGACCGCGGCAGCTTTCCAGTCCTTGGGGATCTCAGACGATATGAAAGAGAGGTTGAACAGGCTGGTAATAGGGGTTGCGACAATGGCGGCAGATAGTTTCAGAAATAGAGGGTCCAGATTGTCAAGCCCAGCTGATTTGTACGGGTCCAGGTTTTGCAGCTCTTTCAGAACATCTGCTATCTGGATTTGGGTAAAGGAGAAGCTGGGGAGGCTTGGGCGAGGGGGGGGGGGGGGGGGGGGTGGAGCTGTTGGCTGAGGTTGGAGTAGCCAGGAGGAAGGCATGGCCAGCCATTGAGAAATGCTTGTTGAAGTTTTCGATAATCATGGATTTATCGGTGGTGACCGTGTTACCTAGCCTCAGTGCAGTGGGCAGCTGGGAGGAGGTGCTCTTGTTCTCCATGGACTTTACAGTGTCCTATAACTTTTTTGAGTTAGAGCTACAGGATGCAAATTTCTGCTTGAAAAAGCTGGCCTTTGCTTTCTTGACTGACTGCATGTATTGGTTCCTGACTTCCCTGAACAGTTGCATATCGCGGGGACTATTCGATGCTATTGCAGTCCGCCACAGAATGTTTTTGTGCTGGTCGAGGGCAGTCAGGTCTGGAGTGAACCAGGGGCTATATCTGTTCTTAGTTCTGCATTTTTTGAACGGAGCATGCTTATCTAAGATGGTGAGGAAGTTGGGTAGTTCTGTTGGGTAGTGGTAGCCCCTCTGAGTGTGTACTCAGTGGCAGGTCTGCAGGAGGAGAGGGGAATGATGGGAACACAAGGGCCAGTGTAATTACCCACTCTCTACTATGGGACATCTGTTACACTGATAAGCCCTCTGTTCATCTATCTCTCTTAAAAATCAGTTGGCCTTCAGAAAGTTGGCTTGAGGGCTTGGCATGGCCTGAACTGGCCCGGCCTGTTGTGTGTGTGTGTATGTGTGTGTGTGTGTGTGTGTGTGTGTGTGTGTGTGTGTGTGTGTGTGTGTGTGTGTGTGTGTGTGTGTGTGTGTGTGTGTGTGTGTGTGTGTGTGTGTGTGTGTGTGTGTGTGTGTATGTGTGTGTGTGTGTGCGTGCGTGTGTCACAGATGTGGCAGTAATTCCACCCCCTGGAAAGCCCTGAGAAAGCCCTCGATCACACTGAGCACAAACCGGCCACTCATTCTCATTCCAGGTATCCCCTCTGTCTTTCTTTCTGTCTCCATTCAGTGTTTCCACAGTTAAGTACTATGAATGCTGATTTTAAATACTCTGAATGCAGCAACCCCTAGAGTTATCATATTGAAATATGAAATACTGTATCTTCAGAGCTCACTGTATCTATGCATACGTACAATTCCGTCATTAGGTGTTCAGAAAACAATATATCAAGCAAGATATAAACAATTTGGAAGGAATGCATGTCCTCTAAGAGATTTGACTGACAGAAAAACGTGTTGGAAAAATAGATCTTGCTGCTGTGTCTTCTACCGTACTTCCCATTCTCTTTACTGATGATACCAATTCGATTTTATCACACATACAAAAATGGACCCTACAAAAATGTATTCACTAGTTAATGAAGCCAACCCGGGAATGGCCAGATTTGCTGAATGGTTCCAGATAAACAAATGATCTATAAATGTAAAAAAATTCTACTTTATTGTATTCCCTAGTAAGAATAGGAAATATTGTCAATTGATGGGAATGAAATGGAACAAGTCATGTCCACTAGATTCCTCTGAGTTGTAATTGATGAAAAGTTATCCTGGATCATATTCAATTTGTCTGCAGCAAAGTGATGAAATCTGTTGGTATTACCAGAAGGATTAGTGGTTTGGTTCATCAGAGTTAATTTACCCATATCTCATTTACTGTAATATTGTCTGGGCCAGTACATATGCCTCCTGCCTACACAAATTACTCATCAGACAAAATACATTTGCAAGACTAGCCACCACCTCTAATTACCTGGCTCTATCTGCACGTTTGTTTAAGAAACTCAATATCTTGTCTATTTACGACATTCATGTAAGCCAATTATGCACTTTCATCTACAAATATTCATACCTCCCAGACAGTGTACATAAACTCTTCAATGGATTCTTCCAGGTTGAAATCCATCTATATAACACAAGACACTGGAATAACCTTCACCCTCCCCACAGCCGCACCTCACATAGTCAATTCTCTATCAGATACAGAGGTACCATACTCTGGAATTCTTATCTTCACATTGCCAAAACATCATCATCCCTCAATAACTTCAAGCGAAGACTGGGGGGTCAGCCTGATGAACCAAACTACTCAGTAATCTCCTCCATATAGCCTAACTCTCACACACTCACATGCACACATACACACCAATTGTCACGCCTTGGTCGTAGTATATTATGTTTGTCTTAATTTATTTGGTCAGGCCAGGGTGTGACATGGGTTTTTGTGGTGCGTTTTTGTCTTAGGGTTTTGTGGGGTGTCTAGCATAGTCTATGGCTGCCTGAGGCGGTTCTCAATCAGAGTCAGGTGATTCTCGTTGTCTCTGATTGGGGAACCATATTTAGGTTGCCTGGGTTTCACTGTGTGTTTGTGGGTGATTGTTCCTGTCTCTGTTTGTCACAAGATAGGCTGTAGAGGTTTTCGCGGTACGTTTGTTTTGTGTTTGTTCGTTTGTTCTTCATTAAAGAACATGAGTAACCACCACGCTGCATTTTGGTCCGCTCCTCTTTCAACAGACGAACGCCGTTACACCAATGGAGACTAGTGGGAGGAGCTATAGGAGAACGGGCTCATTTTAATGGCTGGAATGGAATTCATGGAATTGTATCAAACATATGGAAACCCCATGTTTGACTCTGTTCCGTTCATCCATTCCAGCCATTAAAATGAGCCCGTTCTCCTATAGCTCCTCCCTCCAGCCTCCACTGATGCACACACACGTTTAAACTTATTTATTGTATTGTTTGTGGTTTTTATATAAGCCCTTGGGCTTCCAACCACACCTGCACAGCGTTTATTTTTTATTATTTGTATCTGTATTGTTGTCTAGGACTTGTTTTCTTTGGTATAAATAAATCAAATAAGAGTCAAGGTAAAGGAAAGAGCTTCATTGTGGATGTTTCTGGGCATTCTAAGCTCTGTAGCTAAATGTCAACTAACTTGAGTACTTCGGTTAATCTCTGTTATAATCAATTGAATTTGAAATGTTGATGAAGACAAAAGTTCTCCAAAGTAGCTCAGGTTGAGAATCAATGAATCGAGGGATAGATGGATGGCCAGACTTCCAACGAGGCAATCAAGAGTCCATTCTTGTTACAACTATGGCAAAAAGTTACTTTGGTTCCACTTACTCTTGATTTGTTCTCTAAATGTGATAAATTGCAGTAGTGGGTGGAAGTAACATTCTAAACTGTATTTGAGTTTTGTTTCTCCCAAACCTTAAAACAATGAAGGTATTCCAAGTTCTTTCTGGTCTTAATTACTTTCATTTTTTGGATGCTTTTAAGCTAGAACTATAGGATGCATTGATTTAAATCCCATAATAAGATTCTAAGCAGAAATAGCAAACCCACATCTCTCTCTCTTCCTATTCTCACTCTCTTCTCTCACACTTTCTTCTCTACCTCTCCCGCTAACTCTCTCTCACACACATGTCAGAGATACACACACACGTCACACACCCCTGCTCTCTTTCTTTCAATAAATGCATATAACGAAACTGAGTAACACCTTAAAGACAGCATAACAGATTCGAACAAAAGCAATATTTCTTAATTTGAGGCAGATTACTATAGAAATCATGGCTCTCTCTTGTCCCTCTGCATCAGACATATGGTGAGCAATTTATTTGGAACATATTCGCAATAAAATCAGAGTCACGAATCACAATACATATCGTATCGGTACTTAAGTATCGTGATATCTTATCGTGAGGACCCTGACAATTCCCAGCCCTAGTTGCCAGGCAACAGCCTTATAAAACAGAGATCATGCGGTAATGCAACCTGGCACTCTGTGATTTAATCAGTGCACCCACTAAACCACAAATCATCATCAGCTGTGACTTATTGCACCTTAAGACAGCCCGTCTCTACACCTACCTGAGAGACTCTTAGACCTAAGCCCATTGGCTATGCATGAAGGCCACTGGTGTAGCTGCACATTCTCGGGGAAAAGTGTGAATCAAAAACAACACAGATTCTGGATTGAATACTCAATGCGCTTGGACATTATGTGGAGCACATTACTATGGCAGCCACACGTATCTCTCTACCCTGATCTGCTAATTCATCTACCTGACCACTTTTCCCTGTCTCTCCCCTGCCTCCTCTTTGTGTAACATCGATCATTCATGGCCTCCTGGTTCTTCAGGGTTTGGGGAGGCACAGGTGACTGTACACCTTATCTGAATCCCACAGCTGTGTCCCCATCGCCGGCTGGATCATCTGTCGAGGGGAATTTAGTTGGGGGTGTTTAAAATTAGATTTAGCATCTATCATTTCCCTGGGCTGAATGGGTTTATGTCAGCACTTGGCAGGGGCAATCCTTCACCGGGTGTCCGTCTGTCCTGGCTCAATAGCCCATCAGTCAAGCCTGCGAGAGCAGCAAGGTGACAGAAAGAGGGCCATCTGTGAGAGGAGGGGCATGGGAGATAAAATATCACTGCAGGACAAACCACAAATACACTGCGAAGTAAAACACAAAAGATGCCACTGGACAAGCGAAGCGAATGTCAATGATATGAAAACATTCCTTTCGTAACTCTCAAGAGAATCCACAGGAAGGTTCCTGACATGTGTCTGTGGTCAATGGGAAACAGGGAGGGAGAGAGGGCATAGACAAAGGACTTTATTTGTCTATTCTACAAGGCTTCAGCCATCAGCCAAGAGATACAAGGTAAAGCTGGTCTTAACCTTGATGATCCCTCGTGATAATTCTTCTTTTTAAATGTCATGCCACCTCTCCTGGTCCAGTTAAAAGGCAGATCCCCTTGCTTCCTGTTCCTAAAGTCATCAAAATAATAATCTGTTTTGAATAGGTTGGTTTTGTAAGTCAGTATTAATTGACCATGCAACTGTGTATGATCACAGATAGAGTATAATAAATATTAAAAACCATGACCTATTCCTGAAAGATACATGTATTGATACAGTAAGATGGGGAAACTAGCAGAACACAGCATTTTCCATCTTTAGATGGCCAGCAGAGAAGCTAAGCAGAGATGGTCCTGGTCAGACCTTAGATGGGAGGCCAGATGTTGCTGGAGGTGGTGTTGGAAGGCCAGTAAGAGGCACCCTTTCCTCGGGTCTAAAAAAATATCCCAATGCCCCAGGGCAGTGATTGGGGACATTGCCCTGTGTAGGGCAGCAGTCTTTCAGATGGGACATTAAATGGGTGTCCTGACTCTCTGTGGTCACTAAAGATCCCATGGCACATTGTAAGAGTAGGGATGTTAACCCTTCCCAAACTGACATTCATATCATCATGGTTACCTAATCATCCCCATCTTAAAATTGGCTCATTCATCCCCTGTAACTATTCCTTCTGTTTCTGTAAATGAGAATGTGTTCCCAGTCAACTTACCTGGTAAAATAAAGGATAAATAAAAAGATGGTCATACTATCAAACTATTTATTGATAAGCAACTGATTATATGTTAATAAGCAACTGCTTAGAATAAGGGTTAGGGCCTCCCTAGTGGCGCAACGGTCTAAGGCACTGCATTTCAGTGATCGAGGTGTTACTGCAGACCCGGGATCATTACTGGGCTGTGCCACAGTTTGGCCGGTGGGCCGGTCCCCTCCTCTACTACCTGTTCACTCATGACTGCACGGCCAGGCACAACTCCAACACCATCATTAAATTTGCCGATGACACAACAGTGGTAGGCCTGATCACCGAAAATGACGAGACAGCCATAGGGAGGAGTTCAGAGACCTGGCCATGTGGTGACAGGACAACAACCTCTCCCTCAACTTGATCAAGACAAATGAGATGATTGTGGACTACAGGAAAAAGAGAACCGAGCACGCCCCCATTCTCATCGACGGGGCTGTAGTGGAGCAGGTTGAGAGCTTCAAGTTCCTTGGTGTCCACATTACCAACAAACTAACATGGTCCAAGCACACCAAGGCAGTCATGAAGGGGGCACGACAAAACCTATCCCCCCTCAGGAGACTGAAAAGATATGGCATGGGTCCTCAGACCATCAAAAGGTTCTACAGCTGCACCATCGAGAGCATCCTGACTGTGTTGCATCACTGCCTGGCATGGTAGTGCGAACGGCCTAGTACATCACTGGGGCCAAGCTTCCTGCCATCCATGGCCTCTATACCAGGCTGTGTCAGAGGAAGGCCCTAATAATTGTCAAAGACTCCAGACACCCTAGTCATAGACTGTTCTCTCTGCTACCGCACGGCAAGCTGTACCGGAGCGCCAAGTCTAGGTCCAATAGGCTTTTAAACAGCTTCTACCCCCAAGCCATAAGACTCCTGAACATCTAGTCAAATGGCTACCCAGACTATTTGCATCCCTCCCCCCTCTTTACACCACTGCTACTCTCTGTTGTCATCTATGCATAGTCACTTTAATAATAATAACTCTACCTACATGTACATACTACCTCAAATAACCGGTGCCCCCTCACATTGACTCAGTCTCGGTACCCCCCTGTATATAGTCTCGCTATTGTTATTTCACTGCTGCTCTTTAATTACTTGTTACTTCACTTTAAATTATCTCTTATTCTTATTTGTATTTTTTGAAACTGCGTTGTTGGTTAGGGGCTCGTAAGTAAACATTTCACTGTAAGGTCTATTCGGCGCATGTGTATTCGGCGCATGTTGTATTCGGCGCATGTGACTAATACAATTTTATTTGCTAGACAAGAGAAGACCAGAGTGTATTTGAACAGTGAAACTACAGCAGTATATAGATGTCTGACTGTATGTCAACGCTGAGAAATTGATTACACAGAAGAGAGTTGTGAGAGGTAATTATTAATCTAGCATCAGATCTCTTCAAAATATCCTTACGGAAAAGGTTGTTGTGGTCTTTTGGTCCATCACAAAGACATTTTTAATATCAATAGATGTGATGTGCATTTTTTTTTACAAGGATGTATGTATTGCAATTACATCAGCACGTTACTCATACATTGATTCACTTGTGCATGTAACTAATCTATCCTTCAACAAACTATGTAACCAACATTAAGTTCCCTCTGTAGTGGATAGGGAGGACATCTCTCCATAATATGCTCTGTAGTTGCATATTCTTGCGTTACAATCTCTCGCCGTCTGTGTGTGTGTGTGTGTGTGTGTGTGTGTGTGTGTGTGTGTGTGTGTGTGTGTGTGTGTGTGTCTGCGTCTCCTACACAAAGCATCTGTGAGCTAGGTTGCTCCATCCGTTGCTATGGAACAAGCATAATATCAGCCTCTTTTAGCCTCAAGGAGTTTATTGACCTTGGGAGATGTGGCTCTCCCTGCCCGGTTGTTGACATGGATCTCAACATACTGAATGAGTCCATGGGCTTCAGTAGACATTTTCAACCTCTCCCTGACCCAGTCTGTAATTGTAAGGGCAGATTTCCTCCTCTTCGTCTGAAGAGGAGTAAGGATCGGACCAAGATGCGGCTTGGTAAGTGTTCATGACAAATTTTAATAAGAAAAGCATGAACACTATGAAATACAAAACAATAAAAGATAACATGAAATAAACCAAACCGAAACAGTCCCGTGTGGCACAAACACAAACACTGACACAGGAAACAAACACCCACAAACCAACAGTGAAACCCAGGCTATCCAAGTATGATTCTCAATCAGAGACAACTAACGACATCTGCCTCTGATTGGGAACCATACTAGGCCGAAACAGAAACCCAAACATAGAAACCCAAAACATAGACTGCCCACCCCAACTCACCCCTGACCATACTAAATAAAGACAAAACAAAGAAAATAAAGGTCAGAACATGACAGTAATACCTACATCCCTCAAACTCAACTCTGGACCTCAAAGCCAGCTGAGACTGGTGTCCCAGTCTAGACCTGGGACACCAGGTAGGTGTAATTCATTATCCGGTAGAACAGAAAATCAGCAAGCTCCGGATGTTGTAGTGTAAGAGTTGAATTCTTCTGACCAACATGTTTCAAGCAGACCACCATAGTCCCTGTTCCAAAGAACACGAAGGTAACCTGTCTAAATGACTGTAGCACTCACATCTGTAGCCACAAAATGCTTTGAAAGGCTGGTCATGGCTAACATCAACACCATCATCCCAAGCACCCTGAACCCACTCCAATTCGCATTTTGCCCCAACAGATCCACAGATGACACAATCTCTATTGCACTCCACACTGCCTTCTCCCACCTGGACAAGAGGAGCACCTATGTGAAAATGCTGTTCCTGACGGGCCGCCCCCAGGTGGTAAGGGTAGGTAACAACACATCTGCCACTCTGACCCTCAACACAGGGGCCCCTCAGGGGTATGTGCTTAGTCCCCTCCTGTACTCCCTCTTCTCCCACGACTACAACGCCATCATTAAGTTTGCTGAAGACCTGATGTTGGTAGGCCTGATCACAGACGAAGATGAGAGAGCCTATAGAGAGGAAGTCAGAGACCTGGCAGTGTGGTGGCAGGACAAAAACCTCTCCCTCAACGTCAACAAGACAAAGTAGCTGATTGTGGACTTCAGGAAACAGAGTTCCGAGCACGCCCCCATCCACATTGACGGGGTTGTAGTGGAGTGGGTCGAGAGCTTTAAGTTCCTACGTGTCCACATTACTAACTAATTAACATGGTTCACACACACAACACAGTCATGAATAAGGCATGAAAACCCTTCTTGCCTTCCCCTCAGGAGGCTAAAAACATTGGGCATGGGCCCTCAGATCCTCAAAAAGTAATACAGCTGCACCATTGAGAGCGTCTTGAGTGGCTGCATCACCGCTTGGTATGGCAACTGCTTGACATTCAGCCGCAATGTGCTACAGAGGGTAGTACGTACAGCCCAGCACATCACTGGGGCCGTGCCCCCTGCCATCCAGGATCTCTCTAACAGGCGGTGTCAGAGGAAGCTCCTAAATATTGTCAAAGACTCCAGTCATCCAAGTCACATACTTTTCTTTCTGCTACCGCATAGCAAGTGGTACGGATGCAGTTTGGAACCAACAAGATCCTGAAAAGCTTCTACCCCCCAAGCCATAAGACTCCTAAATAGTTAAATAGTTAACCAAATAGCTACCTGGACTACCTGCATTGACCCTTTTTTGCACTAACTCTTCTGTCTCATCACAAACGCTGCTGCTACTGTTTTTTTTTAATCTATCCTGTTGCCTAGTCACTTTATCCCTACCTATATGTACATTTCTACCTCAATTACCTCGTAACCCTGAACATCGACTTGGTACTACCCCTAACCCTAAGTATATAGCCAAGTTATCGTTCATTGTGTATTTATTTTTGAGTTATTATTTCTTTCTATATTTTTCTCTCTGCATTGTTGGGAAGGGCCGTAAGTAAGCATATCAGTGTCAGTCTACACCTGTTTAAGAAGCATGTGACAAAGACCTAGTAATTTGATAATTGTTTGTTTGAATCACCTGTGAGAATATATACTGTAGATGCAGAGGTTAGCGCTTCAAAATGCTATTCACACTATTAATGAGTTCATATGTACATGTGGTTCTGGACTAAAACGTTGCCAATAGATCTGATTAATGCGTTTAATGGCTAATTGCAGCTAATAAGTAGTCATTAGATCTTAGTCATAAGGCCATCTACCATCAGAGTCTGAACATTAATCACCACGGTCAATAGAATTTGTGTCTTCTTTCCCCCATTTTTACTTCATCTATGATAGCATCAAGTCACCTTTGTGATAACCTATTCTGAGCACACTTAGGAGAAGAACACAGGGATACATCTGTTATTCTGTCAGTACAGTGTCCTGAATGTGTCACACTCATAAACTCCCCACATACAGTAGTGCAACAAGGTGACTGTTAGCTGACCGCTCGCTCATTACCATGGTGAAACTTACATGAAAGGCTGACATACATACCAGATGACTGACATGATGACTGACAGATGACTGACATGATGACTGACATACATACCAGATGACTGACATGATGACTGACAGATGCCTGACATGATGACTGACAGATGACTGACATACATACCAAGGTTTAATTTTGTGACATTTTTTATTTGACACACAAATGTGAGTGCGCGCACACACACACACACACACACACACACACACACACACACACACACACACACACACACACACACACACACACACACACACACACACACACATACACACACACACACACTATCCATCTTAATATATTTCTGACAAGCAGTGTACCTTTGGATCCATGTCAACAAGCAGAGGTCGGCAAACAATGACCTTATATTCTACAACAAAGTCAGGGATGATTGATGACCTCAGCATGTGACCAAGACCTGCAACATGCTCTGTAAAATGCAACAAGCCATCCATCTACATCTACATATTCCAAATTCCAAAGTTGCCAGACATGCTTCACTTCTCCTTTAATATATGTGGTTCATCATGCATTTGATTGAAACAGTTCAGTGGTTAGAGTGGACAGTATGTTGATTGAAACTGTCAAAGCACTATAGTGATATTACACAATCTGAAAAACGTGCATGATCATGCGGTTTTAAGCTGATTTCTTTCAGTAACAGTTACTACTTCTCTCAGCTGATGTTTAAAAGCCAGATGTGTACACAGCTAGAATAGTTTTCACTGTGATATACTACCTGCAGTTTGAGCTTGTACTGCTTGGGGATGTGCAAGTGATGATGATATTTTATGTCTATTGATTTCAGAAGAGAGATTTATAGAAAGCATAATGTCTATTGATAGGAATAGATTGGCAGCCAGGGTTATGGGCGGGGCTGGTCCCACTTTCGCTCCAGTAAAAAATAACTAACTACCCTAGAGGGCCTAAATCAATGTCTCATTCGTTCTCCTTCAGGTATTACTCTGCTGAAAACGAATAAGAATGTAAATACAAAGATGGCAGAAAGCACTCCATACAGTACTTTGACTTGTGTTTTGATTGCAATCTGTCAATTTAGAAATAAATGAAATTCGTAAAAATCGACAGGACACACTCTTTTTATGGTACTTCGATACAAAGTGATTTTCATTGCAGGTTAGGGGAGCATTTCCCTAACCTACTACGGAAAGAGTTCCCCAAAAATCTACAGCCAAAGCAACAGCAACTTGATGGATGTCCATCCAAAACTACTTCACACAACAATACATTTTGCATACAAGTCTAATTGTGACAATCCACCAAATTACTGGAGTGTTGCAACACAGCAGAGACTACAAAAGAGGTCTAAAGTCGATATCCTTGGCCGTGAAAAATTTTTATGAGCATAATAATAAATCCTCATCAGTCTTTCTCTTTAAGCTAACCTAACGTACCATGGGTAAAATAAACGCCTGAGCAGGGTTCCCGCCATTCAACCCTAGAACATGCCTCTTTTTGCGCTACAATGCCCACAAGCCTTGCAAGACTGAAGGTAACCCAGTACCGGGCAAAAATGAATGGAATTAAATAGGGCATTTCCATGTTAAAGGTATACCAGTCAATCCACTGAGCTTTCTTATATCGCTCAAATACTTATTTTTGATAATTGTTTTTACTAAATGTTTTGCCATGTATGAATGTTATTCAATGTGTTTCTATGGGTTAATAGCAGTATGGCCAAATTCAATGGGGTCCTACAATTCCAAATCAAATAGCTAATGGTCCATGGTAAGACCATGTTAAACAATTGCACATGTTAGCTAAGTAGAACTTTGTTTAAGCACCTTTAGAAGTGATTATTGCCTCAAGTCTTCTTGAGTATGGCGCAACAAGCTTGGAGTTTCTCCCATTCTTCTCTGCAGATTTTCTCAAGCTCTGTCAGGTTGGATGGGGAGCATCGCTGCACAGCTATTTTCAGGTCTCTCCGGAGATGTTCGATCAGGATCAGGTCCAGGCTCTGGCTGGGCCACTCAAGGACATTCAGAGATTTGTCCCAAAACCACTCTTGCGTTGTCTTGGGTGTGTGCCTTGGGTCGTTGTCCTATTGGAAGGTAAACCTTCGCTCCCAGTCTGAGGTCCTGAGCGCTCTGGAGCAGGTTTTCATCAAGGATCTCTCTGTACTTTGCTGCGTTGATCCTGACTGGTCTCCCAGTCCCTGCCGCTGAAGGCTGCCACCACCAAGGCTGCCACCACCATGCTTCACCCCAGGGATGGGGGTGGCAGCATCATGCTATGGAGATATTATTGGCCAGGTGATGAGCAGTGCCTGGTTTCCTCCAGACGTGACTCTAGGCATTCAGTCCAAATAGTTCAATCTTGGTTTCATCAGACCAGAGAATCTTGATTCTCATGGTCTGAGAGTCTTTTAGGTGTCTTTTGGCATACTCCAAGCAGGCTGTCATGTGCCTTTTACTGAGGTGTGTCTTCTGTCTGGTCACTCTACCATAAATGCCTGATTGGTGGAGTGCTGCAGAGATGGTTGTCCTTCTGGAAGGTTATCCCATCTCCACAGAGGAACTCTGGAGCTCTGTCAGAGTGACCATTGGGTTCTTGGTCACCTCCCTGGGCGTCCAGCTCTAGGAAGAGTCTTGGTGGTTACAAACTTCTTCCATTTAAGAATGATGGATGCCACTGTGTTCTTGGGGACCTCCAATGTTGCAGACATGTTTTGGTACCCTTCCCCAGATCCGTGCCTTGACACATCTTGTCTCAGAGCTCTATGGACAATTCCTTCGACTTCATGGCTTGATTTTTGCTCTGTGGGACCTTATGTAGACAATTGTGTGCCTTTCTAAATCATATCCAATCAATTGAATTTACCACATGTGGACTCCAATCAAGTTGTGGAACTATCTCAAGGATGATCAATGGGAACAGGATGCACTTGAGCTCAATTTTGAGTCTCATAGCAAAGGGTCTGAATAGTTATGTAAATTATGGTTAAATTATAGTTATGTAAACAGGTATTTCTGTTCTGAAAACCTGTTTTTGCTTTGTCATTATAGGGTATTGTGGGTAGATTGATGAGGAAAGCAATTTATTTTAGATTAAGGCTGTAACATAACAAAATATGGAAAAAGTGAAGGAGGTCCGAATGCACTATATGTTGAGGGAAGAGTTAATTGAGAGCTGCACATGTTTTATTTAATGTATGATTTTATGTCCTGCTTTGTATGTACTGTATAGTGAGTTTTCAAGGCTTTGAAAGAGAGAAAAGTTCCTCCCAGACCAAGGCATCCAGCTCCATGTGCCTTTTGGTAACTGGATGGGGCTCAGGGACAAGTCCAAGCACATGCTGTGGTCTGTACCTTATGACGCTATCTCTCATCATCCCCAAAAAGCGGTTGGGGCCAATGCGACTCAAGGTTTTCACAAGAGCACCACTCTCTGCGTGAACACATTGCCCGATGCCAGGGTAAACGTCCTGATTATGCTCCACCACTCACCACTTTCCGATCAATGCTTCACTTAGATCTTCAATAGGCTGGAAGGCGCTGTGAGATGTGTTGGATTTTCCATTTTTGTCTGACTCTGATTTTTCAACCAGAGCTGAAACAGCTGCAGTGATGTGGAAAGGACCAGAAGCAACTGAGTATCGCCCAAGTTATCTCTCCTGGACTGTGGGTGATGATCTGGAAACACAGGAAATTCTAAAAGTTATGCAGTTCAAAATATGGAATGACAGCATAGCCTAGTGATACAGAGTGTAGTGATAATATGTTCGTATAACAAATGTGAGATTTGACATAAAATAACCCACAACTTTAACTGATGTAGCTTCATAGTCCCCTTTCCTTGTTGTTGCTCTAATGTTGTCATGACGTTCATATAATCTAGTGATTTTCTCTTCTGTGGCTGTGCTAATTCTGTTACATTGCTTTATCCTGGAGCATTGAAGACTTGTTGGGCTGTTGTCATTTGCTCTCATTGCTTTTGTTGAAAATCCAAATCTTCTGTTTGCGGCTTTGACCAGGCCATACTTTCTCAGGATGTTGCTTCTGAGCATTTTTGAAGACACTTGTTTGTCCTTGGCACTGCATTTTTTGATACTTTAACTCCGCAACGATGGCATTTTGAACCTATAAAATCCTTCTCAAGTTTTTTGAAGTTCCCTTCATTTGCTGTTTTGTCTTGGTCTTTGGGGAAGCTTGTCTCTCCATTTACTTCATCAGTCAATCATACCTTTTTTGTATTTCTCAGTTTTCCACAAAGCAATATCAAGTTTGACATTTGTCATGAAAAGATCTCTGTAAAAGATCTCTTCCAACCTTTTTCCTTCCAGCAGGTATTCGACTACTCATTCCTGTTGCAGACGATTAGGAAGGGGTATCAGAGCATACATCAGGGGTAGGCAAGTTAGGGGCAGGTATGTTGGCCTCATGTTCTGGCTGCAAGTTATCTGGTGACTGAGGTGGTGTGTTGCTTGATAGGTAGGTGTCCATTGCATCTGTTCTCTTTAAAGTCTGTCTTCTATTCCGTTGCATTTCCGCTACCTTCTCTTGCTTCTTTGTTCTCGCTTTGTAAGCTCAGAGATAGATTTCACTTCTCCTTTTTCTTTTTTCTTCCAGTATCTCTCCCTGTCTTTTGCAGATGTTCCTGGTATCATATAGGATTTTTTTTTTTTTTATTAAAACTATATGTCTGTGATCTCTGTGCTGTTTTATGTGGCATCTTTTAAAAACAAAAAAATGCTACTAGTTTTTTGTAACATGTTCTGGATTAAATTAACTTAAAACATTAAATAAGCATAAAGTTTTTTTTAAAAGTTACAACTAATAAGATGATGGATTTTTGTCATTTCTACCACGTTGTCATTTCCACCACAGTAGAGTTTGTGATGGAAATGACTGTGATGGAAATTATGCTTCTACAGTTTTTGGAGAAAAATTACAGACTCCTTCCTTATCATTCTTTGGCTAGTATTACAGCTAGCATATAGTTTACACAAATTACATAAAATATACATTTTTCCACAAATTAAATAAATTATAGCCTGTTTGGAAATTACTGACAATAAAAATATTCTCTACACGAGCAATATTTACTTAGATTTTTCTTTCACTTCTGGACGTCACATCTGGAACAACTGTCTGCTGCAGCCATGTGCTTCAGTGTCACAATACGTTTCCATGGTAACTAAATTAACATTCTCTTGAAAAAAATATATATTAATGAGGAATAAGTCCTCAGTGGTTGAAATGACACCACTAACAAAGGACAGGTATATTTTGTGTAAAAAAACAATGTAAAGGGCATACTCACAATAAATATTGATATAGATTTGATTTTAATTTACTCTTTCTCTAGTAGATAACCTTATATAATGTGTCATTTGTAATGCTTTCTCATATAAAAAGATAGTAGTATCTCAAAAGTCTGGGTAAGGGACAGGAGTGTAATAGTGAAATTTAACATATAAAGAATGTAAAAAAATGTTTTACCCAGAGGACATAGAAGTGCCTGCAGTTGCAGAATCACACACCTACAGTGCCTCCACACACTCCTGTAACTGCCTGCATTTAAAATTGATTAAATTTAGATTACATTTTTTGGGGGGACTACACACAATTCCCCTATAATGGCAAAGTAGAATTATTTGATTTTTGTTTGGTACAAATTAATTTCAAATGAAAATCGTACATTTCTTGAGTAAATAAGTGTTCAACCCCTTTGTTATGGCAAGCCTAAATAAGTAAACATTTTCTTAACAAGTCACATAATAAGTTGTATGGGCTCTCTCTATGTGCGATAATAGTGTTTAACATTATTTTTGAATGATTACCTCATCTCTGTACCCCACACATACAATTATCTGTAAGGTCCCTCAGTCAAGCAGTACATTTCAAACACAGATTCAACCATAAAGACCCGGAGGTTTTTCAATGCCTCTCAAAGAAGGGCATCTATTTGGTAGATACAAAATAATATTGATCGATAACAAATAAAAAAAGCAGACATTGAATATCTCTTTGAGCATGGTAAAGTTATTAATTACATTTTGGATGGTGTATCAATACACCCAGTCATTACAAAGATACAGGCGTCCTTCCTAACTTAGTTGTTGGAGAGAAAGGAAACTGCTCAGGGATTTCACCATGAGGCCAATGGTGACTTTAAAACAGTTACAGAGTTTAATGGCTGTGATAGGAGAAAACTGAGGATGGATCAACAACATTGTAGTTACTTCACAATACTAACCTAATTGACAGAGTGAAAAGAATGAACCATGTACAGAATACAAATATTCCAAAGCATGCATCCTGTTTGCAATAAGGCACAAAAGTAATTCTGCAAAAAATATGGCAAGCAATTCACTTTATGTCCTGAATACATGGTGTTATGTTTGAGGTAAATCCAATACAACACATTACTGAGCACCAGTCTCCATATTTCAAGCATAATGATGGTTGCATCATGTTATGGGTATGCTTGTAATCGTAAAAGACTGGGAAGTTTTTCCGGATAAAAAAGAAACGGAATGGAACTAAGCACAGCCAAAACTTGAAAATTGTTATCTTGCAATGATCAACAACCAATTGGACAAATATGGTACAATCCAGATGTGCAAAGCTCTTAGAGACTTACCCAGAAAGATTCACAGCTGTAATCACTGCCGAAGGTGATTCTAACATGCATTGACTCAGGGGTGTGAACACATATGTAAATGAGTTATTTCTGTATAAAATGTTCAATACATTTGTCAAAATGTCTAAAAACATGTTTTCACTTTGTCATTATGGGATATTGTGTGTAGATGGGCAAGAAGAAAAAAACGATTTAATACATTCTGATTGCAGGTTGTAACACAACACGTGGAATAAGTCAAGGGGTATGAATACTTTCTGACGGTACTGTACATGGGCAAAAACCCATGGTGTCTGTTGAAAGCAGAAATCAGAAACAATTCATCAGGGGAGAAAATCTGGTAATGCCGTCATTGATTTACATTTATATTTTGGTCATTTAGCAGACACTCTTATCCAGAGCGACTTCAAGTTAGTGCATACATCTTAAGATAGCTAGGTGAGACAACCACATGTCATAGTAAGTACATTTTTGTCATGTATTGTCATGTTGTGTCTTGTTTCTGTCCTTTCCCTTCACCCTGTCTCCCTCTGCTGGTCGTTATTAGGTTACCTTTTCTCCCCCTCTTTCCCCCAGCTGTTCCTTGTCTCCTCCTAACTACCTCGTCACCCCTTTTCCCACCTGTTCCCTTTTTCCCTCTGATTAGTCCTCTATATCTCTCTCTGTTTTTGTTTCTGTCTTTGTCGGATTCTTGTTTGTGTTATTCATGCCTGAACCAGACTATCGTCATGTTTGCTGCCGGTCCATCTGAGCCTACGTATGTTTTGTCATTAAAGAAGCCCTGTTTACGTTAGTTCGCTTTTGGGTCCTCATTCACGCACCTTAACAGAAGAATCCGACCAAGAATGGACCCAGCGACTTCGGATCCTCTCCACTCAGCCGTCGAGATCCAGGGAGCGATGCTAGGCAGACACGAGCAGGAATTGTCTGCTGCTCGACATGCCGTTGAGACCCTGGCCACCCAAGTCTCCAACCTCCCAGAACAGGTTCACCATCTCCGCCTCGATCCACCGGCCACTTCCAGGGCTTTCGAATCTCCGGAGCCCAGAATCAATAACCCGCCGTGTTACTCTAGGGAGCCCACTGAATGCCGCTCGTTCCTCACCCAGTGTGATATTGTGTTTTCTCTCCAGCCCAACACTTACTCCAGGAGCACTGCTCGTGTCGCCTACGTCATATCTCTCCTTACTGGACGGGCTCGTGAGTGGGGCACGGCAATCTGGGAGGCAAGGGCTGAGTGTACTAACCAGTATCAGGACTTTAAGGAGGAGATGATACGGGTTTTTGATCGATCTGTTTTTGGGGAGGAGGCTTCCAGGGCCCTGTCTTCCCTATGTCAAGGTAATCGATCCATAACAGACTACTCTATTGAGTTTCGCACTCTTGCTGCCTCCAGTGGCTGGAACGAGCCGGCTTTGCTCGCTCGTTTTCTGGAGGGTCTCCGCGCAGAGGTAAAGGATGAGATTCTCTCCCGGGAGGTTCCTTCCAGCGTGGATTCCTTGATTGAACTCGCTATTCGCATTGAGCGACGGGTTGATCTTCGTCACCGAGCTCGTGGAAAGGAGCTCGCGTTCTCCGTTGCCCCCCTCTCCGCATCACTACCATCTTCCTCTGCCGGCTCGGGTGCTGAGCCTATGCAGCTGGGAGGTATCCGCATCTCGACTAAGGAGAGGGAACGGAGAATCACCAACCGCCTCTGTCTCTATTGCGGTTCTGCTGGTCATTTTGTCACTTCATGTCCAGTAAATGCCAGAGCTCATCAGTAAGCGGAGGGCTACTGGTGAGCGCTACTACTCCTGTCTCTCCTTCAAGATCCTGCACTACCTTGTCGGTCCATCTACGCTGGACCGGTTCGTCAGCTTCCTGCAGTGCCTTAATAGACTCTGGGGCGGAGGGCTGCTTTATGGACGAGACCTGGGCTCGGGAACATGACATTCCTCTCAGACAGTTAAGGGAGTCCACGGCCTTGTTCGCCCTGGATGGTAGTCCTCTCCCCAGGATTCAGCGTGAGACGCTACCTTTAACCCTCACTGTTTCTGGTAATCATAGCGAAACCATTTCTTTTTTAATTTTTCGTTCACCTTTTACACCTGTTGTTTTGGGCCATCCCTGGCTAGTTTGTCATAATCCTTCCATTAATTGGTCTAGTAATTCTATCCTCTCCTGGAACGTCTCTTGTCATGTGAAATGTTTAATGTCTGCTATCCCTCCTGTTTCCTCTGTCTCTTCTTCACAGGAGGAGCCTGGTGATTTGACAGGGGTGCCGGAGGAATATCACGATCTGCGCACGGTGTTCAGTCGGTCCAGGGCCACCTCTCTTCCTCCACACCGGTCGTATGATTGTAGTATTGATATCCTTCCGGGAACCACTCCCCCCCGGGGTAGACTATACTCTCTGTCGGCTCCCGAACGTAAGGCTCTCGAAGATTATTTGTCTGTAGCTCTTGCCGCCGGTACCATAGTCCCCTCCTCCTCTCCCGCCGGAGCGGGGGTTTTTTTTGTTAAGAAGAAGGACGGGTCCCTGCGCCCCTGCATAGATTATCGAGGGCTGAATGACATAACAGTGAAGAATCGTTATCCGCTTCCTCTTATGTCTTCAGCCTTCGAGATCCTGCAGGGAGCCAGGTTTTTCACTAAGTTGGACCTTCGTAACGCTTACCATCTCGTGCGCATCAGGGAGGGGGACGAGTGGAAGACGGCGTTTAACACTCCGTTAGGGCACTTTGAATACCGGGTTCTTCCTTTCGGCCTCGCTAACGCTCCAGCTGTCTTTCAGGCATTAGTCAATGATGTCCTGAGAGACATGCTGAACATCTTTGTTTTCGTTTACCTTGACGATATCCTGATTTTTTCACCGTCACTCCAGATTCATGTTCAGCACGTTCGACGTGTCCTCCAGCGCCTTTTAGAGAATTGTCTTTTTGTGAAGGCTGAGAAGTGCTCTTTTCATGCCTCCTCCGTCACATTTCTCGGTTCTGTTATTTCCGCTGAAGGCATTAAGATGGATCCCGCTAAGGTCCAAGCTGTCATTGATTGGCCCGTCCCTAGGTCACGCGTCGAGCTGCAGCGCTTTCTCGGCTTCGCGAACTTCTATCGTCGTTTCATCCGTAATTTCGGTCAGGTGGCAGCCCCTCTCACAGCCCTTACTTCTGTCAAGACGTGCTTTAAGTGGTCCGTTTCCGCCCAGGGAGCTTTTGATCTCCTCAAGAATCGTTTTACATCCGCACCTATCCTTGTTACACCTGACGTCACTAGACAGTTCGTTGTCGAGGTTGACGCGTTCGAGGTGGGCGTGGGAGCCATTCTTTCTCAGCGCTCCCTCTCTGACGACAAGGTCCACCCTTGCGCGTATTTTTCTCATCGCCTGTCATCGTCGGAACGTAACTATGATGTGGGAAACCGCGAACTGCTCGCCATCCGCTTAGCCCTAGGCGAATGGCGACAGTGGTTGGAGGGGGCGACCGTTCCTTTTGTCGTTTGGACTGACCATAGGAACCTTGAGTACATCCGTTCTGCCAAACGACTTAATGCGCGTCAGGCGCGCTGGGCGCTGTTTTTCGCTCGTTTCGAGTTCGTGATTTCTTATCGTCCGGGCTCTAAGAACACCAAGCCTGATGCTTTATCTCGTCTCTTCAGTTCTTCAGTAGCCTCCACTGACCCCGAGGGGATTCTCCCTGAGGGGCGTGTTGTCGGGTTGACTGTCTGGGGAATTGAGAGGTAGGTAAAGCAAGCACTCACTCAAACTCCGTCGCCGCGCGCTTGTCCTAGGAACCTTCTTTTCATTCCCGTTCCTACTCGTCTGGCCGTTCTTCAGTGGGCTCACTCTGCCAAGTTAGCCGGCCACCCTGGCGTTCGGGGTACGCTTGCTTCCATTCGCCAGCGTTTTTGGTGGCCCACCCGGGAGCATGACACGCGTCGCTTCGTGGCTGCTTGTTCGGTCTGCGCGCAGACTAAGTCCGGTAACTCCCCTCCTGCCGGCCGTCTCAGGCCGCTTCCCATTCCCTCTCGACCGTGGTCTCACATCGCCTTAGATTTTGTCACCGGACTGCCTTCGTCAGCGGGGAAGACTGTTATTCTTACGGTTGTCGACAGGTTCTCTAAGGCGGCTCATTTTATTCCCCTTGCTAAGCTTCCTTCTGCTAAAGAGACGGCACAAATCATCATCGAGAATGTTTTCAGAATTCATGGCCTTCCGTCAGACGTCGTTTCGGACAGAGGTCCGCAATTCACGTCTCAATTTTGGAGGGAGTTTTGCCGTTTGATTGGGGCTTCCGTCAGTCTCTCTTCCGGCTTTCACCCCCAGTCTAACGGTCAAGCAGAACGGGCCAATCAGACTATTGGTCGCATCTTACGCAGTCTTTCTTTTCGCAACCCTGCGTCTTGGTCAGAACAGCTCCCCTGGGCAGAATACGCCCACAACTCGCTTCCTTCGTCTGCGACCGGGCTATCTCCTTTTCAGAGTAGCCTCGGGTACCAGCCTCCGCTGTTCTCATCTCAGTTCGCCGAGTCCAGCGTCCCCTCCGCTCAGGCTTTTGTCCAACGTTGCGAGCGCACCTGGAAGAGGGTCAGGTCTGCACTTTGCCGTTATAGGGCGCAGACTGTGAGGGCTGCTAATAAGCGTAGAACTAAGAGTCCTAGATATTGTCGCGGTCAGAGAGTTTGGCTCTCCACTCAGAACCTTCCCCTTAAGACCGCTTCTCGCAAGTTGACCCCGCGGTTCATTGGTCCGTTCCGTATTGCTCAGATCATTAATCCTGTCGCAGTTCGACTTCTTCTTCCGAGTTATCTTCGTCGCGTCCACCCGGTCTTCCATGTCTCCTGTGTCAAGCCCGTTCTTCGCGCCCCCACTCGTCTTCCCCCCCCCCCCCCCCCCATCCTTGTCGAGGGCGCACCCATCTACAGGGTCCGTAGGATTTTGGACATGCGTCCTCGGGGCCGTGGTCATCAGTACCTAGTAGATTGGGAGGGGTACGGTCCTGAGGAGAGGAGTTGGGTTCCCTCTCGGGACGTGCTGGACCGTGCGCTGATCGATGATTTCCTCCGTTGCCGCCAGGTTTCCTCCTCGAGTGCGCCAGGAGGCGCTCGGTGAGTGGGGGGGTACTGTCATGTATTGTCATGTTGTGTCTTGTTTCTGTCCTTTCCCTTCACCCTGTCTCCCTCTGCTGGTCGTTATTAGGTTACCTTTTCTCCCCCTCTTTCCCCCAGCTGTTCCTTGTCTCCTCCTAACTACCTCGTCACCCCTTTTCCCACCTGTTCCCTTTTTCCCTCTGATTAGTCCTCTATATCTCTCTCTGTTTTTGTTTCTGTCTTTGTCGGATTCTTGTTTGTGTTATTCATGCCTGAACCAGACTATCGTCATGTTTGCTGCAACCTTGTCCTGTCCTGTCGGAATCTGCCGGTCCATCTGAGCCTACGTATGTTTTGTCATTAAAGAAGCCCTGTTTACGTTAGTTCGCTTTTGGGTCCTCATTCATGCACCTTAACAATTTTACCTCAATAAAGTAGCTATCAGCAAAGTCAGTGCTACTGGGGAGGGTAAAGTGCGAGTGTTAGTTTGTAAAAGGCAAGTTTTTTTAGGGGTGTTTGCAGGATTTCACCTAGAGTGAGAGGGGAGAAAGAGGTCAAGGCGCAGGGTAGTTTCTTTTCAAAGTGGTTGACAAAGTTGGAGGGGAGGTAGGGGGAGGAGTGAAGGACTAAGGAGTTAGGAGAAGGTGGAAAAGAGTTTCCTAGGGTTAGAGGCAGAATCTTAACATTTTGAAAATGGTGTTAGCAGCGGATACAGAGAAAGGGAAGATAGCGAGGAGGAGGTGAAAGGATGATAGGTCCTCCGGAAGTTTGGTTTTCCTAAATTGTCACTCAGTTGCCCGCAGCCCTGTTCTATAAGCTCGCAATGAGTCACTCAGCCACGGAACAGGGTGGGAGCCGGCCTAGAGGAAAGGGGACAGTGTGAGTCATAGGTTGCAGAAAGTGAGGAGAGTAGGGTCGAAGAGGCAGAATCAGGAGACAGGAGGAAGAGCGATTTAGCAGAAGGGAGAGATGATAGGATAGAAGAGGAGAGTGTGTGTCAAGCTCAAACCAGTGTCAAGCTCATTGAGGAACTCTCTAAGGGTACCTGATGGGCGCCAGATGGAATTAAAATGTGTAGATGGACAGGTGTGTGAGGGAGAAAATATAAAATCTCCACTTAGGTGAAATGAGTAGCCACCACCGTGACAACCAGATGCTCTCGGACTATGAGAGAACAGTTAGTCAGATGAAGAGAGAGCAGCTGGAGTAGCAGTGTTATCTGGGGTGATTCATGTCTCCGTCAGGGCCAAAAAGTCTAAGAACCGAAGGGCAGCATAGGCTGGGATGAACTCTGTGTTCTTGACCGCTGATCAGCAGTTCCAAACGTTTTTGGAGACCAGGAATTCTACATGGGTTGCAGGCAAGAGGTGGGGAGACCCTACAGGGAAAGGAGCGAACAGGTATAGAAAACACACACATAGTTGACAAAGCTACAATTAGCAAAATTAAGTCATCTGAAAATAACTAGGTAAGATACTCAAGTGAGAGAGTGGTGTGGAGCCTTCCTCTCTTTCCTTCCTCGAATAACTCCGCAGAGCAACTTGGCAGAACCGTCTTTGTTTTGTTGATGAGATTTCCTGCTCTAAGGGGAATTGATATAGAACATTTCAACTATCCTTCAGGCAACTAGCTGGAATGAAGAAAAACTCCAAACTCTGTGTTAATTGTTTTTTTAAAACCAGTTAAATTAGACTAAATGTAATCAAAAATGTTATCTGCGTAATCCACAAAAGTAATTATTTATCATGAGGGCCATAAACAATAACTATTAATGCTGCATACTCCAAGAAATGTTAAAATCTCACCTTTCTGGTGAAAATAGTTCTAACTTGCTGATGTGTAGTCACTTTTGAGGACACAAACTCAAGTACACAGTACACATATGATACAAATCTAAAATATTTTATTTTATCTTAATATCTTATTCAACAAAACTTTATGAATAAAGCTTGAAATGACTTATACCTGTATACTTTCTAAATATAGTATACTCAAATTATAAAATGACTAACTATAAGACTTCACCTTTCTTATAACTGTCAAATACATATTTGTATGTTTGTGTTTAGAAATGTGCCTATTTCTAAATGTCTCTCTTGATCAAAATGTCTGCCCTTGTCACTGTGAACGTCTCACAGAGCTCTAGCTTAGCCTCCTGAACTCGGTAGGAACTCACAATGTTTTTTATTTATTTTAATGTATGAATCATTTTAGATGAATAGCTATATTTCGATCTCTGGATGTGCTACAATGTAATGGTTTGTCAGTGGCTGTGACATAGGGTTCAGCCAGGAGTTGATGGACAGTCGGAAGAGCGAATTAAATGGTAGGAGGGACATCCCAGCTTCAAGTGGTTTCAGATTTCACGTCCTACGTGCTCAGAATACATGCTGCTGTGTCTGTGGGAACCAGGGCTATTGCTCAATGCAAGCCATTTCGATTACAGTGTCCACAGATCGATGTATAAGCGGAAATGTCGGTTGGAACCGTTACCAGAACCACGCAGGTCCCCTAAACAGGGGACTTTACATCTAAGAGGTTTTAAGACCCAACACCATGGAGGACTCAACAGGCCAGACAACACAGAGGAATATGAATGGCACACAAAAGTGGAATGCCCTCAAAGTCAATCTCTTCACATTATATCTGACACAGCAGACAGAGCAAACATCAGTTATACCCCTTCTAAAGCAGAGGAAAAAACATCTAAGACAAGTGAAGTAAACAAATGCCAAAAAAATAACCTCTGAAATAAACTTTTTCTTCTTCTCTCTCCTTTGTGTGTGGCACTTACATTCTCTCTGTTAGTAACTCTTGACAGAAAATTAAACGTTATATTTTCTCTTCTGGCTGGTATCAGGGCATTAAGCGTGAAATTAAAGGGAATGCATTCTGAGTCCAAAATAAATGTGCTCCTCTGATGAGGTTGGAGTTCTTCCAAGCCACTGAGATGAAATGCTTTTACACTTATTTCCCTCATAGGAAAATTATCTCCTGCTTATTATTGTTCACAATTCATGATTCCTTCTCTGGGGAAATGGAACTCTGTGCCAAAGGGAGCTTACTGGAGGAAATCAGACTTTTGGAGAGTTTTACAATTGACTAGTCACAAAATCACTTTATTTCCAGTTTTTCCACATTTCTATTTTGTATAGCATTATAGCTCAGTCCTAAATTCTCACAGTAATCTTTGTCCTTGTGAAAATTGTGAATACACATCTACAGTAGTAGCACACATCCATTAATTTACAGTAAATGGTTTATTTGGGTGATAACCGATAACATTATATAATGCGCTTCTGTAAAGACTATCCATTCCTGCAAATTCAGTGTAGCTCATCACAACAGAGGAAATAGCTAAATGTCAACATGTATAGTAAACTACAACTAATTTGGTGGCATGTACAGTACCAGTCAAAAGTTTGGACACCTAATCATTCAAGGGTTTTCTTTACTTTTTACTAGTTTCTACATTGTAGAACAATAGTGTGTCACACCCTGATCTGTTTTACCTGTCTTTGTGCTTGTTTCCACCCCCCTCCGGGTGTCGCCCATCTTCCCCATTATCCCCAGTGTATTTATGCCTGTGTTCTCTGTTTGTCTGTTGACAGTTTGTTTTGTCTGTCAAGCCTACCAGCGGTTTTCCCCTTGCTCCTGTCTTTTTCTATAGTTCCTGTTTTCAAATTTTCCCAGTTCTGACCATTCTGTCTGCCCTGAGCCTGCCTGCCTTCTGTTTTTTTTTTTGTTTTTTTTACTTTGATCTGGATTACTGACCTCTGCCTGCCCTTGACCTGTTGTTTTGTCTGCCCCTGTTCTAGTGATACACTTTTGTTACTTCGACACTGTCTGCATCTGGGTCTTCCCAAACGTGATGTAGTGAAGACATCAAAACGATCAAATAACACATATCATCTACAATCATGTAGTAAGCAAAACAGTGCTTTCATATTTTAGATACTTCAAATTAGCCACCCTTTGCCTTGATGACAGCTTTGCACACTCGTGGCATTTTCTCAACCAGCTTCACCTGGAATGTTTTTCCAACAGTCTTGAAGGAGTTCCCACATATGCTGACCAATTTTCCTTCACTCTGCAGTCCAACTCATCCCAAACCATCTCAATTGGGTTGAGCAAAGGTGATTGAGGAGGCCAGGTCATCCGATGCAGCACTCCTTCACTCTCCTTCTTGGTCAAATATTACACAGCCTGGAGGTGTGTTGTGTCATTGTCCTGTTGAAAAACGAACGATAGTCCCACTAATCGCAAACAAGATGAGATGGCGTATCGCTGCAGAATGCTGTGGTATCCATGCTGGTTAAGTGTGCCTTGAATTCTAAATAAATCACAAACAGTGTCACCAGCAAAGCAGCCCCACACCATCACACCTCCTCCTCCATGTTTCACGCTGGGAACCACACATGCACAGATCATCCGTTCACCTACTCTGCGTCTCACAAAGACACTGCGGTTGGAACAAAAAATCTCAAATTTGGACTCATCAGACCAAAGGACATATTTCCACAGGTCTAATGTCCATTCCTTGTGTTTCTTGGCCCAAGCAAGTCTCTTCTTATTATTGGTGTCCTTTGGGGGTAGTCTCTTTGCAGCAATTTGACCATGAAGCCCTGATTCATGCAGTGTCCTCTGAAATGTTGATGTTGAGATGTGTCTGTTACTTGAATTCTGTGAAGCATTTATTTGGGCTGCAATTTCTGAGGCTGGTAACTGTAATGAACATATCCTCTGCAGAGGTAACTCTGTGTCTTCCTTTCCTGTGGTGGTCCTCATGAGAACCAGTTTCATATTAGCGCTGGATGTTTGCTTAAATGTTGTTGTTGAAATGTTCCACATTGACTGACCTTCATGTCTTAAAGTAATGTTTATCTTTGTCCTTGCCATAATATGGACTTGGTCTTTTACCAAATGGGGCTATCTTCTGTATACCCCCTATGTCACAACCTAGGGGGGTATACACAACACAACACATAGGCTCAAACACATTAAGAAGGAAAGACATTTCACAAATTAACTTTTAACAAGGCACACCTGTTATTTGAAATGCATTCCAGGTGACTACCTCATGAAGCTGGTTGAGAGAATGCCAAGAGTGTGCAAAGCTGTCATCAAGGCAAAGGGTGGCTACTTTGAAGAATCTCAAATATAAAATATATTTAGAATTTTTTAACACTTTTTTTGGTTACTTCATGACTCCATATGGGTTATTTCATAGTTTTGATGTCTTCACTATTATTCTACAATGTAGAAAATAGTAAAAAATAAAGAAAAACCCTGGAATGAGTAGGTGTGTCCAAACTTTTGACTGCTACTGTATATTCTGACAATTATATAGATTTACCTCTAGAATAGGTAGATAGTCTTGGCATGTTGCCTGTTAAAGAACATGAAAAGCATATGCATAACCATTGTAGCAATTGAAAGGGAACAGTTTGGAGATAATGGGAAAATGATTAGATCAGAGGTTGAAATAAGTCTGAGTCTTCACATTACACTGATGATTGTATGTGCGTTTTACATTTCCTGTGTATTTTGCCGCATTTACTGATATTGAAATCAGAAAATACACTGGATACATTCAGTAACAGGATATGAATATTCATAGAAAATATGGGGTAAGTGCAACATAAGACAAAGAAATTACAAGGGTTTGAGTGAGAGGACTAACTGGTGTCTTCAAGTGGCAATTTCAATGCACTTTTATGATTAGAAGAATCTGGGTCAGGTGGGCATGATATGAAAGCTTGTTCTATTGCCAACATGACTAGCTAAGTTATAAAATATGATCTTACAGTGTTAGGCTTTTCACAAGGCAATTCAGGGAAACAGATTGTAATTTTGGTGTGCATAGAAAGGAGTCATCAGTGCATTCAGGTGTGAATACCGTTGCAAATGTTCTTCACAATAAACAAACATAGGCCTTTTCTGTTCAGAACAATCCAGGGTATGACGCCATGGCATCTTGTAACTGTACATCAAACATAGTGATCATAAATGTTGACAATGTATATGACATGAGTGTTATGATATGGAAATGTGAAGTGCACATTTGTGTTTGGCTTGCTTGTATGACATCAAAGCAGTATTTATTATAATCCTCAACATCTCATCTTTCAAAATACACAGAGACATCAAAATGTACAGCATTTCCCTTACTCAGACAACATGTTTTGTTGCAAAAGTTGCCCAATTACAGGGAGGGATGGGGGCAACGTCTTGTCATGTGCGGTGCTCAAGTTCAAAACTGCTGTCAGTCAAAACCAATACAACGCTGTGAAACGCAGAGCCAGAGCTCTGATGTCATGTATTCCATGTTAATGTACAGCCACTACGTTCCAATTTAGGCACTTACAGTATTAGTGCCCAAATCTGCCATTTTCAACCCATATATGGGTACGAGTGTAAATGGCTACATAATCATTCAGACGAGCTATCGCTGTGTAGTTTGATGTCATAACCCCAGGGGGACGGGACTGATATACAAACTCGTCAGGCTCTGTTTGGCTCACCTGTAAAGTCACATTCTGATTAATAATCCCTCTATATTAAAATGGGAGAGCCGGGGACTTAATTAAACCTCATGGCATGCTGCTCCATTTGTACAGACACTGCTTATCCTAAAGCTCCCTTTGTATTCTACGGGAAAATGTATTACACTCTACTTATTTCTGGAGGAAACAGTGAGGTATTATTAGAATATTAATAAAATGTAGTGAACATTAACTAGAGAACCTTGATCAATGCTCAGCAGCCTATATGACCCAACCCACTGAGCACAGATGTCAATTCAACATTTATTCCATGTTGGTTCGACGTACTTTCATTAAAATGACGTGGAAACAACGTTGAATCAACCATGGGGAAGGTTATGGATTATCAAGAAGTTGATCTCTTGACAAGATGCTTATATTTTAACTGATGATTACATGAATACTTGGCTACCAATATTTGTTTGGATTGAATTGAATTTTGTTATGCACTTATGCCGTGTATATGTATCCTGTTTTCTTTCTTGACTTAATCATACAAAATGGTCCCAACTCACAGCCCACTTACTGTAATTAATAGTGGGATGATACTGGTTGGTTGGCCAAATTCTGTGTTGGCTCTAGTTCTGCCAATCCTGCCATATTCATCATCCGCTGGTCTAATTGATTGATTAAAACCTTATAAATATAGTGGCTTACAAATAAATGGCTGACTTGCATGTTACAGATGGGAATGATGCAAGTTTTCTATTTCTCTACTGCAATATTGTATTGCGTCACATACTGTATGTCTAAATACATGCTGCTATTCTACAGCACAGAGCATGACAGTGTGGTATCACATGACCCTCTATTGTAACGTAACATCATTTATGATACTAAAAGGAGGAATACAAATTTACATACCAAATCCTACATAATGCCCAGAGGCCAATTTGGCCTATCATGTCCTGTGGTTCTACAGAGAAGTAATAGCATTAACATGAGAATGTGTTGCGAGTCAAGGCAGGACAAGGTGGGCTGGACAGAGGTCAAAAACAGTTTGTGGCGAGTATTGATTTGGCCATGAACATGGCAACAAATAAGGTGTCGTTTTAGGGGTATCATACTTTGCGGATACGGAGACAATCACTCAAATTACAATTCATGTCAATGCAGGTGACCATCCCAATCCTTTCCTCCAGCCAAAAAACAGAGACCTGGGTGTGAATGGCAATGTTCCCATCAATTAATTTCCCCTTTGGTATTTCAGTAAACCATTGAGAAAGAACGCTGTTGTCATCCAGACATCAATTCTGCCTGTGATTTATGGTGGTAAGAAAATAGCCATTTCCACAAACGTCATCCCAGACCAGTCGCCATATCACCAGCCTGAGGACCTGTCTCTCTACAGGTGTGGCTCTGGAGCCATGAAAACCCGGTGATTCAAGATGAGTGTTAGTCAACTACAATAGCCTTTATAACAGAATAGCATTCTGAATAAATACAAAAACAAGCTCCAAGAGAGATAAGCTAAGCACTCAGGAAAAATAGTACAGGCTTTATCCACGGGGTGCCTCGGCCCAGCAGACTGTACCATGGACAGTGTGAACATGACCAATAAAACAAAGCAAACACAGAACAAAGGTCTCTGCTAGACCTGGCTACATCTCCATCAATCTGCACCTATTAGCACAGCCCCCAGTAATTCCACTCATATTACCTAGCCTGGCCAGGAGTTGAAACATTTTGTGTCAGAGCAATTCGAATGACCACAGGCGACCCTCTCTTGGCTAATGAAACAATGCAGAGTTAGTATCGGTAGCATTGGAAATACCCTCACTCACCTCTCCAAGCATTCATAGATCATAATGAAACACAGAGATCAATGGCGTGAGAGGAAGCAAGGCAAAGGCAGTGACATAGTTGCAGAGCTAAAATAATGGACTGTTTGACCAATGCGTGGCACTTCTGGCACATAAGCCAATGTTAATAATTAGCTATTGAAGCTGTGACCTCAGGGAAAATCCCATTAACGGGTGACGACGGATGGGTCGCTACTAGATTCATTATCACAGTCATTAAAGTCTGATTACTCACATTTCTCAATCAGGGGGTGGGAGCTAGGGCTGCTAGGGGACTATTATTGCCACCAATGCAATAGCTTGAATAATTTCACTCTGAATTCCCCATTATATGTCCATATTTGTAATAGGTGACGTCATTTGGAAGTGGAACTCTGTAAAGGCTTCATTGAACTGTTCTCTGGAAAGATAGGGCATACTTCAAAATCATACACTATATAGACTACAGAATATTGAAAAGTAAAGAGAAATCAGTCCTTTTTTATCCCAAACTATGAAACCTAGCACCCTCTCTGCTTGTCCATAAGAGTTAATGGACTGACACTTTACTTTGCAGCTTCGTCATTGTTCAGTTTAATACATCAACTATATATCTGCTCTCTCACTTTGTTTCCCCCACTCCTCTGTGAAGTTCAGAAACATTACCTCTCAACTCAAATCTCAGTGTGAAGCTCTTAGAAATGGCAGAAGGAGGGAGAGAAGAAGCTGTTAAAGGTCCAATGCAGCCATTTTTATCTCAATATCAAATAAATTCTGGGTAACAATTAAGTACCTTACTGTGATTGTTTTCAATTAAAATGGTCAAAAAGAAACAAAAATAGCCTGTTAGCAAATATCAATTTCTCAAGCAAGAATTTTGTTAGGACGGCCTGTAAGTGGTCTTAATGGGAAGGGGAAAACTAGCTGTTATTGCCAGAGAGGTTAGGAACTCTCTTTCTTGTTGGTCTATTAACTCATTTATCGCCTGGTGGTGTCACCAGGCAGGCCAAAATTTCAGGCGGTCTTTTTAAACAGGTCTTACACTAAAAAGGCATTATCATAATTTTCCCAATTTCACAGGGAAATCACGTTTTTGACTGCACTATGCCTTTAATAATTTATGGTTGCCTCAGCTTTTCAAACACTGGAGTGGTCCCACTCCCCGGTTTCCCCCTGACATTTAATTTGTCTGAAAATCAGCAACCGTGCAGTCTGATTATCGCACACATCTGCCAATATGACTGCGTGTGAAAGCTCCACGGCACCAGAAGAGAGAGTTCGCAAGGATGTTCAAAACATCAGCCTTCACCCACCATTTCTGTTACACCTAGCCTAGGCTATAGACTTCAAATTGACTTCAGCAAAAATCATGCTTATTATTTTCTATGCAACAGCAGAACATTTGTCAAAACAATGTTGACATTAGAAAGAATTTGAAATATGACACCTTGCCCTATTCACACAGAAGGGATACAAAGGCAAACACACACAGAGACAAGAAGGTGACATTAATTTTGAGACTTCAATACTGCCATCTAGTGACGACTCAAGATCATAACAGGTAGGACTACTCCACGGTACACACACCTCAAGTCCTATAAGCTGATCCATACCCCTGGTCCTTATAGGCTTGTTAAAGAGCAGGCAGGAAATACCAACATCGAACAGTGAGCCATCATATTCATGCATAAAAAAAAAGAATGAAAGAAAAGCATTGCAAGTTTTAATTTTGTAAAGTTATTGTTATCGATCAATAATGAAACCGCCTGGCATTGACAACTTGGATAGAAAGCTACTGAGGATGGTACCTAACTCTATAGCCACTCCTATCTGTCATATCTTTATTCTGAGACTAGAAGAAAGTCTTTGTCCTCTAGTCTGGAGGGAAGCCAAAGTAATTCCACTATCCAAGAGTGGTAAAATGGCCTTTACTCGTTCTAACAGCATAAGCTTGCTGCCAGCTCTTAGCAAACTGTTGGATGTTTTTTCATACCAAATACAATGCTATTTCTCTGTAAAAAAAATAACAACAGACTTTCAGCATCCTTATAGAGAAGGGCACTCAACATGTACTGCACTGACACAAATAGCTGATGATTGGTTGAAATAAATATATAATAAGAAGATTGTGGGAGCTGTACTGTTAGATTTCAGCGCAGCCTTTGATACTATTGACCATAACCTGTTGTTGAAAAACATACGTGTTATGGCTTTTAAAACTCTGCCATATCATGGATTCAGAGCTATCTATCTAATAGAACTAAAAGGGTTGTCTTTAATGGAAGCTTCTCTAATGTCAAACCATGTAAAGTGTGGTGTACCGCAGGGCAGCTCTCTAGGCCCTCTACTCTTTTCTATTTTTACCAAGCTGCCCACTCAAGAAAAAGCTTTACACTGTAACCAGTGCCTGCAACATGGTTCAGGTTAACATGGTTCAGTCAACCTATTATGGTAGTTACAAACAGCACAGGAATGAAATCATCAACATGTATTGAGCACATCTTTACTAATGTTGCAGAAATTAACTTGAAAGCAGTATCCATATCCATCAGATGAAGTGATCACAATATAGCCTTAATGTAGCCTTATCTAGGAAAACCAAAGTTCCAAAGGCTGGGCCTAATATAGTGTATAAGAGGTCATACAAGAAGTTGTGTAGTGATTCCCTTTTTTTTATGTAAAGAATTTTTGTTGGTCTGTGGTGTGTAATGAAGAGCAAACAGACACTGCACTTGACATTTTTATGAAATTGCTTATTCCAGTTACTAATAAGCATGCTGCTATTTAGAAATTGACTGTAAAAATGGTTAAATCCCTGTGGATCGATGAGGAATTGAAAAATGGTGTGGTTGAGAGGGATGCGGCAAAAGGAATGGCAAATAAGTCTGGCTGCACAGCTAACGTATTGCAAATTGAGAAATCAT
The DNA here is from genome assembly GCF_013265735.2 of Oncorhynchus mykiss. Lineage (NCBI taxonomy): Eukaryota > Metazoa > Chordata > Actinopteri > Salmoniformes > Salmonidae > Oncorhynchus > Oncorhynchus mykiss. Next base: position 55,265,319 of record NC_048573.1, on the reverse strand, counting down.
GTGACTAAACTGAATAAAAAGAAGAAGAAACTACACTATGAAACAAAGATAAAAGACAAAGAATGATAGTAAAATGCTTTGGAGCACCTTCAATTACATTTTGGGGAAAAAAAGCAAACTCTGCTCCATCATTCATTGAATCAGATGGCTCATTCAACACAAAACCAACAATTATTGCCAACTACTTGAATGATTTTTTAATTGGCAAGATTAGCAAACTTAGGCATGACATCTAAGTATATCTGAATATATTAAGAAAGACAAGCACTGTCATTTTGAATTCCGTAAAGTATATCACTGGGGCCAAACTTCCTGCCATCCAGGACAGGACATCTATACCAGGCGGTGTCAGAAGAAGGCCCTAAAAATTGCCAAAGACTCCAGCCACCGTAGTCATAGACTGTTCTCTCTGCTACCACACGGCAAGCAGTACCAGAGAGCCAAGTATAAATCCAAAAGGCTTCTTAAAAGCCGTAACTCATGAATAACTTTTCAAATGGCTACTCGGACTATTTGCATTGATTAAAACTACATTGTTGGTTAAGGGCTTTTATGTAAGCTTTCACGATAAGGTCTACCTGCTGTATTCTGTGCATGTGACAAATAAGATTTGATTTGATTTGAGATTGACTTCATCACTACTTGTATTTATTAATGCACAAGCTGTCTGTTGGCGCACAGCTCGGACACACATACATACCCCACAAGACATGCCACAAGAGGTCTCTTCACAGTCCCCAAGTCCAGGGGGGGGGCACACAGTACAACATAGAGCCATGACTGGAACTCTATTCCAAATCAAGTAACTAATGCAAGCAGTAAATTTTATTTAAAAAACAGATAAAAATACACCTTATGGAACAGCGGGACTGTGAAGCAACACAAATATAGGCACAGACAAATGCATACACACGATAACATACGCACTATACACACGTACACATGGATTTTGTACTGTAGATATGTGGTAGTGGTGGAGTAGGGGCCTGAGGGCACACAGTGTGTTGTGAATTTTGTGAATGTATTATATTGTTTTTAAAATGGTATAAAATGCCTTAATTTTGCTGGAACCCAGGAAGAGTAGCTGCTGTCTTGGCAGCATCTAATGGGGATCCATGATAAATACAAATGACCTGCTACTGGCATTAAACAAAACATGTGTGGCCATGTGTGCTGATAATTCAACCATATAAGCATCAGCAACCACAGCTAATGAAGTCACTGAAACCCTTAACAAAGTTGGTCTGTTTTGGAATGGGTGGACAGTAATAAACTGGTCCTGAACATCTCTAAAACTAAGAGCATTGTATTTGGTACAAATCATTCCCTAAGTTCTAGACCTCAACTAAATCTAGTAATGAATGGTGTGGCTGTTGAACATGTTGAGACTAAATTACTTGACGTTAGCTTAGAATGTAAACTGTCATTGTCAAAACATATTGATTCAATGGTTGTAAAGACGGGGAGAGGTCTGGCAGTAATAAATAGATGCTCTGCTTTTTTGACACAAAACTCCAAAAAGCAAGTTCTGCAGGCTCTATTTTTTTCTTATCTTGATTGTTGTCCTGTCGTGTGGTCCAGCGCTGCAAGGAAAGACCTAGGTAAGCTGCATCTGGCACAGAACAAAGCGACACGTCTTGCTCTTCATTGTAATCCGAGGGCTGATATCCAGTGCTTTCGGAAAGTATTCAGACCCCTTGACTTTTTCCACATTTTATTACGTTACTGTCTTATTCTAAAATGGATTAAATGTTTTTTTCCCTCATTAATCTACACACAATCCCCCATAATTACAAAGCACATTTTTGCAAATGTATTACAAATAAAAAAACTGAAATATCACATTTACGTTAGTATTCAGACCCTTCACTCAGTACTTTGTTGAAGCACCTTTGAAAGCGATTACAGCCGCGAGTCTTCTTGGGTATGATGCTACAAGCCTGGCACACCTGTATTCGTCAGGTTGGATGGGGAGCGTCGCTGCACAGCTATTGTCAGGTCTCTCCAGAGATGTTTGATTGGGTTCAAGTCTGAGCTCTGGCTGGGCCACTCAAGGATATTCAGAGACTTGTCCCGATGCGACTCCTGTGTTGTCTTGGTTGTGAGTTTAGGGTCGTTGAACTGTTGGAAGGTGAACCTTCGCCCCAGTCTGAGGTCCTGAGCACTCTGAAGCAAGGATCGCTCTGAAATTTGCTCTGTTCATCTTTCCCTTAATCCTTACTAGTCTCCCAATCCCTGCCTCTGAAAAACATCTCCACAGCATGATGCTGCCACCACTATGCTTCACCGCAGGGATGGTATTGACCAGGTGATGAGCGGTGCTTGGTTTTCTCCAGACGTGACGCTAGGCATTCAGGCCAAAGAGATCAACCATGGTTTCATCAAACTAGAGAATCTTGTTTCTCATGGTCCAAGAGTCTTTTAGGTGACTTTTGGCAAACTCCTAGAGGGCTGTCATGTGCCTTTTACTGAGGAGTGGCTTCCGTCTGGTCACTCTACCATAAAGACCTGATTGGTGAAATGCTGCAGAGATGGTTGTCCTTCTGGAAGGTGCTCCCATTTCCACATAGGAACTCTGGAACTCTGTCAGAGTGACCATTGGGTGTTTGGCCACCTCCCCGACCAAGACCCTTCACCCCCGATTGCTTAGTTTGGCCGGGTGGCCAGCTCTAGGAAGAGTCTTGGTGGTTACAAACTTCTTCCATTTAAGAATGATGGAGGCCACTGTTTTCGGTGCTACAGACATTTTTTGGTACCCTTCCCCAGATCTGTGCCTCGACACAATCCTGTCTCAGAGCTCCACGAACAATTCCTTCGACCTCATGGCTTGGTTTTTGCTCTGAAATGCTTTGTCAACTGTGGGACCTTATATAGAGGTCCGTTAAAAGCGCAGAGAGCATCATGAAGAACAAGGAACACACCAGGCAGGTCCGAGATACTGCTGTGAAGAAGTTTAAAGCCGGATTTGGATACAAAAAGATTTCCCAAGCTTTAAACATCCCAAGGAGCACTGTGCAAGCGATAATATTGAAATGGAAGGAGTATCAGACCACTGCAAATCTACCAAGACCTGGCCGTCCCTCTAAACTTTCAGCTCATACAAGGAGAAGACTGATCAGAGATGCAGCCAAGAGACCCATGATCACTCTGGATGAACTGCAGAGATCTACAGCTGAGGTGGGAGACTCTGTCCATAGGACAACAATCAGTCGTATATTGCACAAATCTGGCCTTTATGGAAGAGTGGCAAGAAGAAAGCCATTTCTTAAAGATATCCATAAAAAGTGTCGTTTAAAGTTTGCCACAAGCCACCTGGGAGACACACCAAACATGTGGAAGAAGGTGCTCTGGTCAGATGAAACCAAAATTGAACTTTTTGGCAACAATGCAAAATGTTATGTTTGGCGTAAAAGCAACACAGCTGAACACACCATCCCCACTGTCAAACATGGTGGTGGCAGCATCATGGTTTGGGCCTGCTTTTCTTCAGCAGGGACAGGGAAGATGGTTAAAATTGATGGGAAGATGGATGGAGCCAAATACAGGACCATTCTGGAAGAAAACCTGATGGAGTCTGCAAAAGACCTGAGACTGGGACGGAGATTTGTCTTCCAACAAGACAATGATCCAAAACATAAAGCAAAATCTACAATGGAATGGTTCAAAAATAAACATATCCAGGTGTTAGAACGGCCAAGTCAAAGTCCAGACCTGAATCCAATCGAGAATCTGTGGAAAGAACTGAAAACTGCTGTTTACAAATGCTCTCCATCCAACCTCACTGAGCTCGAGCTGTTTTGCAAGGAGGAATGGGAAAAAATGTCAGTCTCTCGATGTGCAAAACTGATAGAGACATACCCCAAGCGACTTACAGCTGTAATCGCAGCAAAAGGTGGCGCTACAAAGTATTAACTTAAGGGGGCTGAATAATTTTGCACGCCCAATTTTTCAGTTTTTGATTTGTTAAAAAAGTTTGAAATATCCAATAAATCTCGTTCCACTTCATGATTGTGTCCCACTTGTTGTTGATTCTTCACAAAAAAATACAGTTTTATATCTTTATGTTTGAAGCCTGAAATGTGGCAAAAGGTCGCAAAGTTCAAGGGGGCCGAATACTTTCGCAAGGCACTGTAGATATATATATAGCGATTGTATGTTATTGTTTCATCTTATTGTATGAGACAGGCATTATACAACCTGTGTGACCTTTTTAGTTTGAGGTCAAAGTCCTATGATGCAACCACACGCATTAGTTCCATGAAACTGACAACCAAAAGCATACCTGGTGACATACCAATACTACGTTTCTACAATACTTCCTCAAGAACAGGTGTTTTAGTTGTCATTAAAACAGAGAAAGTGTTCAACTTAGAATGTGTTCCATAGAGACAGAGAGCTCAATGTCTTATTTGGTTTTTCAGAATAGTTTAGAATATAATCAGTTTCTTGGTCTTCCGGTGCACGATCACTTACTTTGTCTGGTCTTTGCCCTTGATCAAATCAAATCAAATTGATTTATATAGCCCTTCGTACATCAGCTGATATCTCAAAGTGCTGTACAGAAACCCAGCCTAAAACCCCAAACAGCAAGCAATGCAGGTGTAGAAGCACGGTGGCTAGGAAATACTCCCTAGAAAGGCCAAAACCTAGGAAGAAACCTAGAGAGGAACCAGGCTATGTGGGGTGGCCAGTCCTCTTCTGGCTGTGCCGGGTGGAGATTATAACAGAACATGGCCAAGATGTTCAAATGTTCATACATGACCAGCATGGTCCAATAATAATAAGGCAGAACAGTTGAAACTGGAGCAGCAGCACGGCCAGGTGGACTGGGGACAGCAAGGAGTCATCATGTCAGGTAGTCCTGAGGCATGGTCCTAGGGCTCAGGTCCTCCGAGAGAGAGAAAGAAAGAGAGAATTAGAGAGAGCACACTTAAATTCACACAGGACACCGAATAGGACAGGAGAAGTACTCCAGATATAACAAACTGACCCTAGCCCCCTGACACATAAACTACTGCAGCATAAATACTGGAGGCTGAGACAGGAGGGGTCAGGAGACACTGTGGCCCCATCCGAGGACACCCCCGGACAGGGCCAAACAGGAAGGATATAACCCCACCCACTTTGCCAAAGCACAGCCCCCACACCACTAGAGGGATATCTTCAACCACCAACTTACCATCCTGAGACAAGGCTGAGTATAGCCCACAAAGTATAGCCCTTGATCAATCCTGAGCCTTCCACTGTCAGCACAGCACCGCTCAAAGGATTAGCCAAACCATCAGTGGAAGAAACCAGGCTCCTGTGCTCCTTCTCCAGCTGAATGTTATCTCCACCAATGACCTGTGGAATAAAAACACTTCAGAAACTCTGACTCTGCCTTGGAGGTACATCCGTTAAAGACTAGATAAGTTGTTAGAGAGCATACTATAGAGATATGTGTTGGGATGATGTTTAACTCTTCTGACACTGGGACTCGCTCATCCTTTATGACCACCGCCAAGTTAAGCAAACCCTCACCCACAAGCATGTTCTTATACTGAGGGTGTGGGATCTGGTGATGAACTGTCAGAACCGGAAGTAACACAGTAACAACGTAAATAGAGTAGTAATGAAAAGAACAACAAACTATTTTATTATGGGGGACTACTAGATTTGGTGTCGAGCATAGAGGGTGTCAAAATTAAAACAGATGGAACATTTTTCTTAAATCAGGATTGTAATGATTTTAGTGGGCTTTTTAAAATGGTTGGTGTTGAGCTAGGGTATGGCGACTGCCATCCCAATTGGAACCCCTGGTTGTGACTTGTTACCTGCACATGTACTATATGAAAGTGCTTGTGTGCCTCCCAGAAGAGTTCCGCGGGCTGCCATTGTATTCTTTTGTTTGAGCATTGAGATTTTCTTTCGGAACCTTGGGGTCTTTCGACCTGTTGGTGACAGTGACACACAAGCAGTGGTGGCAAAAGCACCCAATTGTCATACTTGTGTAAAAGTAAAGATACCGTAATAGAAAGTTACTCAAGTAAAAGTAAAAGTCACCCAGTAAAACACTACTTGAGTAAAAGTCTAAAAGTATTTGGTTCTAAATATACTTAAGTATCAAAAGTAAATGTAATTGCTAAAATATACTTAAGCATCAAATGGTAAAAGTATAAATCATTTTAAGCAACATTTTCTTGTTTTGTAAATGTATGGATAGTCAGGGACACATTCCAACACTCAGACATCATTAACAAACGATGCATGTGCTTAGTGAGTAAGTGCCTGAATTGGACCATTTCACTTTTGGGTGTCAAGGTACTTTTTGGAGTCAAGGAAAATGTATTGAGGAAAAAGTACATAATTTTCTTTAGGAATGGAGTGAAGTAAAAGTAAAAATTGTCAAAAATATAAATAGTATAGTAAAGTACAGATACCCCCCAAAAACAACTTAAGTAGTACTTAAAGTATTTTACTTAAGTATTTTACACCACTGTGCACAAGTAAATGTTCTCCCCCAACCTTGCCACTGTCTCAATCTTCAAGGAAACCTACAAACTCTGAACTGTTGCTACGGAGAGAAATGGACAGAGGATGAGGTGTGACAAACAACAAAATACACACTGGAAAAACTACAACCAAAATGATTCCCTTTTACATTTTTACAGATACGTTGCATGGGTACCTGAAACAAGTATACTGTAAGTATGTCAGACCTCTGTATCTTGACAGCAGAATCATTTTTGTATAGTTGTGATTTAGTTGGGTGGTATTTCCTGATGTTAGCACTGTCTTACTTTAAGCACACATTCCTAGTGAGTCCACGTTCTTAGTGAGAACCGACCCTCTGTGTGTACACACTCGTCCCCAACACCATTCCTCACTATCACCATGACAACCTCCACATTGACCGACGCATAGATGACTGGAGTATCGATCAAAGAGTCATAACATCGCTTTCTGAGGCCTTTCACTGGACACGGACTACAGCTGAATATTCCTGGAGATGTTGCAGATGTTATCATTCTATTCATTTAAAGACATGTCAGAATGATCATAGGCTATCTATTGAAAGGGCAAACATTTGACAATCAGATATTTCAGAGAATCAAAGGTCAAAATGAGATTAAAACAGCATAGTCTTAATTAGCTTTCAATCTGTCATCTTAATGATTTAATTAACAGAAAGTGATTATTGAATAGAATAAGGTATTTGACCTGGATCCAAAAACCTGCCAACCGCCAAAACCTTGGCACAGGTCAGTTCCTGGAAATATTTGTATACATTTAGGACATACATGACTGCACCCCCCAAAATAATAAAAAGCTAAATACTATAAGAGGTGATGCAACCATCTCAGATGACATGATTTTTTGCAGACCAAAACATATTACATTTTGAACACCAACTCATATGCTGTCCTTAGAGAAATAATTTGTTTACATTTTATTTTTCCCCCCCAGTGTTGGTGTAATATTCCTCGATGACTATGTTTCCATTGGTGTCATGGGCGGAGTTAAAAACTTCTTATGGCTTGAATCCCGCTAACGGGATCGATATGATAACAGCCAGTGAAAGTGCAGGGCGCCAAATTCAAAACAACAGAAATCTCATAATTAAAATTCCTCAAACACAGAAGTATTTCACACCATTTTAAAGATAAACTTGTTGTTAATCCCACCACAGTGTCCGATTTCAAAAAGGCTTTATGACGAAAGCACACCAAATGATTATGTTAGGTCTGCACCTAGTCACAGAAAAACACAACCATTTTTCAGACAAAAAGAGGAGTCACAAAAAGCAGAAATAGAGATAAAATTAATCACTAACCTTTGATGATCTTCATCAGATGACACTCATAGGACTTCATGTTACACAATACATGTATATTTTGTTCGATAAAGTTAATATTTATATACAAAAATCTGAGTTTACATTGGCGCGTTATGTTTAGTAGTTCCAAAACATCCAGTGATTTTGCAGAGCCACATCAATTTACAGAAATACTCATAATAAACATTGATAAAAGATACTACTATCATGCATGGAATTATAGATACACTTCTCCTTAATGCAATCGCTTTGTCAGATTTCAAAAAAGCTTTACCGAAAAAGCACACCATGCAACAACCTGAGTACAGCGCTCAGACAACAAATCAAGCCATACAGATATCCGCCATGTTGTGGAGTCAACAGAAGTCAGAAATAACATTATAAATATTCACTTACCTTTGATGATCTTCATCAGAATGCACTCCCAGGAATCCCAGTTCCACAATAAATGTTTGATTTGTTTGATAAAGTCCATCATTTATGTCCAAATACCAATAATAATAATAATCCAAATTCATGACACGCAGGCCAGACAAAAAGTCAAAAAGTTCTGTTACAGTCCGTAGAAACATGTCAAACGAAGTATAGAATCAATCTTTAGGATGTTTTTAACATAAATCTTCAATAATGTTCCAACCGGAGAATTCCTTTGTCTGTAGAATTGCAATGGAACGCAGCTAACTCTCACGTGAACGCGCGTGACCAACTCGTGGCACTCTGCCAGACCACTGACTCATTCAGCTCCCATTCCCCTCTCCTTCACAGTAGAAGCATCAAACAAGGTTCTAAAGACTGTTGACATATAGTGGAAGCCTTAGGAAGTGCAATATGACCCCATAGACACTGTATATTCGATAGGCAAAGAGTTGAAAAACTACAAACCTCAGATTTCCCACTTCCTGTTTGGATTTTTCTCAGGTTTTTGCCTGCCATATGAGTTCGGTTATACTCACAGACATCATTCAAACAGTTTTAGAAACTTCAGAGTGTTTTCTATCCAAATATACTAATAATATGCATATATTAGCAACTAGGCTTGAGTAGCAGACAGTTTACTCTGGGCACCTTATTCATCCAATCTACTCAATACTGCCCCCAGCCATTTATTTTTTATTTTATGGGACCCCCAAAACTGTCATAACTGAAAAAAGAAAGAAACACACAAAGACAACTCAAGACAATGATATGTATATTGCCACTGGAAAGGCCTCTAATGGTGAATGATATTCAAGTGGATAGTCAAATTTCAGTTAACTGTACACATGACAGAGGCAAAGACCCAGCATTGGCCGTAATGCACAGCGCTGAAATTGGATCAGCTCCAGTTGGCACTGCAAGTCCATTCCATCTGGGTAACTCCATCTTTAAAGTTCCCTGACCAGTTCCCTTCAAAACACCTGACCATCTTCACAGACACTAAACAAAGAAAAGTGGGAGGGCATCAATCACAGTCATAGACTGGGTGTTTGTGGTGAGAATAGACTTAGGTATTTCAAACATAACTGAACAGTATCTGAGGATATTTTAGGTCTTCTATCAAAGTACATAATAGCCAGCCTGGCCTCAGAGCCATACGAAATATTATTGACATATTTCTGAGCACCTCCAAGACGTATAGACGGGTTGACTGACGTCCCAAAAATAATGTGCACGCGCAACAATGACAAGAAGCTGCCATGTGAGGAATCGTAGGTGGCTTGTTTCAGCTACTTTTATCTTGTTGTTGATACCATGTCTGGTTTTGAGGTGTTTTGAATGATTTCATGTCAATGCTAATATGGCAAAAAAAAATGCAAGCTAGCAAACCAACAATTTTGTATTTGAGAGACAACAATTGCTCATTGTGCAAATGTATTTATGTTTTGAATAAACATGTGGAAATCAAATATAGTTACACGTCAAAAATCTAAGCCAACACCTCTGTTTTGCACCATAGTTGTGTATGCGTCAGTTTAGTTACTAAACAACCAACCCATCTACGATACCTACTAATGGTCGAGTTACTTGAAACGGAAACAAAAGTAGGGAAAGTGGTCAGGGAGGATGGGTGGGCATAATCCACAATGGTCATCTCCAAAACTTGTATGTTACAGTCTTGTCGGGGACAACCATATCATTTTAACTAACTCTTCCCCTAACTCTTATTCTAAATTTAACCCAATTCAGCTAACCTGCTACGTAAATTATTATTCTACGATAAACTCAGCAAAAAAAGAAACATCTTCTCACTGTCAACTGTCTTTATTTTCAGCAAACTTAACATGTGTAAATATTTGTATGAACATAACAAGATTCAACAACAGACATAAACTGAACAAGCCTCTCTCAGCCTAGCATTGATGGAGGGATTGTGCGTTCCTGGTATAACTCGGGCAGTTGTTGTTGCCATCCTGTACCTGTCCCGCAGGTGTGATGTTCGGATGTACCAATCCTGTGCAGGTGTTGTTACACGTGGTCTGCCACTGCGAGGACAATCAGCTGTCCATCCTGTCTCCCTGTAGTGCTGTCTTAGGCGTCTCATAGTACAGACATTGCAATTTATTGCCCTGGCCACATCTGCAGTCCTCATGCCTCCTTGCAGTATGCCTAAGGCACATTCACGCAGATGAGCGGAGACCCTGGGCATCTTTCTTTTGGTGTTTTTCAGTCAGTAGAAAGGCCTCTTTAGTGTCACGAGTTTTCATAACTGTGACCATAATTGCCTACCGTCTGTAAGCTGTTAGTGTCTTTATGACCGTTCCACAGGTGCATGTTCATTAATTGTTTATGGTTAATTGAACAAGCATGGGAAACAGTGTTAAAACCCTTTTACAATGAAGATTTGTGAAGTTATTTTGATTTTTTATGAATTATCTTTAAAAGACAGGGCCCTGAAAAAGGGACAATCCTTTTTATGCTGTGTTTATAATGGTGGTACGCAAACAAACGTTAAAGGTGCATGCCGCCATCTACTGTGCTGGAGTGTGTTGTCAACCACGGTTTACAACATTTCTAAATCCTACCTAACTCAGTGCTTCTGAGAAAATAAAAAGAGCCCTACTAACTTCAAATATACCCTCCCCACCCCCAAATCCCTTAAAAAATATTTGAACCCCGTCCAACCACAATGAACCTACACTTCAATCTTTCCCTCTCTTCAACATACTTACAACAATATAACATTCTCCACCGTTTCATCGACCAGACACAAACCATTCATATGCTTGCCAACCAGATGTAATAACGAGTTCAATGTACAATGGAGCAAACACCACCTCTTCCTTCCTAATCTGACCTTTGAATCTTGGTCCACCGACCTTTCTTAGGAGGCTATTTTAATACCGGCCCTTGGGCTCAGAGTCCCATCTCTTCTGCCACACATCTATCAAAATGTCTCTGATCTTACATTTGGCCTCACTTCTACCCAGAGGAACATTAATAGCTATTTTATCGAGTTTCAAAGCTCTTTTGGCTAACTGGTCTTAAATGTCCCTTCCACACCCGAATGTGCTGGGACCCAGCAGGATCTCACTACTACACCCAGTCTCTCAATTCTCCATAATAACATTAATATCTCCAATAGTAGGTCACTCCTATTTTTATTTCACCTTTATTTAACCAGGTAGGCTAGTTGCAAATGCATTTGCGACCTTGCCAAGATAAGGCATAGCAATTCGACACATACAACAACACAGAGTTACACATGGAATAAACAAAACATACAGTCAATAATACAGTAGAAAAAATAAAACAAAAAGTCTATATACATTGTGTGCAAATGAGGTAAGATAAGGGAGTTAAGGCAATAAATAGGCCATGGTGGAGAAGTAATTACAATATAGCAATTAAACACTGGAATGGTACATGTGCAGAAGATGAATGTGCAAATAGAGATACTGGGGTGCAAAGGAGCAAGATAAATAAATACAGTATGAGGTAGATAGATGGGCTGTTTACAGATGGGCTATGTACAGGTTCTGTGAACTGTGAGCTGCTCTGACAGCTGATGCTTAAAGCTAGTGAGGGAGATATGAGTCTCCAGCTTCAGTGATTTTTGCAGTTCGTTCCAGTCATTGGCAGCAGAGAACTGGAAGGAAAGACGACCAAAGGAGGAATTGGCTTTGGGGGGGACCAGTGAGATGTATTTATTTATTTTTATTTTACCTTTATTTAACCAGGTAGGCAAGTTGAGAACAAGTTCTCATTTACAATTGCGACCTGGCCAAGATAAAGCAAAGCAGTTCGACAGATACAACGACACAGAGTTACACATGGAGTAAAACAAACATACAGTCAATAATACAGTATAAACAAGTCTATATACAATGTGAGCAAATGAGGTGAGAAGGGAGGTAAAGGCAAAAAAGGCCATGGTGGCAAGGTAAATACAATATAGCAAGTAAAACACTGGAATGGTAGTTTTGCAATGGAAGAATGTGCAAAGTAGAAATAAAAATAATGGGGTGCAAAGGAGCAAAATAAATAAATAAATTAAATACAGTTGGGAAAGAGGTAGTTGTTTGGGCTAAATTTTAGGTGGGCTATGTACAGGTGCAGTAATCTGTGAGCTGCTCTGATAGTTGGTGCTTAAAGCTAGTGAGGGAGATAAGTGTTTCCAGTTTCAGAGATTTTTGTAGTTCGTTCCAGTCATTGGCAGCAGAGAACTGGAAAGAGAGGCGGCCAAAGAAAGAATTGGTTTTGGGGGTGACTAGAGAGATATACCTGCTGGAGCGTGTGCTACAGGTGGGAGATGCTATGGTGACCAGCGAGCTGAGATAAGGGGGGACTTTACCTAGCAGGGTCTTGTAGATGACATGGAGCCAGTGGGTTTGGCGACGAGTATGAAACGAGGGCCAGCCAACGAGAGCGTACAGGTCGCAATGGTGGGTCGTATATGGGGCTTTGGTGACAAAACGGATTGCACTGTGATAGACTGCATCCAATTTGTTGAGTAGGGTATTGGAGGCTATTTTGTAAATGACATCGCCAAAGTCGAGGATTGGTAGGATGGTCAGTTTTACAAGGGTATGTTTGGCAGCATGAGTGAAGGATGCTTTGTTGCGAAATAGGAAGCCAATTCTAGATTTAACATTGGATTGGAGATGTTTGATATGGGTCTGGAAGGAGACTTTACAGTCTAACCAGACACCTAAGTATTTGTAATTGTCCACGTATTCTAAGTCAGAGCCGTCCAGAGAAGTGATGTTGGACAGGCGGGTAGGTGCAGGTAGCGATCGGTTGAAGAGCATGCATTTAGTTTTACTTGTATTTAAGAGCAATTGGAGGCCACGGAAGGAGAGTTGTATGGCATTGAAGCTTGCCTGGAGGGTTGTTAACACAGTGTCCAAAGAAGGGCCGGAAGTATACAGAATGGTGTCGTCTGCGTAGAGGTGGATCAGAGACTCACCAGCAGCAAGAGCGACCTCATTGATGTATACAGAGAAGAGAGTCGGTCCAAGAATTGAACCCTGTGGCACCCCCATAGAGACTGCCAGAGGTCCGGACAACAGACCCTCCGATTTGACACACTGAACTCTATCAGAGAAGTAGTTGGTGAACCAGGCGAGGCAATCATTTGAGAAACCAAGGCTGTTGAGTCTGCCGATGAGGATGTGGTGATTGATAGAGTCGAAAGCCTTGGCCAGATCAATGAATACGGCTGCACAGTAATGTTTCTTATCGATGGCGGTTAAGATATCGTTTAGGACCTTGAGCGTGGCTGAGGTGCACCCATGACCAGCTCTGAAACCAGATTGCATAGCAGAGAAGGCATGGTGAGATTCGAAATGGTCGGTAATCTGTTTGTTGACTTGGCTTTCGAAGACCTTAGAAAGGCATGGTAGGATAGATATAGGTCTGTAGCAGTTTGGGTCAAGAGTGTCCCCCCCTTTGAAGAGGGGGATGACCGCAGCTGCTTTCCAATCTTTGGGAATCTCAGACGACACGAAAGAGAGGTTGAACAGGCTAGTAATAGGGGTGGCAACAATTTCGGCAGATAATTTTAGAAAGAAAGGGTCCAGATTGTCTAGCCCGGCTGATTTGTAGGGGTCCAGATTTTGCAGCTCTTTCAGAACATCAGCTGAATGAATGAATGAAACGTGCTGGAGCGTGTGCTACAAGTGGGTGCTGCTATGGTGACCAGTGAGCTGAGATAAGGCTGGGCTTTACCTACCAGAGACTTGTAGATAACCTGTAGCCAGTGGGTTTGGCGACGAGTATGAAGCGAGGGCCAACCAATGAGAGCGTACAGGTCGCAGTGGTGGGTAGTGTATGAGGCTTTGGTGACAAAACAGATGGCACTGTGATAGACTGCATCCAATTTGTTGATTAGCGTGTTGGAGGCTATTTTATTAATGACATCGCCGAAGTCGAGGATCGGTAGGACGGTCAGTTTTACAAGGGTATGTTTGGCAGCATGAGTGAAGGATGCTTTGTGGGAATGGGAAGCCGATTCTAGATTCAATTTTAGATTTATACTTAGATTTACCAGATGATAAACTATTCAATACAGACACAGAATCTGAGCCTACTATAATTCTAACAGGTTGTACGTCCTCGACTCACTGAAGGGCAACTAATATCGCCAACAGTCCCACTGAGTATACTGACAGTTCATCTGTTAGTCTTCTACATATCTGCACATCAAATTCAGGAACATAAATGCTTGCTCCTGTGGGCCATCTGTGAAAAGCAGTAACCATGGAAGTGGGAGTAACCATGGAAGAAAACCCTCTATCACCACAGAAGGGCCAACCTCCAACTCCCTCAAATTTCTCTCATCAGCAATCTTTCCAACTGTCCAACCAAAACCACTGCCTTGTCTACTAGTATATTCCCAACAGGCTAGAACAGTAGCAGTGTGATGCTCAACCTCACAGTCTTTCAACCTAACCCAATAGGCTAATGACCATTTTGTATGCCGTATATCTAAAGGCATCTCACCTGTCTCCACTAGTAAAGCACATACAGATGTTGATTTAAATGCACCATTTAGTTTTCAAGCCCTCTAATCTCCCACCAATACCAAGTATTTCTGTCTTAAATCAGTAGGCCATCTTTCCACATACTGTTATAAGCCTTTTCAATGTCAAAAAAAGACATTAGCCATTACTTCTTCATGACCAGAGTTTTTTTTTCAACTTCACTGCTTTCTAACGCATCCAAAGTAGATCTACCTTTACGGAATCAATCCACTTTGACATTGACTGAATAAACCTCTATGTTCCAGGAAATATGACAATCTGTTGGCTATCATCTTTTCCACCAGTTTACACAAGTTAGAGGTCAGTGCTATTGGTCTCTAACTACCAGCACATGAAGGGTCCTTAACATGCTTTACAAAATATTATATTACTGCACGTTTACAATCAGAAGGTATAACCCCCTCACTTTAAATCTTACTAAATAATCCCAGGAGAACATGTATGACCTCATCATGTAAATGCTTAAACATTACATAGCTCAACTGATCATTAAGGCTGAACGCATCTCATGTATGGTAAACACATAATCCAAAGAGTCAACAGTATCCCTTATTTTATACACATTAACATGAGCATTTCAAATCTCACACCTGCGTTACTTATAGGCTTCATTCAAAGTAACCCCACTATGTACCCTCAACATAGACCATACATCCCCCAGCTCAGTACCACGCTACGTAAATTCACCTAATGTTTGTCGTTTTAGTTTCGCTAACAGCCAATGTAAATTGATGCAACAAGCAACGTGACACAGGAAGGGAGACTGGGGGAGTGGGCTGTCTAGGGATTGTCATTGCCAGAGAGGGGAATTGTGGGGTTCCCTGAAGTTTGGGGAGAAGAGGCCCCTCTGTACGGGGCTAACCTGTCCCAGTGCAATGCCTCCTTTCTCACCCTGGGAGAAAGCTGCACCCAGTAAACAACCTCCCCTACCCTCTCCAGGACACTGCAGGGTCCCACCCAGTGACTGTCCAACTTGGGGCATCTGCCTTTCTTTCTCAGGGGGCTGTAGACCCAGACCAGCTCCCCAGCCACAAAGTGCCTTCCCCGGGTGTGCACGTCATAGTTCCTCTTCTTCTTCTCTTCTGCCTAGTTGTGATTTAGTTGGGTGGTATTTCCTGATGTTAGCACTGTCTTACTTTAAGCACACATTCCTAGTGAGTCCACGTTCTTAGTGAGAACCGACCCTCTGTGTGTACACACTCGTCCCCAACACCATTCCTCACTATCACCATGACAACCTCCACATTGACCGACGCATAGATGACTGGAGTATCGATCAAAGAGTCATAACATCGCTTTCTGAGGCCTTTCACTGGACACAGACTACAGCTGAATATTCCTGGAGATGTTGCAGATGTTATCATTCTATTCATTTAAAGACATGTCAGAATGATCATAGGCTATCTATTGAAAGGGCAAACATTTGACAATCAGATATTTCAGAGAATCAAAGGTCAAAATGAGATTAAAACAGCATAGTCTTAATTAGCTTTCAATCTGTCATCTTAATGATTTAATTAACAGAAAGTGATTATTGAATAGAATAAGGTATTTGACCTGGATCCAAAAACCTGCCAACCGCCAAAACCTTGGCACAGGTCAGTTCCTGGAAATATTTGTATACATTTAGGACATACATGACTGCACCCCCCAAAATAATAAAAAGCTAAATACTATAAGAGGTGATGCAACCATCTCAGATGACAGAGAAAACAGTGTTATTTTTTGCAGACCAAAACATATTACATTTTGAACACCAACTCATATGCTGTCCTTAGAGAAATAATTTGTTTACATTTTATTTTTCCCCCCCAGTGTTGGTGTAATATTCCTCGATGACTATGTTTCCATTGGTGTCATGGGCGGAGTTAAAAACTTCTTATGGCTTGAATCCCGCTAACGGGATCGATATGATAACAGCCAGTGAAAGTGCAGGGCGCCAAATTCAAAACAACAGAAATCTCATAATTAAAATTCCTCAAACACAGAAGTATTTCACACCATTTTAAAGATAAACTTGTTGTTAATCCCACCACAGTGTCCGATTTCAAAAAGGCTTTATGACGAAAGCACACCAAATGATTATGTTAGGTCTGCACCTAGTCACAGAAAAACACAACCATTTTTCAGACAAAAAGAGGAGTCACAAAAAGCAGAAATAGAGATAAAATTAATCACTAACCTTTGATGATCTTCATCAGATGACACTCATAGGACTTCATGTTACACAATACATGTATATTTTGTTCGATAAATTTAATATTTATATACAAAAATCTGAGTTTACATTGGCGCGTTATGTTTAGTAGTTCCAAAACATCCAGTGATTTTGCAGAGCCACATCAATTTACAGAAATACTCATAATAAACATTGATAAAAGATACTACTATCATGCATGGAATTATAGATACACTTCTCCTTAATGCAATCGCTTTGTCAGATTTCAAAAAAGCTTTACCGAAAAAGCACACCATGCAACAACCTGAGTACAGCGCTCAGACAACAAATCAAGCCATACAGATATCCGCCATGTTGTCAACAGAAGTCAGAAATAACATTATAAATATTCACTTACCTTTGATGATCTTCATCAGAATGCACTCCCAGGAATCACAGTTCCACAATAAATGTTTGATTTGTTTGATAAAGTCCATCATTTATGTCCAAATACCAATAATAATAATAATCCAAATTCATGACACGCAGGCCAGACAAAAAGTCAAAAAGTTCTGTTACAGTCCGTAGAAACATGTCAAACGAAGTATAGAATCAATCTTTAGGATGTTTTTAACATAAATCTTCAATAATGTTCCAACCGGAGAATTCCTTTGTCTGTAGAATTGCAATGGAACGCAGCTAACTCTCACGTGAACGCGCGTGACCAACTCGTGGCACTCTGCCAGACCACTGACTCATTCAGCTCCCATTCCCCTCTCCTTCACAGTAGAAGCATCAAACAAGGTTCTAAAGACTGTTGACATATAGTGGAAGCCTTAGGAAGTGCAATATGACCCCATAGACACTGTATATTCGATAGGCAAAGAGTTGAAAAACTACAAACCTCAGATTTCCCACTTCCTGTTTGGATTTTTCTCAGGTTTTTGCCTGCCATATGAGTTCGGTTATACTCACAGACATCATTCAAACAGTTTTAGAAACTTCAGAGTGTTTTCTATCCAAATATACTAATAATGCATATATGCATATATTAGCAACTAGGCTTGAGTAGCAGACAGTTTACTCTGGGCACCTTATTCATCCAATCTACTCAATACTGCCCCCAGCCATTTATTTTTTATTTTATGGGACCCCCAAAACTGTCATAACTGAAAAAAGAAAGAAACACACAAAGACAACTCAAGACAATGATATGTATATTGCCACTGGAAAGACCTCTAATGGTGAATGATATTCAAGTGGATAGTCAAATTTCAGTTAACTGTACACATGACAGAGGCAAAGACCCAGCATTGGCCGTAATGCACAGCGCTGAAATTGGATCAGCTCCAGTTGGCACTGCAAGTCCATTCCATCTGGGTAACTCCATCTTTAAAGTTCCCTGACCAGTTCCCTTCAAAACACCTGACCATCTTCACAGACACTAAACAAAGAAAAGTGGGAGGGCATCACTCACAGTCATAGACTGGGTGTTTGTGGTGAGAATAGACTTAGGTATTTCAAACATAACTGAACAGTATCTGAGGATATTTTAGGTCTTCTATCAAAGTACATAATAGCCAGCCTGGCCTCAGAGCCATACGAAATATTATTGACATATTTCTGAGCACCTCCAAGATGTATAGACGGGTTGACTGACGTCCCAAAAATGATGTGCACGCGCAACAATGACAAGAAGCTGCCATGTGAGGAATCGTAGGTGGCTTGTTTCAGCTACTTTTATCTTGTTGTTGATACCATGTCTGGTTTTGAGGTGTTTTGAATGATTTCATGTCAATGCTAATATGGCAAAAAAAAATGCAAGCTAGCAAACCAACAATTTTGTATTTGAGAGACAACAATTGCTCATTGTGCAAATGTATTTATGTTTTGAATAAACATGTGGAAATTAAATATAGTTACACGTCAAAAATATAAGCCAACACCTCTGTTTTGCACCATAGTTGTGTATGCGTCAGTTTAGTTACTAAACAACCAACCCATCTACGATACCTACTAATGGTCGAGTTACTTGAAACGGAAACAAAAGTAGGGAAAGTGGTCAGGGAGGATGGGTGGGCATAATCCACAATGGTCATCTCCAAAACTTGTATGTTACAGTCTTGTCGGGGACAACCATATCATTTTAACTAACTCTTCCCCTAACTCTTATTCTAAATTTAACCCAATTCAGCTAACCTGCTACGTAAATTATTATTCTACGATAAACTCAGCAAAAAAAGAAACATCTTCTCACTGTCAACTGTCTTTATTTTCAGCAAACTTAACATGTGTAAATATTTGTATGAACATAACAAGATTCAACAACAGACATAAACTGAACAAGCCTCTCTCAGCCTAGCATTGATGGAGGGATTGTGCGTTCCTGGTATAACTCGGGCAGTTGTTGTTGCCATCCTGTACCTGTCCCGCAGGTGTGATGTTCGGATGTACCAATCCTGTGCAGGTGTTGTTACACGTGGTCTGCCACTGCGAGGACAATCAGCTGTCCATCCTGTCTCCCTGTAGTGCTGTCTTAGGCGTCTCATAGTACAGACATTGCAATTTATTGCCCTGGCCACATCTGCAGTCCTCATGCCTCCTTGCAGTATGCCTAAGGCACATTCACGCAGATGAGCGGAGACCCTGGGCATCTTTCTTTTGGTGTTTTTCAGTCAGTAGAAAGGCCTCTTTAGTGTCACGAGTTTTCATAACTGTGACCATAATTGCCTACCGTCTGTAAGCTGTTAGTGTCTTTATGACCGTTCCACAGGTGCATGTTCATTAATTGTTTATGGTTAATTGAACAAGCATGGGAAACAGTGTTAAAACCCTTTTACAATGAAGATTTGTGAAGTTATTTTGATTTTTTATGAATTATCTTTAAAAGACAGGGCCCTGAAAAAGGGACAATCCTTTTTATGCTGTGTTTATAATGGTGGTACGCAAACAAACGTTAAAGGTGCATGCCGCCATCTACTGTGCTGGAGTGTGTTGTCAACCACGGTTTACAACATTTCTAAATCCTACCTAACTCAGTGCTTCTGAGAAAATAAAAAGAGCCCTACTAACTTCAAATATACCCTCCCCACCCCCAAATCCCTTAAAAAATATTTGAACCCCGTCCAACCACAATGAACCTACACTTCAATCTTTCCCTCTCTTCAACATACTTACAACAATATAACATTCTCCACCGTTTCATCGACCAGACACAAACCATTCATATGCTTGCCAACCAGATGTAATAACGAGTTCAATGTACAATGGAGCAAACACCACCTCTTCCTTCCTAATCTGACCTTTGAATCTTGGTCCACCGACCTTTCTTAGGAGGCTATTTTAATACCGGCCCTTGGGCTCAGAGTCCCATCTCTTCTGCCACACATCTATCAAAATGTCTCTGATCTTACATTTGGCCTCACTTCTACCCAGAGGAACATTAATAGCTATTTTATCGAGTTTCAAAGCTCTTTTGGCTAACTGGTCTTAAATGTCCCTTCCACACCCGAATGTGCTGGGACCCAGCAGGATCTCACTACTACACCCAGTCTCTCAATTCTCCATAATAACATTAATATCTCCAATAGTAGGTCACTCCTATTTTTATTTCACCTTTATTTAACCAGGTAGGCTAGTTGCAAATGCATTTGCGACCTTGCCAAGATAAGGCATAGCAATTCGACACATACAACAACACAGAGTTACACATGGAATAAACAAAACATACAGTCAATAATACAGTAGAAAAAATAAAACAAAAAGTCTATATACATTGTGTGCAAATGAGGTAAGATAAGGGAGTTAAGGCAATAAATAGGCCATGGTGGAGAAGTAATTACAATATAGCAATTAAACACTGGAATGGTACATGTGCAGAAGATGAATGTGCAAATAGAGATACTGGGGTGCAAAGGAGCAAGATAAATAAATACAGTATGAGGTAGATAGATGGGCTGTTTACAGATGGGCTATGTACAGGTTCTGTGAACTGTGAGCTGCTCTGACAGCTGATGCTTAAAGCTAGTGAGGGAGATATGAGTCTCCAGCTTCAGTGATTTTTGCAGTTCGTTCCAGTCATTGGCAGCAGAGAACTGGAAGGAAAGACGACCAAAGGAGGAATTGGCTTTGGGGGGGACCAGTGAGATGTATTTATTTATTTTTATTTTACCTTTATTTAACCAGGTAGGCAAGTTGAGAACAAGTTCTCATTTACAATTGCGACCTGGCCAAGATAAAGCAAAGCAGTTCGACAGATACAACGACACAGAGTTACACATGGAGTAAAACAAACATACAGTCAATAATACAGTATAAACAAGTCTATATACAATGTGAGCAAATGAGGTGAGAAGGGAGGTAAAGGCAAAAAAGGCCATGGTGGCAAGGTAAATACAATATAGCAAGTAAAACACTGGAATGGTAGTTTTGCAATGGAAGAATGTGCAAAGTAGAAATAAAAATAATGGGGTGCAAAGGAGCAAAATAAATAAATAAATTAAATACAGTTGGGAAAGAGGTAGTTGTTTGGGCTAAATTTTAGGTGGGCTATGTACAGGTGCAGTAATCTGTGAGCTGCTCTGATAGTTGGTGCTTAAAGCTAGTGAGGGAGATAAGTGTTTCCAGTTTCAGAGATTTTTGTAGTTCGTTCCAGTCATTGGCAGCAGAGAACTGGAAAGAGAGGCGGCCAAAGAAAGAATTGGTTTTGGGGGTGACTAGAGAGATATACCTGCTGGAGCGTGTGCTACAGGTGGGAGATGCTATGGTGACCAGCGAGCTGAGATAAGGGGGGACTTTACCTAGCAGGGTCTTGTAGATGACATGGAGCCAGTGGGTTTGGCGACGAGTATGAAACGAGGGCCAGCCAACGAGAGCGTACAGGTCGCAATGGTGGGTCGTATATGGGGCTTTGGTGACAAAACGGATTGCACTGTGATAGACTGCATCCAATTTGTTGAGTAGGGTATTGGAGGCTATTTTGTAAATGACATCGCCAAAGTCGAGGATTGGTAGGATGGTCAGTTTTACAAGGGTATGTTTGGCAGCATGAGTGAAGGATGCTTTGTTGCGAAATAGGAAGCCAATTCTAGATTTAACTTTGGATTGGAGATGTTTGATATGGGTCTGGAAGGAGACTTTACAGTCTAACCAGACACCTAAGTATTTGTAATTGTCCACGTATTCTAAGTCAGAGCCGTCCAGAGAAGTGATGTTGGACAGGCGGGTAGGTGCAGGTAGCGATCGGTTGAAGAGCATGCATTTAGTTTTACTTGTATTTAAGAGCAATTGGAGGCCACGGAAGGAGAGTTGTATGGCATTGAAGCTTGCCTGGAGGGTTGTTAACACAGTGTCCAAAGAAGGGCCGGAAGTATACAGAATGGTGTCGTCTGCGTAGAGGTGGATCAGAGACTCACCAGCAGCAAGAGCGACCTCATTGATGTATACAGAGAAGAGAGTCGGTCCAAGAATTGAACCCTGTGGCACCCCCATAGAGACTGCCAGAGGTCCGGACAACAGACCCTCCGATTTGACACACTGAACTCTATCAGAGAAGTAGTTGGTGAACCAGGCGAGGCAATCATTTGAGAAACCAAGGCTGTTGAGTCTGCCGATGAGGATGTGGTGATTGATAGAGTCGAAAGCCTTGGCCAGATCAATGAATACGGCTGCACAGTAATGTTTCTTATCGATGGCGGTTAAGATATCGTTTAGGACCTTGAGCGTGGCTGAGGTGCACCCATGACCAGCTCTGAAACCAGATTGCATAGCAGAGAAGGCATGGTGAGATTCGAAATGGTCGGTAATCTGTTTGTTGACTTGGCTTTCGAAGACCTTAGAAAGGCATGGTAGGATAGATATAGGTCTGTAGCAGTTTGGGTCAAGAGTGTCCCCCCCTTTGAAGAGGGGGATGACCGCAGCTGCTTTCCAATCTTTGGGAATCTCAGACGACACGAAAGAGAGGTTGAACAGGCTAGTAATAGGGGTGGCAACAATTTCGGCAGATAATTTTAGAAAGAAAGGGTCCAGATTGTCTAGCCCGGCTGATTTGTAGGGGTCCAGATTTTGCAGCTCTTTCAGAACATCAGCTGAATGAATGAATGAAACGTGCTGGAGCGTGTGCTACAAGTGGGTGCTGCTATGGTGACCAGTGAGCTGAGATAAGGCTGGGCTTTACCTACCAGAGACTTGTAGATAACCTGTAGCCAGTGGGTTTGGCGACGAGTATGAAGCGAGGGCCAACCAATGAGAGCGTACAGGTCGCAGTGGTGGGTAGTGTATGAGGCTTTGGTGACAAAACAGATGGCACTGTGATAGACTGCATCCAATTTGTTGATTAGCGTGTTGGAGGCTATTTTATTAATGACATCGCCGAAGTCGAGGATCGGTAGGACGGTCAGTTTTACAAGGGTATGTTTGGCAGCATGAGTGAAGGATGCTTTGTGGGAATGGGAAGCCGATTCTAGATTCAATTTTAGATTTATACTTAGATTTACCAGATGATAAACTATTCAATACAGACACAGAATCTGAGCCTACTATAATTCTAACAGGTTGTACGTCCTCGACTCACTGAAGGGCAACTAATATCGCCAACAGTCCCACTGAGTATACTGACAGTTCATCTGTTAGTCTTCTACATATCTGCACATCAAATTCAGGAACATAAATGCTTGCTCCTGTGGGCCATCTGTGAAAAGCAGTAACCATGGAAGTGGGAGTAACCATGGAAGAAAACCCTCTATCACCACAGAAGGGCCAACCTCCAACTCCCTCAAATTTCTCTCATCAGCAATCTTTCCAACTGTCCAACCAAAACCACTGCCTTGTCTACTAGTATATTCCCAACAGGCTAGAACAGTAGCAGTGTGATGCTCAACCTCACAGTCTTTCAACCTAACCCAATAGGCTAATGACCATTTTGTATGCCGTATATCTAAAGGCATCTCACCTGTCTCCACTAGTAAAGCACATACAGATGTTGATTTAAATGCACCATTTAGTTTTCAAGCCCTCTAATCTCCCACCAATACCAAGTATTTCTGTCTTAAATCAGTAGGCCATCTTTCCACATACTGTTATAAGCCTTTTCAATGTCAAAAAAAGACATTAGCCATTACTTCTTCATGACCAGAGTTTTTTTTTCAACTTCACTGCTTTCTAACGCATCCAAAGTAGATCTACCTTTACGGAATCAATCCACTTTGACATTGACTGAATAAACCTCTATGTTCCAGGAAATATGACAATCTGTTGGCTATCATCTTTTCCACCAGTTTACACAAGTTAGAGGTCAGTGCTATTGGTCTCTAACTACCAGCACATGAAGGGTCCTTAACATGCTTTACAAAATATTATATTACTGCACGTTTACAATCAGAAGGTATAACCCCCTCACTTTAAATCTTACTAAATAATCCCAGGAGAACATGTATGACCTCATCATGTAAATGCTTAAACATTACATAGCTCAACTGATCATTAAGGCTGAACGCATCTCATGTATGGTAAACACATAATCCAAAGAGTCAACAGTATCCCTTATTTTATACACATTAACATGAGCATTTCAAATCTCACACCTGCGTTACTTATAGGCTTCATTCAAAGTAACCCCACTATGTACCCTCAACATAGACCATACATCCCCCAGCTCAGTACCACGCTACGTAAATTCACCTAATGTTTGTCGTTTTAGTTTCGCTAACAGCCAATGTAAATTGATGCAACAAGCAACGTGACACAGGAAGGGAGACTGGGGGAGTGGGCTGTCTAGGGATTGTCATTGCCAGAGAGGGGAATTGTGGGGTTCCCTGAAGTTTGGGGAGAAGAGGCCCCTCTGTACGGGGCTAACCTGTCCCAGTGCAATGCCTCCTTTCTCACCCTGGGAGAAAGCTGCACCCAGTAAACAACCTCCCCTACCCTCTCCAGGACACTGCAGGGTCCCACCCAGTGACTGTCCAACTTGGGGCATCTGCCTTTCTTTCTCAGGGGGCTGTAGACCCAGACCAGCTCCCCAGCCACAAAGTGCCTTCCCCGGGTGTGCACGTCATAGTTCCTCTTCTTCTTCTCTTCTGCCTAGTTGTGATTTAGTTGGGTGGTATTTCCTGATGTTAGCACTGTCTTACTTTAAGCACACATTCCTAGTGAGTCCACGTTCTTAGTGAGAACCGACCCTCTGTGTGTACACACTCGTCCCCAACACCATTCCTCACTATCACCATGACAACCTCCACATTGACCGACGCATAGATGACTGGAGTATCGATCAAAGAGTCATAACATCGCTTTCTGAGGCCTTTCACTGGACACGGACTACAGCTGAATATTCCTGGAGATGTTGCAGATGTTATCATTCTATTCATTTAAAGACATGTCAGAATGATCATAGGCTATCTATTGAAAGGGCAAACATTTGACAATCAGATATTTCAGAGAATCAAAGGTCAAAATGAGATTAAAACAGCATAGTCTTAATTAGCTTTCAATCTGTCATCTTAATGATTTAATTAACAGAAAGTGATTATTGAATAGAATAAGGTATTTGACCTGGATCCAAAAACCTGCCAACCGCCAAAACCTTGGCACAGGTCAGTTCCTGGAAATATTTGTATACATTTAGGACATACATGACTGCACCCCCCAAAATAATAAAAAGCTAAATACTATAAGAGGTGATGCAACCATCTCAGATGACAGAGAAAACAGTGTTATTTTTTGCAGACCAAAACATATTACATTTTGAACACCAACTCATATGCTGTCCTTAGAGAAATAATTTGTTTACATTTTATTTTTCCCCCCCAGTGTTGGTGTAATATTCCTCGATGACTATGTTTCCATTGGTGTCATGGGCGGAGTTAAAAACTTCTTATGGCTTGAATCCCGCTAACGGGATCGATATGATAACAGCCAGTGAAAGTGCAGGGCGCCAAATTCAAAACAACAGAAATCTCATAATTAAAATTCCTCAAACACAGAAGTATTTCACACCATTTTAAAGATAAACTTGTTGTTAATCCCACCACAGTGTCCGATTTCAAAAAGGCTTTATGACGAAAGCACACCAAATGATTATGTTAGGTCTGCACCTAGTCACAGAAAAACACAACCATTTTTCAGACAAAAAGAGGAGTCACAAAAAGCAGAAATAGAGATAAAATTAATCACTAACCTTTGATGATCTTCATCAGATGACACTCATAGGACTTCATGTTACACAATACATGTATATTTTGTTCGATAAATTTAATATTTATATACAAAAATCTGAGTTTACATTGGCGCGTTATGTTTAGTAGTTCCAAAACATCCAGTGATTTTGCAGAGCCACATCAATTTACAGAAATACTCATAATAAACATTGATAAAAGATACTACTATCATGCATGGAATTATAGATACACTTCTCCTTAATGCAATCGCTTTGTCAGATTTCAAAAAAGCTTTACCGAAAAAGCACACCATGCAACAACCTGAGTACAGCGCTCAGACAACAAATCAAGCCATACAGATATCCGCCATGTTGTCAACAGAAGTCAGAAATAACATTATAAATATTCACTTACCTTTGATGATCTTCATCAGAATGCACTCCCAGGAATCACAGTTCCACAATAAATGTTTGATTTGTTTGATAAAGTCCATCATTTATGTCCAAATACCAATAATAATAATAATCCAAATTCATGACACGCAGGCCAGACAAAAAGTCAAAAAGTTCTGTTACAGTCCGTAGAAACATGTCAAACGAAGTATAGAATCAATCTTTAGGATGTTTTTAACATAAATCTTCAATAATGTTCCAACCGGAGAATTCCTTTGTCTGTAGAATTGCAATGGAACGCAGCTAACTCTCACGTGAACGCGCGTGACCAACTCGTGGCACTCTGCCAGACCACTGACTCATTCAGCTCCCATTCCCCTCTCCTTCACAGTAGAAGCATCAAACAAGGTTCTAAAGACTGTTGACATATAGTGGAAGCCTTAGGAAGTGCAATATGACCCCATAGACACTGTATATTCGATAGGCAAAGAGTTGAAAAACTACAAACCTCAGATTTCCCACTTCCTGTTTGGATTTTTCTCAGGTTTTTGCCTGCCATATGAGTTCGGTTATACTCACAGACATCATTCAAACAGTTTTAGAAACTTCAGAGTGTTTTCTATCCAAATATACTAATAATGCATATATGCATATATTAGCAACTAGGCTTGAGTAGCAGACAGTTTACTCTGGGCACCTTATTCATCCAATCTACTCAATACTGCCCCCAGCCATTTATTTTTTATTTTATGGGACCCCCAAAACTGTCATAACTGAAAAAAGAAAGAAACACACAAAGACAACTCAAGACAATGATATGTATATTGCCACTGGAAAGACCTCTAATGGTGAATGATATTCAAGTGGATAGTCAAATTTCAGTTAACTGTACACATGACAGAGGCAAAGACCCAGCATTGGCCGTAATGCACAGCGCTGAAATTGGATCAGCTCCAGTTGGCACTGCAAGTCCATTCCATCTGGGTAACTCCATCTTTAAAGTTCCCTGACCAGTTCCCTTCAAAACACCTGACCATCTTCACAGACACTAAACAAAGAAAAGTGGGAGGGCATCACTCACAGTCATAGACTGGGTGTTTGTGGTGAGAATAGACTTAGGTATTTCAAACATAACTGAACAGTATCTGAGGATATTTTAGGTCTTCTATCAAAGTACATAATAGCCAGCCTGGCCTCAGAGCCATACGAAATATTATTGACATATTTCTGAGCACCTCCAAGATGTATAGACGGGTTGACTGACGTCCCAAAAATGATGTGCACGCGCAACAATGACAAGAAGCTGCCATGTGAGGAATCGTAGGTGGCTT
Source organism: Oncorhynchus mykiss (assembly GCF_013265735.2). Taxonomy (NCBI): domain Eukaryota; kingdom Metazoa; phylum Chordata; class Actinopteri; order Salmoniformes; family Salmonidae; genus Oncorhynchus; species Oncorhynchus mykiss. The sequence continues at coordinate 55,237,508 of NC_048573.1, read as the reverse complement.
GTTTCAGCTACTTTTATCTTGTTGTTGATACCATGTCTGGTTTTGAGGTGTTTTGAATGATTTCATGTCAATGCTAATATGGCAAAAAAAAATGCAAGCTAGCAAACCAACAATTTTGTATTTGAGAGACAACAATTGCTCATTGTGCAAATGTATTTATGTTTTGAATAAACATGTGGAAATCAAATATAGTTACACGTCAAAAATATAAGCCAACACCTCTGTTTTGCACCATAGTTGTGTATGCGTCAGTTTAGTTACTAAACAACCAACCCATCTACGATACCTACTAATGGTCGAGTTACTTGAAACGGAAACAAAAGTAGGGAAAGTGGTCAGGGAGGATGGGTGGGCATAATCCACAATGGTCATCTCCAAAACTTGTATGTTACAGTCTTGTCGGGGACAACCATATCATTTTAACTAACTCTTCCCCTAACTCTTATTCTAAATTTAACCCAATTCAGCTAACCTGCTACGTAAATTATTATTCTACGATAAACTCAGCAAAAAAAGAAACATCTTCTCACTGTCAACTGTCTTTATTTTCAGCAAAATTAACATGTGTAAATATTTGTATGAACATAACAAGATTCAACAACAGACATAAACTGAACAAGCCTCTCTCAGCCTAGCATTGATGGAGGGATTGTGCGTTCCTGGTATAACTCGGGCAGTTGTTGTTGCCATCCTGTACCTGTCCCGCAGGTGTGATGTTCGGATGTACCAATCCTGTGCAGGTGTTGTTACACGTGGTCTGCCACTGCGAGGACAATCAGCTGTCCATCCTGTCTCCCTGTAGTGCTGTCTTAGGCGTCTCATAGTACAGACATTGCAATTTATTGCCCTGGCCACATCTGCAGTCCTCATGCCTCCTTGCAGTATGCCTAAGGCACATTCACGCAGATGAGCGGAGACCCTGGGCATCTTTCTTTTGGTGTTTTTCAGTCAGTAGAAAGGCCTCTTTAGTGTCACGAGTTTTCATAACTGTGACCATAATTGCCTACCGTCTGTAAGCTGTTAGTGTCTTTATGACCGTTCCACAGGTGCATGTTCATTAATTGTTTATGGTTAATTGAACAAGCATGGGAAACAGTGTTAAAACCCTTTTACAATGAAGATTTGTGAAGTTATTTTGATTTTTTATGAATTATCTTTAAAAGACAGGGCCCTGAAAAAGGGACAATCCTTTTTATGCTGTGTTTATAATGGTGGTACGCAAACAAACGTTAAAGGTGCATGCCGCCATCTACTGTGCTGGAGTGTGTTGTCAACCACGGTTTACAACATTTCTAAATCCTACCTAACTCAGTGCTTCTGAGAAAATAAAAAGAGCCCTACTAACTTCAAATATACCCTCCCCACCCCCAAATCCCTTAAAAAATATTTGAACCCCGTCCAACCACAATGAACCTACACTTCAATCTTTCCCTCTCTTCAACATACTTACAACAATATAACATTCTCCACCGTTTCATCGACCAGACACAAACCATTCATATGCTTGCCAACCAGATGTAATAACGAGTTCAATGTACAATGGAGCAAACACCACCTCTTCCTTCCTAATCTGACCTTTGAATCTTGGTCCACCGACCTTTCTTAGGAGGCTATTTTAATACCGGCCCTTGGGCTCAGAGTCCCATCTCTTCTGCCACACATCTATCAAAATGTCTCTGATCTTACATTTGGCCTCACTTCTACCCAGAGGAACATTAATAGCTATTTTATCGAGTTTCAAAGCTCTTTTGGCTAACTGGTCTTAAATGTCCCTTCCACACCCGAATGTGCTGGGACCCAGCAGGATCTCACTACTACACCCAGTCTCTCAATTCTCCATAATAACATTAATATCTCCAATAGTAGGTCACTCCTATTTTTATTTCACCTTTATTTAACCAGGTAGGCTAGTTGCAAATGCATTTGCGACCTTGCCAAGATAAGGCATAGCAATTCGACACATACAACAACACAGAGTTACACATGGAATAAACAAAACATACAGTCAATAATACAGTAGAAAAAATAAAACAAAAAGTCTATATACATTGTGTGCAAATGAGGTAAGATAAGGGAGTTAAGGCAATAAATAGGCCATGGTGGAGAAGTAATTACAATATAGCAATTAAACACTGGAATGGTACATGTGCAGAAGATGAATGTGCAAATAGAGATACTGGGGTGCAAAGGAGCAAGATAAATAAATACAGTATGAGGTAGATAGATGGGCTGTTTACAGATGGGCTATGTACAGGTTCTGTGAACTGTGAGCTGCTCTGACAGCTGATGCTTAAAGCTAGTGAGGGAGATATGAGTCTCCAGCTTCAGTGATTTTTGCAGTTCGTTCCAGTCATTGGCAGCAGAGAACTGGAAGGAAAGACGACCAAAGGAGGAATTGGCTTTGGGGGGGACCAGTGAGATGTATTTATTTATTTTTATTTTACCTTTATTTAACCAGGTAGGCAAGTTGAGAACAAGTTCTCATTTACAATTGCGACCTGGCCAAGATAAAGCAAAGCAGTTCGACAGATACAACGACACAGAGTTACACATGGAGTAAAACAAACATACAGTCAATAATACAGTATAAACAAGTCTATATACAATGTGAGCAAATGAGGTGAGAAGGGAGGTAAAGGCAAAAAAGGCCATGGTGGCAAGGTAAATACAATATAGCAAGTAAAACACTGGAATGGTAGTTTTGCAATGGAAGAATGTGCAAAGTAGAAATAAAAATAATGGGGTGCAAAGGAGCAAAATAAATAAATAAATTAAATACAGTTGGGAAAGAGGTAGTTGTTTGGGCTAAATTTTAGGTGGGCTATGTACAGGTGCAGTAATCTGTGAGCTGCTCTGATAGTTGGTGCTTAAAGCTAGTGAGGGAGATAAGTGTTTCCAGTTTCAGAGATTTTTGTAGTTCGTTCCAGTCATTGGCAGCAGAGAACTGGAAAGAGAGGCGGCCAAAGAAAGAATTGGTTTTGGGGGTGACTAGAGAGATATACCTGCTGGAGCGTGTGCTACAGGTGGGAGATGCTATGGTGACCAGCGAGCTGAGATAAGGGGGGACTTTACCTAGCAGGGTCTTGTAGATGACATGGAGCCAGTGGGTTTGGCGACGAGTATGAAACGAGGGCCAGCCAACGAGAGCGTACAGGTCGCAATGGTGGGTCGTATATGGGGCTTTGGTGACAAAACGGATTGCACTGTGATAGACTGCATCCAATTTGTTGAGTAGGGTATTGGAGGCTATTTTGTAAATGACATCGCCAAAGTCGAGGATTGGTAGGATGGTCAGTTTTACAAGGGTATGTTTGGCAGCATGAGTGAAGGATGCTTTGTTGCGAAATAGGAAGCCAATTCTAGATTTAACTTTGGATTGGAGATGTTTGATATGGGTCTGGAAGGAGACTTTACAGTCTAACCAGACACCTAAGTATTTGTAATTGTCCACGTATTCTAAGTCAGAGCCGTCCAGAGAAGTGATGTTGGACAGGCGGGTAGGTGCAGGTAGCGATCGGTTGAAGAGCATGCATTTAGTTTTACTTGTATTTAAGAGCAATTGGAGGCCACGGAAGGAGAGTTGTATGGCATTGAAGCTTGCCTGGAGGGTTGTTAACACAGTGTCCAAAGAAGGGCCGGAAGTATACAGAATGGTGTCGTCTGCGTAGAGGTGGATCAGAGACTCACCAGCAGCAAGAGCGACCTCATTGATGTATACAGAGAAGAGAGTCGGTCCAAGAATTGAACCCTGTGGCACCCCCATAGAGACTGCCAGAGGTCCGGACAACAGACCCTCCGATTTGACACACTGAACTCTATCAGAGAAGTAGTTGGTGAACCAGGCGAGGCAATCATTTGAGAAACCAAGGCTGTTGAGTCTGCCGATGAGGATGTGGTGATTGATAGAGTCGAAAGCCTTGGCCAGATCAATGAATACGGCTGCACAGTAATGTTTCTTATCGATGGCGGTTAAGATATCGTTTAGGACCTTGAGCGTGGCTGAGGTGCACCCATGACCAGCTCTGAAACCAGATTGCATAGCAGAGAAGGCATGGTGAGATTCGAAATGGTCGGTAATCTGTTTGTTGACTTGGCTTTCGAAGACCTTAGAAAGGCATGGTAGGATAGATATAGGTCTATAGCAGTTTGGGTCAAGAGTGTCCCCCCCTTTGAAGAGGGGGATGACCGCAGCTGCTTTCCAATCTTTGGGAATCTCAGACGACACGAAAGAGAGGTTGAACAGGCTAGTAATAGGGGTGGCAACAATTTCGGCAGATAATTTTAGAAAGAAAGGGTCCAGATTGTCTAGCCCGGCTGATTTGTAGGGGTCCAGATTTTGCAGCTCTTTCAGAACATCAGCTGAATGAATGAATGAAACGTGCTGGAGCGTGTGCTACAAGTGGGTGCTGCTATGGTGACCAGTGAGCTGAGATAAGGCTGGGCTTTACCTACCAGAGACTTGTAGATAACCTGTAGCCAGTGGGTTTGGCGACGAGTATGAAGCGAGGGCCAACCAATGAGAGCGTACAGGTCGCAGTGGTGGGTAGTGTATGAGGCTTTGGTGACAAAACAGATGGCACTGTGATAGACTGCATCCAATTTGTTGATTAGCGTGTTGGAGGCTATTTTATTAATGACATCGCCGAAGTCGAGGATCGGTAGGACGGTCAGTTTTACAAGGGTATGTTTGGCAGCATGAGTGAAGGATGCTTTGTGGGAATGGGAAGCCGATTCTAGATTCAATTTTAGATTTATACTTAGATTTACCAGATGATAAACTATTCAATACAGACACAGAATCTGAGCCTACTATAATTCTAACAGGTTGTACGTCCTCGACTCACTGAAGGGCAACTAATATCGCCAACAGTCCCACTGAGTATACTGACAGTTCATCTGTTAGTCTTCTACATATCTGCACATCAAATTCAGGAACATAAATGCTTGCTCCTGTGGGCCATCTGTGAAAAGCAGTAACCATGGAAGTGGGAGTAACCATGGAAGAAAACCCTCTATCACCACAGAAGGGCCAACCTCCAACTCCCTCAAATTTCTCTCATCAGCAATCTTTCCAACTGTCCAACCAAAACCACTGCCTTGTCTACTAGTATATTCCCAACAGGCTAGAACAGTAGCAGTGTGATGCTCAACCTCACAGTCTTTCAACCTAACCCAATAGGCTAATGACCATTTTGTATGCCGTATATCTAAAGGCATCTCACCTGTCTCCACTAGTAAAGCACATACAGATGTTGATTTAAATGCACCATTTAGTTTTCAAGCCCTCTAATCTCCCACCAATACCAAGTATTTCTGTCTTAAATCAGTAGGCCATCTTTCCACATACTGTTATAAGCCTTTTCAATGTCAAAAAAAGACATTAGCCATTACTTCTTCATGACCAGAGTTTTTTTTTCAACTTCACTGCTTTCTAACGCATCCAAAGTAGATCTACCTTTACGGAATCAATCCACTTTGACATTGACTGAATAAACCTCTATGTTCCAGGAAATATGACAATCTGTTGGCTATCATCTTTTCCACCAGTTTACACAAGTTAGAGGTCAGTGCTATTGGTCTCTAACTACCAGCACATGAAGGGTCCTTAACATGCTTTACAAAATATTATATTACTGCACGTTTACAATCAGAAGGTATAACCCCCTCACTTTAAATCTTACTAAATAATCCCAGGAGAACATGTATGACCTCATCATGTAAATGCTTAAACATTACATAGCTCAACTGATCATTAAGGCTGAACGCATCTCATGTATGGTAAACACATAATCCAAAGAGTCAACAGTATCCCTTATTTTATACACATTAACATGAGCATTTCAAATCTCACACCTGCGTTACTTATAGGCTTCATTCAAAGTAACCCCACTATGTACCCTCAACATAGACCATACATCCCCCAGCTCAGTACCACGCTACGTAAATTCACCTAATGTTTGTCGTTTTAGTTTCGCTAACAGCCAATGTAAATTGATGCAACAAGCAACGTGACACAGGAAGGGAGACTGGGGGAGTGGGCTGTCTAGGGATTGTCATTGCCAGAGAGGGGAATTGTGGGGTCCCCTGAAGTTTGGGGAGAAGAGGCCCCTCTGTACGGGGCTAACCTGTCCCAGTGCAATGCCTCCTTTCTCACCCTGGGAGAAAGCTGCACCCAGTAAACAACCTCCCCTACCCTCTCCAGGACACTGCAGGGTCCCACCCAGTGACTGTCCAACTTGGGGCATCTGCCTTTCTTTCTCAGGGGGCTGTAGACCCAGACCAGCTCCCCAGCCACAAAGTGCCTTCCCCGGGTGTGCACGTCATAGTTCCTCTTCTGCCTCACACCTGCATTCACCAGCTGCTCTCTGGCGAAGGTGTGGGCTATCTCCAGGCGGTCCAGGAGTCTCCGGGCATACTCTGGCCCCAGGGGAGCAGGAGGGCTATCCAGGGGCTGACCAAATGCTATTTCCGTAGGCGTGCGGGTCTCTCTCCCCAGCATGATGAGGGCAGGCGTGCAGGAGGTGGAGTCTTGGACAGCGGAGCGGCATGCCATGAGGACCATAGGCAGGTGCTTGTCTCAGTCACGCTGGTGTTTGGCCGGGATTGACGGCCAGCTGCTGTCCAAGCATTTTGTTGAAGCACTTCACAAGGCCATCACTTTGAGGATGGAGAGGAGCAGTGCGGGTCTTGTGCATACCCAGCCTCTCACACATGGTGGTGAACAGACGGGAATCAAAGTTTCTGCCTTGGCCGCTGTGGATGGGCTCCGCAGCTCCAAACCTGCTGAACATTCCCGCTGTCTGGGTGTCGACGATGGTCTCTGCCTCCTGGTCAGGCAGAGCATAGGCCTCGGGCCATTTTGTGAAATAGTCCATGGCTATGAGCACCCAGCGGTTTCCTCTGACTGTGGTGGGAAACGGCCCAACTACATCCACTCCCACCCTCTCCATGGGAGCCCCCACTGGGAACTGTTGGAGCTGAGCATGAGAGCAGCCTGGAGGGCCCTTTCTCGCTGTGCAGTTGTCACAGCGGTGGCAAAAGTCCCTCTTGTGCTGCCCCCTGTAAAAACCCTGACAGAGGCGGCGGAGTGTTTTTGTGACCCCAAAGTCTCCAGTCCCCATCCCCCCATGTGTACTCTGGAGCACAGCCTCCCGCAGTGCTTTTGGGACCACCACCTGCCACCTCTCCTCTCCCGTAGCTGACTCCTTCCATGCCCGCTGTAGCACGCCATCAGCAATCTGGAACTGGGCGCCGCAATGCTTGTTTACATCCTGACAGGCTGACTACACCGCGAGCGTCGTGTGCGCGAGCGTTGCAAAATACATTTTGAAATCTATGTTATTCAATTATTGCACCCACACTGCTCGCGGGCGCCAACGAGCGTCTGCGTTGCCAATAACCAAAATAGAAATCAGTTCTATTTCTGACGCAGATCGAGCTGCAAGTCCTGCCTCTCCCATCTCCTCATTGGTTTATAGAAGCAGGTACCCACGTGCCATCTCCTCATTGGTTATACCCACGTGGGTGACTGAAAGACTAATGAGGTCAGTGACGGTAATGCACTTAATTTATGAAAGTTAGCTAGCTAGCTAAATTGCCATAAATGTTTAATGCTTTTCGAACTGCCCCAAAATTAATATAATTGGTTCAGAGTTTGTTTTGATATTTTAACCTGCGTGTCTTGATCGCGTTTGGTGTAGGGGGACAAAATAAATGTATGCATGTTGGCGCACGCCTGCAGCCGTTTTGGGTTCCGTGTCACAGATTCTTTGTCCCGCAGCGTCGACATCATCCCTTCGGTCCACCCACCAGAATCCGCGTGAAGCACAGTCAACGAAGCACTCATGCCCGCTTCAGCCGCCATCATTCTAGAGGTCTCCCGCAAGCGGCCTCTGTCCTCCGATGCCCTGGCAATCTCCTCAGCCAGATGCTCCGACGTCCATGCAGACGCACCTCCTTGGCCATAATTGTACCCTAACTCCACCTTCACTTTCAGATTTTCTCAAAGCATTTTCAACCCTCTTTCTCATGTACGTGAGCTAGCCATGGTAGTTAGTTAGCTAGCTGGCTAACTTGTATCTACATATTTAATTCTGACACCTATGTAATGACCTGGCTAGATCATAAAGGAACAATTGTCCAGACAGATATATTTTTCAACTGTGCTGTGAAGTTTCACATAAGTCCTGAACCTTTCTATTTTCATAGTTTCAAAAGATTGTACATGAAAGATAACATGTTTCATGTTCATCATATAAATAGCCTGTTTAATTTAGTCTGGCTTGCCATTACAAATAAAATGTTTTTTTAATTATATGAGCTAAAAATATTACAAGTATTTAGGTGTAGACAGGGCCATAAGCAAAGAGATAAACAGAAAAACAGGTATTTTAATTCCATGGTAGCAAGATTTATCACAAATAGATACACTTTCTATTAAAATGTATTGTAGAGAGATTATTTATTTATTTTGGGATATGATTACCTAGAGATTAAGATTGCGCTGAAGAGGATGGCTGACGTTTTACATGCCTGTAACCAATTGTGCTATTTTGTTCGTGTTTTTTGCGTTGTTTGTAACTTCTTTTAACTTACTACTTATTTTGAACATAATGTTGCTGCTACCATCTCTTATGACCGAAAATAACTTCTGAACTGGGATTACTCACAATGAACTGGAAGAAGCTTTTTCCTTTAACGAGTCCAACAAGAAAGGTATACTGCTCTCCCGGGAACAGGCCCAGATACCCATCATTTGCGTGAAGAAAAGACAGAGGAAAAGAACACGCAGATCAGGCTGGCTTTTGAGAATCCGTAGGCGAGCGATTAAACTTCCACTGCCATTAATTCTACTTGCTAACATGCAATCATTGGAAAATAGAATTGATGACCTACGATTACGGTTATCCTAACAACGGGACATTAAGAACTGTAATATCTTATGTTTCACTGAGTCGTGGCTGAACGACGACATAGATAATATAGAGCTGGAGGGATTTTCAATGCACCGGCAGAACAGAGAAGCTACGTCTGGTAAGACGAGGGGTGGGATGTGTGTCTTTTTGTCAATAGCAGCTGATGCGTAATGTCAAATATTAAAGAAGTCTCGGGGCATTGCTCGCTTGATGTAGAGTACCTTATGATAAGCTGTAGACCACACTATCTACCAAGAGAGTTCTTATCTATATTATTCGTAGCCATCTATTTACCACCACAGACCGATGCTGGCACTAAGACCGCACTCAACTATAAGGGCATAAGCAAACAAGAAAATGCTCACTCAGAAGCGGCCGGGGACTTTAATGCAGGCAAACTTAAATCAGTTTACCAAATTTTTACCAACATGTCACATGGGCAACCAGAGGGAAAAAAACTCTAGACCACCTTTACTCCATACACAGAGATGCATACAAAGCTCTCCCCCGCCCTCCATTTGGCAAATCTGACCAACATTCTATCCTCCTGCTTACAAGCAGGAAATACCAGTGACTCGTTCAATACGGAAGTGGTCAGATGATGCGGATGCTACGCTACAGGACTGTTTTGCTAGCACAGGAATATGTTCCGGGATTCATCCAATTGCATTGAGGAGTATACCACCTCAGTCATCGGCTTCATCAATCAGTCCATCAACAACGTCATCCCCACAGTGACGGTACGTTCAAATCCCAACCAGAAGTCATGGATTACAGGCAACATCCGCATCGAGCTAAAGGCTAGAGCTGCCGCTTTCATGGAGCAGGACACTAATCCGGACGCCTATAAAAAAATCCCACTATGCCCTCAGACGAACCATCAAACAAGCAAAGCATCAATACAGGATTAAGATTGAATCCAACTACACCAGCTCTGCCTCTCGTCAGATGTGGCAGGGCTTGAAAACTATTACGGACTACAAGTCTAGGACGAAAAGGCTCCTTAACAGGTTCTACCCCCAAATCATAAGACGACTGAACAATTAATCAAATGGCCACCAGACTATTACACTGCCCCCCCCCCCCCTTTTGTTTTGTACTCTGCTGCTACTCACTGTTTATTATCTATGCATAGTCACTTCACCCCTACCTAATGTACAAATTACCTCTAACCTGCACACTGACTCGGAACCGGTACCCCCTGTATATAGCCTCGTTATTGTTATGTCATTGTGTTACTCTTTATTCTTTTTTACTTTAGTTTATTTGGTAAATATTTTCTTAACACTTCTTGAACTGCACTGTTGGTTAAAGGCTTCTAAGTAAGCATTTCACGGTAAGGGCTACACTTGTTGTATTCGGCACATGTGACAAATAAAGTTTGATTTGATTTGATTTTAGTATTTCCACTTCACCGTCAGACCATTTTATTGGAAAACTACACAGTAATGTAAAAGTTGTATTTTTTTTGTGATTGAATACACAATATAGTACACAGATCATAATTTGATTGTAATCCAGAGGTTAGAAAATGATCTAAATCATTATTGAGGCAGTGGAGGGATCCTAATTGTGGATTTGAAAGAGAACATGAATCATCAGCATACAATGACACCTTTGTTTTTAAGCCCTGGATTTCTAGCCCCTTGATATTATTGTTAGATCTGATTTTAATAGCTAATATTTCAAATAGATATGCCGATAGTATACAACCTTGTTTAACTCCTCTTAATACTTTCTTTCATTATTTACTCTTTTTCACCAATTGTACAAATTGTTATATTCCAGGCATTTAAATATACGTACATTCCAGTCATACTTTATCAAAAGCCTTTTCAAAGCTAACTATAATATTAACAAAAGATAGGCTACATAAGTTCTCATAACAAAATAACCTTGCTTTAAAGAGAATAGTGAGACAGACAATGGTGAGGTAGCCTGCAATGCAGTAGGGAAAGGAGACACAGAGAGTGAGGCTAGTAGTAAAGTGCTTCCCAAACTTGGGGTAGGGGACCCATGTGGGGTCCCCTGAGAGAATATTTAATCTTATCAAATACATGAATAACTTGTTTCTCTTCAAATGGGTAAACTAAGGGCCTTTTACACTGTTAGAACACACTTTGTGTTGGAACAGCACGTGGGACCTAAAATATAAAGAATTTAAATATAAAGACAATTCAATATTATTATCATGTATATAAGGCAGGCTGCAATGCAGGAGGAAGAGGAGACACACAGAGAGAGGTTACAGTTGTTCCCAAACTTGGTGCTGTATGTGATGAGCATTTTGTTGGCTTGGCACAAACATTACACCTTAGAAGTCAGGCCGCTCAACAATGGAGAATCCACCAATACATGACATATACACTGACGGCACAAACCATTCGGAACACTGGCTCTTTCCATGATATAGAGACCAGGTGAATCCTGGTGAATCCTGGTGAATCCAGGTGAATCCTGGTGAATCCTGGTGAATCCAGGTGAATCCTGGTGAATCCAGGTGAAAGCTATGATCCCTTTTTGACGTCACTTGTTAATACACTTCAAATCAGTGTAGATGAAGACGAGGAGACAGGTTAAAGACGCCTTGAGACACTGATTGTGTATGTGTGCCATTCAGAGGGTGAATGGGTAAGACAAAATATTTAAGTGTGGGATATGGTAGTAGGTGCCAGGCACACCGGTTTGAGTGTGTCAGGAACAGGAATGGTGCTGCGTTTTTCACACTCAACAGTTTCCCGTGTGTCAAGAATGGTCCACCACCCAAAGGACATCCAGGCAACTTGACACAACTGTGGGAAGCATTGGACTCAACGTTGGAGTCAACATGGGCCAGCATCGCTTTGGAACACTTTTGACACCTTGTAGAGTCCATGTCCGACAAATTTAGGCTGTTCTGAGGGCAAAAGGGAGTGCGACTCAAATTAGGAAGCTGTTCCTAATGTTTTGTACACTCAGTGAAGTAAAATAACACATTAAAACTCAGTGACATTTCAATTATGTATATCTTGAACCAGGGATTGAGATTAAATTCTGAAAGGCACTTGCCGATCAAGCAAATCAGGATTCTTTTTTTGCTTGCCTGATTTTAATCATAATTTACCCAAAAATGTAAATTAGTTATGTACACGCAGAAGTGCCATATATTGCCATATACAGTGAGGTCCAGAATTATTGGCACCCTTGATAAAGATGAGCAGAAAAGACTGTATAAAATAATACAAATACTGAGCTACAAGGCATTTTGTTTAACAAGTAATATTTTTCTCTCTCAAAGAGGGGTAAAAAATGATTGCCACCTATTTTCAATACCTTTCAATAACTCACCTTGAGAGAATAACTGCACTGAGCCTTTTTCTAAAAATGTATACATTTAGAGAACACATTTGGAAGGATCTTTACACCATTCCTCAATGCAGAATCTTTCCAGATCCTTGAAATCCTTTGTCTGCTCTTATGGACTGCCCTCTTCAATTCAAACCGCAGGTCTTCAATGGGGTTCAAGTCCAGAGACTAATATTACATTAGACATTTTGGATAAAATGTCCTGGTACAGGGTAAAGTTCATGATGTTTGTTGACCTTAAGGGCCCCATGAACAGTGGAAGCAAATGAAGCTTCCACTGGTCCTGGATCTTCCACCAAAACAATAACCCAAGTCGAAAAATATCTGCCGCTATTGTTGCAACTCCTATTACTAGCCTGTTTAACCTCTCTTTCGTATCATCTGAGATCCCTAAAGATTGGAAAGCTGCCGCAGTCATCCCCCTCTTCAAAGGGAGAGACACTCTAGACCCAAACTGTTACAGACCCATATCTATCCTGCCCCGCCTTTCTAACGACTTCAAATGCCAAGTTAACAAACCGTTTTGAATCCCACCGTACCTTCTCCGCTACACAATCTGGTTTCCGAGCTGCTCATGGGTGCACCTCAGCAACGCTCAAGGTCCGAAACGATACCATAACCGCCATCGATAAAAGACAGTATTGTGCAGCCGTCTTAATCGACCTGGCCAATCAGAAAGATCAGTATTGGAATTCTTTGTATTTTGTTTGTAAAAATAGACGCAGGTTCAACTTGCCCGACAGTCAAATTGTCTGTCTTTCACTTATTAAACAACGGGATGGAACTAGAAATATCTGTTTTACGCTAATGGAAATCTTTGCAGTTTGTTTTCACCTTATTTTTATCATCATCATCATCATCATCAACTACCCCATATAGCAATGTTTTTATTCTTCAAAAAAACAAATTTGATACAAAAGACATGCTTGATAAACCACTCGGACTGGTACAAGTAATTATTTTCACCACTGAATTTGTGGAAAAAAAAGCTCATTTTGTAATGTTGCTACAAAACAAAGTGCTGAACAACATGAAATTGACTGCAGAGTTAAATTCCCTTAAGCACTTTTAACACAGTGGCTGAAATCTCAAGTACAGTAAGTAGCCTGACAGCCCCAAATAGTAGTAATCCACAATTTACTGTTAGGAAATGCAAATGTAACACTTTCATTCAAAAACCTCAATTATAGACACAGAATAACACCTGAATTGCATCCATCCAACACTTTTATGTTGTTGTTGTAAGGCACTGCATACGACCTGCAGAAAAGGAGCTGTGATAAGGTTCATGATAATGACAAACTGTGATATAATGTATGACTGACAATCAACCAAATGTAAAGCCTGGTAAAACAATATTCAAACTGTAGATCAATATGGACAGGTTTTAAAAGAGATCATATTTTCTTATTGGTAATTATATTACCAAACAGATCTAATCAATGTTAAAGGAAATGTTTGAATGTTTGAATATGTTTTTGTGCATCTCAAGATTGAAAAGACAATAGCTTAGATAGACATGAAAACATGAAAGGACCCCAGGAATCGATAGAACATCGCTCAGAGATGCACAAAAACGATATAACATTCAAAATGGGTGAATCTTTCCTTTAAGGTACTGGTTCTCAATCCTGGTCCTGGGGACCAGGATGATTTGAATCAGGTGTGTAGTGCTAGGGCAAAAACAAAAATGTGCACCCCTTTGGGTTCCCAGGACCAGGAATGAGAACCACTGCTTTAAGGCATGGCATCCCAACCCCCATCCCAAACTTCATCTATAAAAGGTCTCTTAACCTACATAGGCTATATCCTGCCATTACCATTGGCCAACATACTGTAAGACTTCTTAAAATGCATCTGAAACCCAACTCTTAGCGGAAAAGTCTGACTCTTCCTTACACCTGAGACTATGGCAAAAATGCCTACCTAATATAACAAATTCAGTATTAGCTTCCAAGCTGATAAGTCCATATCCCACAAGTACACCTTCTCAAGCCACTTAGGGGAAGAAAAAAAAAAACATTCTTGGTACAAAAACATTATCTGTGTAGAAATAAATTAAATAGCCATCTAAAGCTAACCTCTTGCTAGACGACTTAAGTGCCATTACTGTCTGTGCTGAACAATTCTGTATTTTATCCACGTGGGAATACTTTTCTGAGGGGAAAAGGGTGTGTATTTCCATAGAGATACAACCTCATTCTTGTTCTGTGGGTGTTTCTCTCCACCCCAACTCTAGTGGGGTGAAGTCTCCAAAGTCAGAGTCAAACAGTTCAGTGATGCCCTCATGCTCCTCTAGGCCAAAGTGGTAGCTGTGGCTTTGTGGAGGGGACAGGTTGATGAACCCATCCAGTGGGTTACCAAGGCCCTCCCCACTGAGGAAGTCAGAGGATGACAAGGGTGAAAGGTCCAATTCTGGCAGCACTCCCAAGTTAGTGAACGGGTAACATTCCAGGACTGCTCCTGTAAAAAATAAAATAAAAATAAAAATGGAAATGCAGTTTTAGTGACCACAGCCAATAGCCATTGAGGAATGTTAAAGAGCGACTGAATGCACTGATTCTGTATGGGTTTCTCTGTTGCTCATTAAGAAAAACAAGATTTCAGTCTTTGGGGGTGTGGTTCAATGTGGCAGTTACTGATGTTTGTCCCCCATGAGACACAATAGGAACAAAGCCAGTATCACTTCCTCAAAATAGTCAGAATGAATCGACAGTGCATTTGGAATGTATTCAGACGCCTTGACTTTTTCCACATTTTGTTACAGCCCTATTCTAAAGTTGATTCAATAGTCGTCGTCGTCCCCTCAAATCTCCAGAAAATACCCCATAATGACAAAACAAAATGTATTCAAAATAAAACTGAAAAATCACATTTACATAAGTATTCAGACACTTTACTCAGTACTTTGTTGAAGCACCTTTGGCAGAGATTACAGCCTCGAGTCTTCTTGGGCAGGACGCTACACGCTTGGCCCACCTGTATTTGGGGAGTTTCTCCCATTCTTCTCTGCAAATCCTCTCAGGCTCTGTCAAGTTGAATGGGGAGCATCGCTGCACACTTATTTTCAGGTCTCTCCAAAGATGTTAGATCGGGTTCAAGTACAGGACATTCATCGACTTGCCCCGAAGCCACTCCTGCGTCATCTTGGCTGTGTGCTTAGGGTCGTGGTCCTATTGGAAGGTGAACCTTTGCCCCGGTCTAAGGTCCTGAGCACTTTGGAATAGGTTGTCATCAAGGATCTCTCTGTACTCTGCTCCGTTCATCTTTCCCTCGGTCCCAAATAGTCTCCCAGCAACTGCCGCTGAAAAACATCACCACGGCATGATGCTGCCACCATCACGCTTTACCGTAGTGATCGTGCCAGGTTATCTCCAGACGTGACGCTTGGCATTCAGGCCAAATAGTTTCATCTTGGTTTCATCAGACCAGAGAGTCTTGTTTCTCATGGTCAGAGTCCTTTAGGTGCCTTTTGGCAAACTCCAAGCGGGCCGTCATGTGCCTTTTACTGAGGAGTGGCTTCCTTCTGGCCACTCTACCAGAAAGGGCTGATTGGTGGAGTGCTACAGAGATGGTTGTGCTACACAAAGGTTGTCCCATCTGCACAGAAGAATTCTGGAGATCAGAGTGACCATTGGGTTCTTGGTCACCTCCCTGATCAAGGCCCTTTTCCCCCCCGATTGCTCAGTTTGGCTGGGCGGACAGCTCTAGGAAGAGTCATTTAATAATGATGGAGGCCACTGTTCTTGGAAAACTTCAATGCTGAAGACGTTTTTTTGGTACCCTTCCCCAGAATTGTGAGTCGACACAATCCTGTCTCTGAGCTCTACGAACAATTCCTTTGACCTCATGGCTTGGTTTTTGCTCTGACATGCACTGTCAACTGTGGGATCATAGACCGGTGTGCCTTTCCAAGTCATGTCCAATCAATTGAATTTACCACAGGTGAACTCCAATCAAGTTGTAGAAACATCTCATGGATGATCAAAGGAAACAGGATGCAACTGAGCTCAATTTCCAGTCTCATAGCAAATGCTTATGTAAATAAGGTATTTCAGTTTTGCATTTTTTATACATTTGCAAAAATGTCTAAAAACCTGTTTTTGCTTTGTCATTTTGGGGCATTGATGAGGGAAAAATAATATTCAATTTCAGGAATGGTAACGGGAAATAGGCTGTAAGGTCCTGGTAACGGGAATAAGGCTGTAAGGTCCTGGTAACGGGGAATAAGGCTGTAACGTAACAAAATGCACTGTAAGACAACTCAAGAGATCTGTAATTAACTGACATTATTGCATAGGTTTTGGTCGGGCAATTTAAATCTACCTAAGGTGTTTGGTGCAGTATTTCTCTTGTAAAAAAATGCGACGTGTGGTCTTATGTAAACAAAGTACAATACGCTACGCTGCTGGGTAGTCTGTCTCACCTTGTGTTTCGGACCAATATTGATTCCCATAAGCTGTTTTCTATCAGATAGGTTCAAGAATGTCAGGGATTTCTTTCAATAAATCCATTAAAGCACAACTCAAGGCAATAAACAACCTATCAGGGTGACAGTGTGACACTAGTGAGAGCAGCTTACCCGCTTCACGAAACAATGGCAGTGGAGAGGAGTTCTGTTGGGACGCAGCTGTTGACAATGTCATTTCCTGTGTGGAACTGCACTGTGGTTGTTCTGCAGGCTGGGGCATTATCTGGTATGTGGCCTTAGAAGGGCTGATGCCTGTCACTGGGCTGCAGACACCAGAAATATCCTCTGGGCACAGGAAGACATCAATGGGACCCTGGGTGCTCTTCAGGGAGACCTGATAGCCCTGCCAGAAGACAACAAAGGAATAATTTATTGAAACAGAGAGGATACAATTCAATAGTTGTGGTTGGTATGTAAACCACATTAGCTGGAATACAGTATTTGGTCCAGAAGAGAGTCTTGAGCAAGCGTCCATTGGTCTATTATCCTCCACATACCTCACTGGGCTCTGACACTTGCATCTGGGTCTCTGGAGGGGCTCTGATGACCATCACCAGCTGGTCAGGAGAGTCAAAAGTCTTCCGTAGATCCTGGCACATCAAATAACCCAGCGTGCAATTATGTTAAAGAAAAAACACTGACCTATAATGCATATTCAAATACATACAGTAGATAGAAAAGGCACAGAAACACAAACAGAAAGACAGACAAGACACAAGAGGATATTTCTTGTTCTGGGTATCCTCAGTGAGGAGTCTGAGCTGGAGGTTACACTTGGTAATAAGCTCATCCAGTTTCTCCTCAGCCTGTGTCAAATCAGAGACCTCTTTCTGTAGGTCCTGGTAACGGGAAACAGACGCTCCATCAATGTGGTTCCCCCTGTGACAAACAGAATGTTAGGATACTGTTTTTTTTGTGTTTTTTTTTAGCTAATACACATATCCTGTGGAATCACTGATGATGGTTTATTGTATGTATTAAATAATATCTGTAGAGGCACGCACAATAAGGATTATAAGCCAGGAAGGCCAGAACACACTTTTGATATTGTCATACTGTACAGTACGAGAATCCAGACTTACAGCCATTGTATGTTGTTCTTTGATTTCTTGGAGATGAGCTGGATACCCTCCAAGACATTGGTGATGTCATAGATGCGTCTCTTCTGCACTTCCAGGACCTGTGAGGCCCAGTTGAGGTCCACCACCCCGTCAGGAGACTGGGCTAGCAGGTCTAAGAAGCGCTTGGTGGTCAGGTTCAAAGATGTGTCATAGCGAGACTTCTCTGTCGAAGGCTTTGGAACTGAGAACAGGACACAATAATGAAAATACTTTTAATTATTGTCTTTGGCCAAAATTATAATAGTTTCAACTGAATTCAAATGAATAGTTCTATTTGAATTGTGAACCGGGGGTCTGTACCTCTGGGTGGTGCTGGTGTGGACGTTGGGGCCCTCCCAAGAGAAGGTGGGCGAGAGGTGCTGACATACTGGTGATCACTGTCCAAGTCCAGCTTCCTCTTCACCTGAAACAAGTTATTGGGGGGGGGGGGGGAGGGGAGGGAGACAAAGGTAAAAAGTTAGTGTGGATGCTACAGATCATTCTTTCTCACACATGCACACTTTCTGTAGTCATTGTACAGGGATACATTTACATCATATTCCCACCCCAGCCAACACCCATATGAAAATGGTCAACTAGCTACCTACCGGAGGTCGTCCCAGAGTTGGCCGTCGCTGGTCCTGGACCACATCCGCAGGGCCTTGGGGGGTAGCGAACAGGAGGATCTCTCCAGTGTTGCTGGGTACAGCTGAGTTTAAGCCCACATTGCCGGGGGTAGAAATTATGACTATCTGGTGGTTCTCTGATAAGTCAATACTCCCAGCATTCAAAAGAGACTCAAAGTCTGCCAAAAGGTCCTCCGACGTCTGACCTGATACGAGTGCCTCTGACATGGCACACACAGCCGGGGTGCTCTAGTCCCCTAAATTGTCTTTTGTGGCAAAATTCAAGTCCAAAGGCTTGATATGCTACTTTCAGCACCTTCTGACACAAGTAATCTCTAATTTGGGAGAATAATAGTGCAAACGTATTAGAAGAGTTGGTTTACAAATACTGAGGTTAAGCATGTCTAATATTAACATTAGCTTACTGACAGTCAAGCTTCAACAACTAAAACTCACAAAATCAAAAATGCATGGTAATGCTTCCTCACAATTAGCCAGCTATACAATAACCTTAGAGACTGTTGTTGCGCTTTCTGACAGCTGCAGACTGTAGTTACAGTCCGTAGCTATACAAGATAAATCGTTATATTGAATAATTTATCTATAGTTTACAAAAGTGAAATAAACATGCATCAATGTTAGCTAGCGTGCTAACTCGCTGCTAGCTTTTCTATGCAATCTATTGTTTTCATCTTTACAATGAGTGCGGTGAGGCCTGGCCACATCTATCAACTACTTTCCCTTTGTTAATTGCTAATTCGCTACCTAACGTTGGTAGACATCCAAATAACGTTCGTTTGGTACAGTTTGTAAACACAACTCATAATTTGCTTACTGTGTTGCTAGCAAGCAGAGTTCCTTGAATACTGCAACGACCTAGAAAAACTTAGCTACTCTAGTTAGCTACCTAGCTGGTATTGTTAGCCAAGAAAAGTGGTTGTGTTCGCTTCAGGGTTAGGATGGGACAGAAGACACAAGCCAATTCAGTTTCAGACTAAATGTACCAGCAACATATTAGCTACAAACAAATCAGGAACCTAAATAGTTTGTATTCTTCCTAACGCAATATTGCACTAACCTGAACTTTTAGTTCAGCTACCTTGGACGAATAACTGGATTTATTACGCATCCTTTCAAATGACAATTAGGGCACCTTAGAATGCTAGCTAAGCTTGCTGCAGTAACGTTACCAGCCAACTCAGTTCTTCACCATCTCGTTTGGTCAGCATACCGAGGAACCAATCCGACAAAACCAAAATAATGACAAATAATTCCACTACAAAAAAATCTACATATCCTATAAACAAATTATATGGATCATCTTGTTGATCACCTTGACTGAAGTCCATCCATAAAAGTTATAATCTGAGCGCCAAACCGACTGTGTTATTGTTGTTATTGTTCCAGCTGATCAGAACAAGTGTTAAGGTTTACGCGCCAAATATTTTTGCCGCGAAACATGCACGTGCATGAAAATCACGATTTCAATTGGTTGGGCGAATGCGTCCCTCTAACGTCAGAATTTCCGAGACTTGTCATTGGCTCCCATGAAATGCCACTCTCTGTGATGCCACGCTTTTCATTGTTATGAATGGGAAAACATGTTTTTGGCTTATAGATAAACTGTGAGAAAGTGTACCTTTGAATATGTCATAAGTGATTTGATTAGCTTATTCTTTGGTAACTATTTTGTGAAGCAAATCGAGAGGGGTGATGAATGAGTTAACGTCTGACTTGGGATCAGCCTTTCCTACCCGAATCCAAAACCAAAAACATGACAAAAACTGTTGAAACTGGCCCTGGACCAGCTGTTGGGCAGAGAGAATCCGCCTACAGAACTTTATCGGCTACGCAGTCATATTCATCGAAAGCCTACACACAGAAGAACTACAAGATGGCGCAGGCTATATTTGAAGTCCTGGAAGGTATCGACACGTTGATCATATACCACGCTTTTAATTTAACAACATATGAATGTGTTGTAAGACAACTTTTTCTCGAAAAAGTGAGGTTATTTTGGGTTATCTGGGAGGTGTAATTATGGTAATGTATATGGTAAAGCACAATTTGTATTATAATAATCGATGCCAGAGAGCTAGCTAGTTAGCATTTCGTTGAGTAAATTTGGATAATTTTGCATTTGTTCTTTAAATTTGCTTATGGTGATGTATAGCTATTTCTTTTGTTTGGGGATTTTTTTGAGAAGAGGGAGTATGTCGCATTGAAACAACAGCCACTTGCGCTAGCTTCAACCCACTGAGAGGCTGCTTGTTGTCAAAATAGCAGTAGCGCACCAATCCTATTTTATTTTGTTCCTGTCGTACTATGGTATATCATCACCATGATCTGCACCGTTCTGACCTCCAGATCTATTATTATCTTCTAGGGATGGACAACCAGACAGTCCTGGCTGTCCAGTCTCTGTTGGATGGCCAGGGAGGTGTCCCTGACCCAAACAACCAGAACATCTCAGGCTCATCTACCATTCAGGCAATGGGTGTGTACTTCCCTTTTATCCACTTAATTGTTGTCTCACTGCAATTTCTATTGTGTTGATCGGAGAACTAGGTACTACAGTAACTCAAAACAAGGACCCATTCTGTATCTCCACTGATTGCAGTTTAAATATGGAAGGGTGGATACAGTGCCTTCAGAAATTATTCATACTCTTGATTCCACATTTTGTTGTGTTAAAGCTTGAATTCAAAGTATATGTTTTGTCTCACTCATCTACACACAAAACCCCATAATGACAGTGAAAATGAAATACAGAAATCTAATTTTACATAAGTATTCAGAGTCAATACATGTTAGAATCACATTTGGCAGTGTTTACAGCTGAGTCTTTCTGGGTAAGTCTTTAAGAGCTTTGCACACCTGGATTGTACAATATTTGCACATTATTCTTTAAAAAATTCTTCAAGCTCTGCCAAGTTGGTTGCTAGACATCTGTTTTCAATTCTTGCCATAGATTATTCAAGAAGATTTTAAGTCAAAACTGTAACTAGGCTCCTCTGGGACATTTAGTGTAATCTCCAGTTTATAATTAGCCTTGTATTTTAGGTTATTGTCTACCAATGTCTGTTGGAAAGTAAATTGAACCAGCTATTCCTCTAGGATTTTGCCTGTGCTTAGCTCTTCTGTTTCTTTTTAGCATAAAAAACTCCCTAGTTCTTGCCGGTAACAAGCATACCTATTACATGATGCAGCCACTACCATGAAAATATGGAGATTGGTACTCGTTGTGTTGGATTTGCCCCAAACATAATGCTTTGTATTCAGGACAAAGTTAATTTCTTGGCCAATTTTTTTCCAGTTTTACTTTAGTGCCCTATTGCAAACAGGATGTATGTTTCGGAATCTTTTTTTATTCTGTATGTAACAGTATAGCTTCCGTCCCTCTCCTCGCCCCTATCTGGGCTCGAACCAGCCACCCTCGAAGCATTCTTACCCATCGCTCCACAAAAGCCACGGCCCTTGCAGAGCAAGGGGAACAACTACTTCAAGGTCTCAGAGCGAGTGACGTCACCGATTGAAACGCTATTAGCGCGCACCACCGCTAACTAGCTAGCCATTTCGCATCGGTTACTTGTACACACTTCCATATTTTCACTCTGTCATTTAGGTTAGTATTGTGGAGTAACTACAATGTTGTTGATCCATCCTCAATTTTCTTCTATCACAGCCATTAAACTCTAACTGTTTTATAATCCCTGAGCGGGTTCCTTTTTCTCCAGCAACTGAGTTAGGAAGGACGCCTGTATCTTTGTAGTGACTGGGTGTATTGATACACCATCCAAAATGTAATTAATAACTTTACCATGCTCAAAGAGATATTAAATGTCGGGTTTATATATATATATTTATTCATTTATATATTTATTAATTCATTCATTCATACATACATACATACATACATACATACATACATACATACATACATATACACACATCCACCAATAGGTGTGAGGCTTTGGCAAACCACCCTGGTCTTTGTGGTTGAATCTGTGTTTGAAATTCACTGCTTGACTGGGGGACCTTACAGATAGTTAGTTATATGTGTGGGGTACAGAGATGAGGTAGTCATTCAAATCATGTTAAACAATATTATTGCACACATTGAGTCCGTGCAACTTGTTATGTGACTTGTTAATCATATTTTTACTCCGGGACATAATTCCACTTTGACATTATGGGGTATAGTGTGTAGGCTAGTGTCTTAACATCTACATTTAATCCATTTTAAATTCAGGCTGTAATGTATCAAAATATGGAGAAAGTCAAGGGGTGTGGATACTTTCTGAAGGTACTGTATATTCCCAATTGTCCTCTACAGATGATGAAGATGTCTTTCTTTGTGGGAAGTGCAAGAAACAGTTCAACTCATTGCCTGCCTTTATGACCCACAAGCGAGAGCAGTGCCAGTCCAATGCCCCTTCCCTGTCTACAGTATCACTGGCATCTAGTAACGCCTACACCCCTGTGCCCTCCATTACCTCTGTGCCACAGACCCCCAACAGACAGGTGGGTACAGCACTACTGGCTTATGACGTATGGTTTTGATTGATAACTAAGATGTTTTTTGTTGTCGATCACTTAGTCTTTTCCCACACCATGAGTCTGGCAAGATAAACTAGTTACCTATCTCCTGTACTTACTCCCCAGCCCATACAGTATCATAGCATGCACCAGAACAATAATTCACTTGCAATGTAAATGCAATAATGCAGCCTTCCTTTTTTCTTTGTTTTGCTATCCACATCAGGTATCCACATACACCACAGTGCCTCCATCTCCTCTTACTCACACACTGGTCCAAGGCAATGTTTTAGTGAGCGACGATGTTCTGATGTCTGCCATCTCCGCCTTCACATCCATTGACCAACCCATGGCAGCAATGCAGCCACCTATTCAGGTAAGTTGTTTTCATTCAATTAAGTATAGGGTTGCACAATTCCAGTAACTTTCCCAAGATTCCCTGGTTTTCCAGAAATCCCGTTTTGGAGGATTCTGGATTTCCTTGCTTATTGCCTAACTTGGATGGGAAGCTTTCCGGAATTGTTAATGGAACTTTGCATCCCGAATTAAGCTATTCTTCTCAATAAGTATATTCCTTTATTCACTGCATATCATGTTTATCTTTCCTTCTCAGAGCAACCTGAGTATGCACACAGGTGCAGCCTACCTTCAGCACCATCAGCAGTCCTCCCACTCTCTCCCACCCGGACAGTCTCAGCCTCTGTCTTCCCAGGTGCCACCCAGTATCAGCAACTCAGTGGTCCAGGTCTACAGCACAATGCCTCAAATGTCTGGGAGTGGTAATGCAGAGATTCACACCTTGGGCTTGCAGCTGTTCCAATCTGTACAGGTGAGCTTTAACTAATGCAATCTGTGATTTGCAGAGAATGAGGAGGATGACAGACTTGTACTCTGCAGTCTTTGGGCAACTTCCTAAAGAGTTTGGCTCAGTAGTTCACTAACACTATACATTTTTTCTGCCCACAGGTCCCGAGTCAGTGTGTGGAGAGCCAGTCATTCAACACTCCTCCAATATACAGCCCTGGGAAGCAAGGCACCAAGACCAAAACCTGCAGCATCACTGGAAACCTAACTGGGCTTGAGGAGTTTGACAAAGTGATCATTCCTAAACGACCCAAAAATGGAAAGAAAGGCCAGGATGGAGCAGTGGGTATGATTTTGAAAACAAATGTCAATATACAGTACATATTGGTCTGACCCTAACAATATATATTTTTACATTGTTTTCTCATCATTGGCTAAATAAAATAATGTTGTCCATTGTTAATATTCATTGGCTCTTCAGCAGAACAAATGAAAGGAAAGTCCCAGAAGCTGAAGTGCAATTTCTGTGACAAAGTCTTCTCCAAAAACTTTGATCTCCAGCAACATATCAGAAGGTGAGCTTAACAAACCAAATGTACCATTCAGCCCAAACAGAAAAGCAATATCCATATGCGTTGACATCTTTGATGTCTCTACAGTCATACAGGGGAGAAGCCTTTCCAGTGCATCGTATGTGGCCGGGCCTTTGCCCAGAAGTCTAATGTGAAGAAGCACATGCAGACACACAAAGTGTGGCCCTCGGGCGTGGCCAGTACAGTGTCCAGACTGCCCATCACAGTTAAGGTGGTCCCACTGTGTGCAGAGGAGGTCATGGAGCAACAGGAGGAACAGCAGCATGAGGAGGAGGAGCAGCCAGGTAATCATCTCACTGTGGAATATTTTTCTCTATAGGCCATTCAGACCTTTTGTGGATGACATAGTGGTAATGATATCCAAAATCAATGAAGTATGTCATAATGAATGTATTATTAAGGGCCTAAGTATGTATTATAAATGTAGATTGTGTGTTCAGAAGCCCCAGGTAAGCCTGAGGAGAGAGACTGTGACTCCCAGACTGATGTAGACAGCCTGGTTGATGGTGAAGGCAAGCACAATGGCCAGCAGGCTCAGACCAAGCAGATAATCCTGATCGACAGCTCTTACCAGTGCCAGTTCTGTGCTGGCAAGTTCAGCACCTACTTCCAGCTCAAATCTCACATGACCCAGCACAAAGGAGAGCAGGTGAGTCCACATGGCCAGAGGGAAGGATCTACCCAGAACAATAATGAAGAACGAGCATTATTAAGCACAGGGGGCAATCGGTGTTCATATTATTTGGAAAACCTTTTTGTTCTCCTTTGAACAGGTATTCAAATATAAATGTTATTCTGTCAGATGTCTTCCTTAAGAGCTCTGTCCTCACCACTCATCCTTCTAATGTTCCTTCCCGCTGTGTTTCAGGTATATAAGTGTGTGGTGAAGACCTGTTCCCAGACGTTCCAGAAGCTAGATCTGTTCCTGGAGCACACCCGGATGCACCAGGAGCAGCTCACCTACCGCTGCCACCTGTGTAGCAAGGTGTTCCCCTCGCTGTTTGAGCTGGGGGTGCACCAGTACTCCCACTGCTTCTGTCCCCAGCAGAACCCACGCAAGGAGACAACTTTCTATAGGTTAGCGTCACAAACTCCAGTCTCCTAATTAGGTCATACTAATGCTTACAAAGTTCAGTCAGTTGCTTTCTTTTCAGTGTGATCACAGCTTCTCTCTGTGTTTTATATGGCCTTTAGTTTGACCCCACGGTTACGGGTTTCACCAGTGTTTCTGTCACACTCAGGTGCATGAAATGCCAAAGCCGGTACTCTACGCAAGAGGCCTTGGAGCAGCATTTGTTAACCGCCTCACATAACTTCCCCTGCCCACATTGCCAAAAGGTATGCTCTAGAAAAAATGAATGTCACTCGCTGCTATGTTAGAATTAAGTCACTCTAAATAATGCATTTATTTTTAACAGGTTTTTCCTTGTGAGAGGTATTTCCGGCGGCACCTGCCCACACATGGTATCGGAGGAAGGTTCAAATGTCAGATATGTACAAAGTTCTTCAAAACAGAGCACTACCTCAAACTGCACACTCGCATCCACTCAGGTGAGGCATGCAGACACATTACCCTATGGTGCAAATAACTTTCACTCGATTCTCTCTGCTGTGCTTATGGCAACACTGTCATTTCATTGCAGGAGAAAAGCCATACCAATGTTCTGTTTGTGAGGCCATGTTCAACAGGAAGGACAAGGTGAAGAGGCACATGCTCATTCATGAGCCCTTTAAGAAATACAAATGTCCATTTAGGTAAGTGAGGTGTATATTTATCTAACAGATCATATGTGAGCCTATTTGGAAACCTGAGCCACAAAAGATTCCAATAAAAACCTGGGGATATGTCAATGTAACAGAAAGTTGGGTTTTTATTGGTGTATTCAAAGCATTGTTTTGTGCTTTCAGGACACATGTTGGCTGCATTAAAGAGTTTAACAGACCAGACAAGCTGAAGGCACACATACTGTCTCATTCTGGTGAGTATTTCCTGTCTATTGTAGTAAATTATTAATATACCAGTCACAACTGTAAACATAATTTACCTTGTTGCAGCTCTTGAAGGCCATTTAAAGTGATGATTCAAAACCATTTAGAGCCATACTTTTGTTTCTGTTGTCTCAAGGTATCAAGCCCTATAAATGTGGGTACTGCCAGAAAGCTTTCAGCAGAAGAGCCCACATGCTTGAGCACCAACGCTCCCACACAAACAACTATCGTTTCCGATGTGCCACCTGCAAAAAGGGCTTCACCCGACAGAAGTATTACAGTGACCACAAGTGCCCCATGGCAGGGGCTGTGGTGGAGAAGGACAGGGCGGAGAAAAGAGTGACGAGGCAGGGACACGGAACAGAGGGGTCAAAGGGGAACGAGGAGTCAGATATGGAACAGAGCAGGGGAGAGGTGGATGAAAAGGAGGGCGACGAGGAGGATGATGATGAAGAGGAGAGGATCGAGGACCCTCAGGCAGTCAGTTGTCCCAGTTGAGGATCTGAGGCAGAGCTAGAGGAACACTTTGGAGACTGCTGAGTGAGACTGGCTGGTTACAGCAGAGCACCCATGTTCATAGAGACAGTGGATTGAGGCCTGAGTTAGCCTAGGTCTGTTTAGCTAACATTCCACACCATGTCTCCTTGTCAAATGCCAAAGTTTTGCATGACAGGAGTAGAATGATAGCTAAACAGACTGGTGCCAAGACTAGGCCTGAGTTATTCAAGCAGAATCTTGAAAAGATTGTCCTGAGACTACCTTTGCATATGGAAGGGATTTGAATCTCACTATATCCCTCCAATTAAATTAAAGGGGGTTTATTTGTTTTATATTAAAACATTGAAGCTTGGCACTTTCTTTCATTGATGATTGTTATTCAGAACAGTGAGTTAGTGTCTTCAGAAAGTATACACACCCCTTGACCTTTTCCATATTGTGTTACAGCTTGAGTTTAAAATGGTAAAAAAAAAAAAATTGACTGACCTACACACAATACCCCATGTTGTCAAAGTGGATTTTTTTTTAAATGAAAAGCTAAAATGTCTTTAGTTAATAAGTATTCAACCCCTTTGTATGGCAAGCCTAAATAAGTTCAGGAGTAAAAATGTGCTTAAGTCAAGTTCCATGGACTAACTCTGTGCAATAAGTGTTTAACATGAGGTTGTCATACAAAAAAAATCTCTTTACCCCACACATAGATAATTGTAAGGTCGAGCAGTGAATTTCAATCACAGAATTGCAAAATTATTCAGCCCCTTTACTTTCAGTGCAGCAAACTCTCTCCAGAAGTTCAGTGAGGATCTCTGAATGATCCAATGTTGACCTAAATGACTAATGATGATAAATACAATCCACCTGTGTGTAATCAAGTCTCCGTATAAATGCACCTGCACTGTGATAGTCTCAGAGGTCCGTTAAAAGCGCATGAAGAACAAGGAACACACCAGGCAGGTCCGAGATACTGTTGTGAAGAAGTTTAAAGCCGGATTTGGACACAAAAAGATTTCCCAAGCTTTAAACATCCCAAGGAGCACTGTGCAAGCGATAATATTGAAATGGAAGGAGTATCAGACCACTGCAAATCTACCAAGACCTGGCCGTCCCTCAACTTTCAGCTCATACAAGGAGAAGACTGATCAGAGATGCAGCCAAGAGGCCCATGATCACTCTGGATAAACTGCAGAGATCTACAGCTGAGGTGGGAGACTCTGTCCATAGGACAACAATCAGTCGTATATTGCACAAATCTGGCCTTTATGGAAGAGTGGCAAGAAGAAAGACATTTCTTAAAGATATCCATAAAAAGTGTCATTTAAAGTTTGCCACAAGCCACCTGGGAGACACACCAAACATGTGGAAGAAGGTGCTCTGGTCAGATGAAACCAAAATTGAACTTTTTGGCAACAATGCAAAACGTTATGTTTGGCGTAAAAGCAACACAGCTGAACACACCATCCCCACTGTCAAACATGGTGGTGGCAGCATCATGGTTTGGGCCTGCTTTTCTTCAGCAGGGACAGGGAAGATGGTTAAAATTGATGGGAAGATGGATGGAGCCAAATACAGGACCATTCTGGAAGAAAACCTGATGGAGTCTGCAAAAGACCTGAGACTGGGACGGAGATTTGTCTTCCAACAAGACAATGATCCAAAACATAAAGCAAAATCTACAATGGAATGGTTCAAAAATAAACATATCCAGGTGTTAGAATGGCCAAGTCAAAGTCCAGACCTGAATCCAATCGAGAATCTGTGGAAAGAACTGAAAACTGCTGTTCACAAATGCTCTCCATCCAACCTCACTGAGCTCGAGCTGTTTTGCAAGGAGGAATGGGAAAAAATTTCAGTCTCTCAATGTGCAAAACTGATAGACATACCCCAAGCAACTTACAGCTGTAATCGCAGCAAAAGGTGGCGCTACAAAGTATTAACTTAAGGGGGCTGAATAATTTTGCACGCCCACTTTTTCAGTTTTTGATTTGTTAAAAAAGTTTGAAATATCCAATAAATGTCATTCCACTTCATGATTGTGTCCCACTTGTTGTTGATTCTTCACAAAAAATACAGTTTTATATCTTCATGTTTGAAGCCTGAAATGTGGCAAAAGGTCGCAAAGTTCAAGGGGGCCGAATACTTTCGCAAGGCACTGTAATTGACAGTGAAAAGGAAGCCTGTACAGAATACAAATATTACAAAACATGAATGCTTCCTGCAACAAGGCACTAAAGTAATACTGCATAAAAATTGTCAATAATTCATTGAATATAAAGTGGTATGTTTGAGGTAAATCAAATAACACATTACTGAGTATCACTCAGCTGCACGTTATGTGTATGTGTTTGAGTTTCAGGATTAAAAAGACAGAATGGAGCTTAGCACTGGCAAAATCCTAGATTCAGTCTGCTTTCCAAGACACTGGAAGATGAATTCACCTTTCAGCAGGATAACCTAAACACACATGGCCAAATCTACACTTGAGTTTCTTACCAAGAAGACAGAGAATGTTGAGTGGCTGAGTTACAATTGACTTAAATCTACTCGAAAATATATGGCAAGACCTGGAAATGTTTGTATAGCAATGATCAATAACCATTTTGACGGAGCTTGAAGTATGTTGAAAAGAATAATGGGCAAACGCTGCACAATCATGTGTGAAAAGCTCTTAATGTCTTACCCAGAAAGACTCCGCTATAATCACTGCTAAAGGTGCTTCTACAAAGTAATGACTTAGTGGTCTGAATACTTAGGTCATTTTGATTTTTCGGTATTTCATTTTTAATAAATTAGGAAAAATCTATAAAAACATGTTTTTACTTTGTCATGGGGTATTGTATGTAGATGCGTAAGAAAAACATTCGACCCATTTTGAATTCAGGCTGTAACACAAAATGTGGTAAAGTCAAGGGGTATAAATACTTTCTGAAGGCACTGCATCTCATCCATGGGCAGATGTTTTCTTTCACCTGCCGCATGTACAGTAAATCTATCGTGCAGATTCCTGACTTCCTTTGGAGGTAACAATTCTATTTTTGTATATAACATTCTATGAATGAATCTTAAGGCATGCACTCTATGATACACTGCATTTAGCTAAAATGAAAATGAAACTATTCAAAATGGATAGCCATGATTTGAAGCCCTTTCACTCGTTTAACTAGATGGTTTAGATTTCTTCACTGACGTCACTACCACAGTAACGCCACAAAAGGAAAAACACTAAACCCATTGAATTAATTTGATATTTTTTTTTTATATATATATTTTTTTTTTACACAAATTCATAATGTACATAAATCAAAACAGGGGAAAAATCTTTCAAATGGCGTTTCACAACACACCCCTTATTACTAAACACTTTATTTTACAAAATGAAATTAATTTGTTATTAACACAATTTACAACATGGTTTCATATACAGGGAGAGCAGTTTAAGTTGCATTAAGGATACATCTGGAGACAAAAATAGGAGCCAACTTTTTATTTTCAATGCACCATAAATCATTATTTACACATTAACTACCCTAGGATTTCCATTCAAAATCAACCCAGAAAAACAAACTAAATGTATTCTCACCGACGTTCCCATGCCTTTGCCACGGCTAGAAAAACATCTCCCATTAATATAAAATGGATAAATCAGTTTGTTAAAAATCTCTTTTAAAAGCTACCTGTTTAGTCTTCACAGGCACAACCTCAGCACACAACTTGGTTAAATCGCAAATCAGCCAAGACATCAAGGCAATATTCTGGACACAAACATTTCACACTTCCTATTCCCCAGAATACTTAAAGAGATTACATTTTATCATGTCACAATGCCCTATAAAACTAGGGTCATAGTAGAGCCACATCCATGTACCTTTATAAATATAGGGGCCAATATTGTCCCGTGCAATATTTTATTGATTCACAGATAAATGCTAAGGAACCTTGAACAGAAGAACTGTTCTATTTTAAAGCATGTGCAGTGAACCTTCTTGATCTGGCCATTGTCTTATCAGACGTAACAATTTTCCTTAAAGTCAGTGTTGGGATAGTCAGAAATAGTGTTGGGACCGATGCTGCTGATAACCCTGTCCCATATATGATATGATGTTATTGAGGGTGAGTTTCCAGCGTTAATACATGATGGGGGGAGGGGCACACATTCTATGAGACAGGAGCAGTTTACTCTTGTGGATCAATAACCACCTCTAATATGCTTCCAATATTTTAGAGCAAGGTCTCTCCCTTCAACAGCACGCACGCACAAACACGCTTACACAGATGCCAGTCTTCGAGATGCTCCCTGGCTTAAACACTGACAAACGAAGACCACACTCCTGTGTCTATCGATCAGTTGCTAGATCACTCCTGCCCAAAGCCCTCAGTCTCTTCAATCGCAAACATCAATTTCTCCTTCAGCTGCTCATAGCTTTTGTAAGGAGGCAGATCCAATCGATTGAAGCTAGAAAAGGGGGAAAGAGGGGCAGGTTCGTTATCTGTCGAATGAAGCCTTTACTCTGTTTTAACCTTGACTCTTCCATACAGTACTCACCAGGTGTGACTTCTGGGCAGCCAGTTCTCCTTTCCCACCTTCTCAATGCAGAACTTCTGCGGGCCATTGCTCCCTACAAAACCAAATATGGAAGTCACTAACCCATCTACTTACAGGTAAAAAGGGCACAATGTTATGTTTCATTATCTTTTACCTCTACAGATTGCATTTGTCATCCACCCATGAGGGGAAGGAACAGCCTCAAACTTACCCAATAGGTCAGAAAAGCCTCCAACGGGAAGGCGACAGGTGCCTGTGACGAACTGGAGGAGTCTCATCCGCTTCTCGTTGTCCATCTCTTTGATGAGCTGGAAGGAAAGTACAGGAGGGTACAGTATGTCCAGGCATGTTCTTTAGTGCGTGATCTGAATGGAATGATACTGAGGAGATGTGGCATCTGACTGTAGCACAGATGAGGAGTAACACTGACCTGCCAGAACCAGAGGACCTGCTTGCTGCTGCGTGCGTAGTGTCTGTAGATGGTGTTCCTCTGCCAGTCTGTCAGGTCAATCTCCTGCATCCCACACAGCATCACCTGCAGGAAGTGGACATGTCACAATTGGTTCAATAGAACAACTGATCTTTACCAGAGTGAATATTGGGAATCTGGTGTAAATAAGTATGCTAAACTAAGACTCATACCTCCAGTTCTTTGGCGTCAAAGTACTGCAGGTACTGCTGTGGGAGGACCTCGTTGAAACCCTCAAAGAAGGCCTGGGTCTGCTCCTCCACACCTCTGGACAACCTCCACTCTGCTACAAGCCTGGGGGAGAAACACAGACCATCAAGGCACCACACACCAGGACAGTAGTGAAAAGGGGTCAGAGGTACCAAGAGGGGAGAAGGCGGCCATACGCTGAGACAGACCTAATATACTCCCCCTTGTTCTCCTCAGTGACCAGGACCTCGCCACCGTCCGGCTTGAGCTCATGAGTGGTGATTTCACCCAGAATCTCTTTGTCCACAGAGAAGTACATCTCCAGGCCACACTCCTCAATGTCATTCTCCCTAAAGTATACAAAAAGATGACAAAGACGTGTCAGCGACTTAATGAAAGTTGTTGTTTTCTGTGTTAAGAAAAATGGGACCAAAATACTGAACAAACATTAACATCCGTTACAACCAAAGTTAATATCAGTACAGCTTCCGCAGAAGACTCACTTAATCCAGATAAGAGAATTGTAGAATTCTGTGTCAATGGACTCAAGATCTTTCAGTGCCCATGGCTTGTTCAGCATGCGCTTGTAGAACGGCAGCGAGAAGCCTGTGTCAATGAACTTCCCATGGAAAAGAGCCTGGGAAAAGAGATCAGGAGGTTAACATCTAAAAAATATAGAACTGCATCAGATCTTTGCACTTGCAAACATATCACATTGCAGTAAAAGTTGAACTTAATGACTCAAAATAGTTACCATAGCGATGAAGCGTCCAATGAATTTAAAGTATTTAAGGTGGTCAGGGTTGATGTATGAGGCAGGGTTGATCTGCAGGCAGTAGTTGTCCTTCCCAGCATATTCAAATAGGCAGTACATGGGGTTCAGCACCTCGTGAGACAGCAGGAAAAACCACTCCCTACAGAGGAAGAAATTGATAACTCATCACAATACCTCTCTGCAAGCATCCAACGAACACCATACTTTATAACGTGGTCAAATAACTGGTAGACAACCACTTATCTAGGATATGTTACAAGGCAATTCAAAAAGCTGAAACCTTGACCAAAGGCAACTTCATCACTACGACGACATATGATTTATTGGAGTGCAATGACTGTACAAGAGCACAGAGTTTTACCTTGCCACCCCACCATAGTCGAGGCCTTCTTCCCCAGGGAATATGATCCATAGTCTCCTGCGGAGGTCCTGTGCATTGAAGCTCATTATCTACAACGGAAAGAGTCAAATTAATATGGACAACATGTCAGTGTCAGCATGATAATTTGGGAGGATGTTTACTCACTTGTTGGAACGAGTCCTCAAACAGGGTTTTGCGGGTGACAGTGATCTTGATGTGCTGAGGCATTGACAATTGCTGGACAAGAAGAAGAGGAAATCATAAGTGATTTTGAAGCATGTGACTTTTTTCAGAATGGGCCAACAGAAATAACAAGTCATCATTTTCATTTAATTGGGTCACTGTATTGGAATTCATGTGGTTCTGTTGATCATAAAAACAATGACAATGTTTAACCACTCAAACTCAGAAGGCATGACACCTACCTGGCACCAGAATCTGAAGTACTGGACTTTGGCTTTAAAGTCTCGAACGTAAGTAATCTGGGGCCCATTTTCACTGTTTTATAGTAAGCGGGAAGGAACAAGGCACACATTGTCACACATCATGGCCAAAACACAAATCAGCCTTGTCAGATTACCTGGCTTTTACTATAGTTAATGAGAAATACACAATACTGTCAAATCATAGACCCCAGACAGACAATGGTATGTGTTCACTACTCTTCAGAAATAATAAATGGCTAGATAATGACAATTGTTTCAGCCAAAACATGCTACATGTGAGCAGACAAACAGCTAGAGGGGAAATATCAATAACCTCAGTCCTGTGAAAAGGCACCAAACAGGTAATTCCTGTTAGTTGGGGAATAGAGGTAAGCAAAGTCACTGCCTCACAGAGAACAGTCATGTTGACAGTACACCATCATCCTTCAGGTGTGGCTCATTACAATACTAAAAGATAGACAGTACAGTATCGGTTCAGCCCATTTTAGTCATCCTTATTTGACATTTTTAGAACATAAAGGGCTGTTATTAGTAGCAACACTTCCATCACCAGTCTGTTTTAGGTCAAAACTAGTCTCAAACAGAACCGTGTTTGCTACATACAGTCTAGTTTTATTCTAAAATATGGCCTCAAGAAAAATGATTTAGTCAGAGTGGGAGCCCAATGCTTTTATATCAAGTGAATGGAATGTTGTGACGTACAGTGAGGATGTTCCAGTGCGAGGGTCGATGTATGTAGTGGCTCTCCTGTTGTGGTCCACAAAGTACGGGATGCCGTCGACAGTGAACCTCATCTCCCAGCCCTCTGGAAGAGGCTTTTCATTCAGCAGCCTGAGAGAGAGTGTGTCTGTCATTACTTGGACCAAGAGTCAGACACAGATCTGCACAATGTCTGAATTAACACTTCAGTTCCAGCACATGGGCATGTGGAGAGTACTAGAACCAGGGGCTGAGCTAATCTTGCAAGGATAGCCCCCACGGAGGTTAAAAGTAGCTGTTAGAATACATATCTGCACTAAGAGTAGCACAGATGAACTTCTCACCCCTGAGTGCGAGGGTCCTCCCACTGTGTAGTCCGTGTGGTGTGTTGGACAAAGTACACTCTCTCGTTGCTGTCAGTTCTTTTCTCTGAGGACGTAAAGCAATTCATGAAAAATTCTAGAAAACATTTAATGAATCTGTGCGATGTGAGGTAGTGAGATATTACCCCATCCATGTGGCAGCGGGCCCAGGGGATCAAACTGCTTATTCTCAGTGGCTGGAACCTGGTCCTGGAGCTTCAGTGCACCAGAGAAAATAAGGAATAATATTTGAACAAAGTTTTAAAAATTCAACTGATCAAGATTGGTTAAATATCACCAACTGAAAGAGGGGAAACTGTTTACAGCACAATATGTAAAGAATTAAGAGAAGCAGACAAACTGATAAGGCT
The DNA here is from genome assembly GCF_013265735.2 of Oncorhynchus mykiss. NCBI lineage: Eukaryota > Metazoa > Chordata > Actinopteri > Salmoniformes > Salmonidae > Oncorhynchus > Oncorhynchus mykiss. The sequence continues at coordinate 55,202,416 of NC_048573.1, read as the reverse complement.
GACAAACACTAATAGATTGTCTGGACACAACAGCAAGGCCCAATTAATTACATTTCATAGTTAGAGCAGTTATAGGAAGATAATATCATGTCTGGCTTGCCAGCTAGCTCATTTGGCTAAATAAAGCCAGGGGTGGGGTAGCATCCTCCTTTAGTTCTTTAGTTCCTAATAAACTTCCTGTAAATTACCCAATCCATTTGATGGCATTATCATTTCACAGAGTGCAAATAGCAGATTTCCCCATTTATTTAAAATCTTCATCTCTTGAGTGTTTCACAACTGTTCAGTACTGTTATTGAAGGAACTGAGCACTTGATTTGACCAGTCAGAGTTCCCACTTACCCCATTCACCCCAAATATGAAGCGCTGGTTGAACTGCTGCATGGCACCCTGTAGCTGGTTGCGTTGGTGCTGCCACTGTTCATAGTTCCGTACCGTCTCCATGGTGGGCCGTTGCCAGGTGGTAGTTCTGGTGATGTGGTCTACAAAGTAGACCCTGCCCATGGGGTCCACTCGCCGCTCCCACCTACACACAGGGCAAAGAGGAACAGGGGAGACCAGTATAAGAGCTTTGGCCATTTAGTATCTTCTAGTAACAAAGACACCATTCTCTGTGTTAGTATAGAGGTAGGAAAAATGCATTTGAATACTGTATGTAGAATGTATATTGTAGTTGGAGTATCAGTTGAGTATGAAGATACAGGATATGTAAGGGGAGTTACCCAGAAGGTAGAGGCTCAGGCCGCTCCCACGTCGTTCTCTTTTCCACATGATCTACAAAATACAGCCTTCCGTTCTGATCCACCCTCTGCTCCCATCTTCACAGCAACACAAAGAAAATGTTTACACTTAAAAAAAACAGTCCACCAGCTAAAAAAGCTAGAATCCAAATCACATCAGGTAGTGTGGAGTTACAGTATAAAAATGATGAGACTAAGTAACCCTGGAGCAATAGTAACAGGTAATTGCAGTTGGTAAGCAGTCGCAGCAGACATATTTCAAACAGCTCGCTTGCTCACATCTTCAGTTTAACAGAACATGTCAGATGAACTCCTGAGTTGTATTGACACCACTAACTGAGAGTTACTGCCAGACCGATCAACATGGATGGCTTGACCCTTACCCAGGAAGCAGTGGGCCTGCAGCGACAGTGGGGACTCTGGGGGGGCCTGGAGCAACACTGGCTGCTTGTCTGGCTGCTATTGCTTGGCTCTGGTCGTGTGTAGGGGGTGGGGCATTGGGGTCTGCGGCTGGTACTGCAGGTGCAGGCATACGGACTGGGGTTTCTGAGCTGGGGCCATCGCTTCCTTCAGTTGGTATGGAACTATTAGAGGATGCTGCCGAAAACCAGTGAATGAGAAAAAAGATTGGATGAGTTTGAGAAAACGACACTAAATGGTTGTTTTCTGCCACATTATCTGACAAATGCATACAAAACTAAGCCATCGCAAAACTGGGGCCATCGCTTCCTTCAGTTGGTATGGAACTATTAGAGGATGCTGCCGAGGATGCTGCATAAAGCAAAACACCATGCCATAAAATCCCCAGGAGCATTAGTGTTGGTTTAAGATGGGCTAAGAGGTTGACCCACTCACCTGGAGAGGAGGTTGGTCTGCGTGGGGTGGGTGGTGGGGGTCGGGAGGGCCTGGGGGGCCGTAGAGGATTCCCCTTGGAGCCACCTGCTGACAGAGCGGGAGACCCTGTGCCGTTCACTGCGACCACACGCCCAGTTGGGGAAGCTCTGTGCTCCAAACCATCCACAGAAGGAGAGCCATCTCTACTCCTCCTGCCACAAGGTCAACTATTAACTCTGTTCATAAGCAAGAACATCATTACCACAGTAACCAGGAATAATAGGCTTACCTCACATCATGATCCCCGTTGTGTTGCGATTCCCCATTTGACATACCTGAGATCAGAAACACAAACAGAGTTGTGAACTGAACATACTGACGGGAAGCTGGAGCTTATTTTCTGGGCAGGTTGGGAAAACCATAACTCTCCCATAAATCAATACAGATAACAGTGCGGATAACATTGCACAGAGCAGACGCACTTCGGCTGTTGGCCTCGACAGCAGAGGCAAACATCTCTGGGTCGACCTGCATGCCGTCCAGACAGACAGACAGGTCCCCCACCACATCGGTCTGGTCTTTGTCTGTACTCAGCTGCAGGGTCTGCACCACCTCAGAGACTGAAGGGAAAACACCATGGAACAAAATCATTGGTTATCAGAGATGGGGGAAAGAACCTAGTTACAAATCAGGATATTATTTTTCACAAAATATCATATTGTCAATAAGCTGAATATTATGTTTGCGCTAGTTGGCTGTATCTGCACCAAAACTATAGTATTTTTCCTTCATAGCTTGTTCTCCATCTTCTTTTTAAATAGGGAGCCAATTTGTTTTCAGGACTTTAATTTCCATAACTGATCAAAACTTATTTTCTCATGTCTCTCTCTCTTGTCCCTCTGCATCAGACATATAGTGAGCAATATGTTTGGAACATCGAGTTGCAATAAAATCACATTATCCAATCGCAATACATATATCAGCACCTAAGTATCACGATAATGTCGTATCGTGAGGTCCCTGGCAATTCCCAGCACTATTGGTTATGTAATAAAAAGCTTCCTTCCACTCAGTTCCTTGTCTGTCAAAAGCCTTTATCAGCACTTTGAGTCATCCTGCCACTTTGCACCAGGATGATAACCTTGAGTTTGAGACACAAGAGGGACATTAACGAACTGCTTGGATAGTATACCGCATAGGCTATGATCAATGATTATCTCGGTTGTCACCTTATGAAATATATCTTCAACAAACTAGTGGGAAAAAAAGTCATGGAGAGATCATTCCCGTAAAAGGAATACAAGGAGAGTCAAACAAATATACAGCCATAAGAAACAGAGTAATTACCCTACTCTAAAACTAAGCTGTCATTGTTTACTGCTTTGTCAAAATAGGAGACTGAACATATCACACCAATCTAGTTTGTCTTAAACTGTATTTGGCAAAATTGGCAGGGGACTGAATGAACTCTTTATGAAGGGGAAGTAATCTCATCTGCCTCTTATCTGTGACATCACACAGTCAAAGCAGAGGGAGGTGCTTGTGGCTGTGTTATGTAAGAGAGAGAGAGCACAGACACAGTACAGGCCCTTATCACACAGCCAAGCAAGGTATGCATAACATGATACAAGGAAGGCACTCACTATTCATGTCGTTGGATTTGAGTGTGTCGCTGACCTCCAGAGTTGCCATGCCTAACAATACGTCCGACTTCAAGGTCTGGTGACTCCATACCCGGAAGATGAGCTTGCTGAAAGGAGTGACAATTCTATTGCCGAGATAAAAGAAAAACATACAATGAAGATTACATTGGTTAATTCACTGGGAATATAGCATACATTTTAGGTGAGAGTTGATCAGACACGAAATAGTCAAAGATAATTATGATCAAATATCTGAAGACAAAACAAACAGCGTTAGCATGGAGGCAAATAGAAGCAAGTGTCCATGCCCACTATTACAGCTGCCTATTTAAACACTAAATATTTGCATGAAAAGACAGTTATGGAAGCGCATCAGCTTACTCAACCATAGTATAACTGCTCTGAATTCTCCACACCAAGACATACTGAAATTGGAGAGGGACTTTAAATTAAGAAGGGACTGCAGAGTAAGACTCCAGAGCTATATAAAGAAGGGATTGATTGTGTGGATGTGTTGGCACTTGGCACTACTAAATCATGAGTGGATCCTCAGTCAACCCTATACACTTGCGAGAGAATTTGTACTCGTTAAATTAATAGGCGGCTGTTCCTTGTGCTCAACAATAACACGATGACAACTTACACAGTGAGCAGCTGCTTCCATTTGGGACTGTGGGTGTTGTTGCATTTTTCGGTCTTTTTGGACTGGCCGTCAACTGCAACTTCAACATATGGACTGGGGCCAAACCAGTTCTTCTTGTTCTCTTTCAGTTTTGCTGATAGCACTGAGGAGATGAAGAGTGTTGTGAATTAGGGCAGAGCTAGAAGGAAAACTGACTGTTGGAAGTTTGACAGCAGCTCAGTTAGTAGTCGCGATGCTTGCAATGCCTGGGTAGTGGGTTCGATTTCGCCACCCATACATAACAATGTATGCACACATGACTAAATTACATATTTTACTATATTATAGGGCACTTCAGGTCAATTCTGTTTTATGAACATCGCCCACACCCTGAGAGAGCATTTCCTATGTTTGGTATGGACTAAGCCCTTCAACACTCAAAATAAATGACAAGGATCAGGATTAAGAACCTACCCATAATTTGCAGTTGTGCCTTCATGGGGTAGCCATTCCCAGGGCCTGGTTTAGCAATGCTGGAGGCCATGACATACCTGCAACAAAACACCACACTCAGTCAACCATTCAATGGACCAACGCACATTCCATGCAATGCAAGTTACAGCCTTTCTATCCTCTGTCTCACTGCATTGTGAGAGACGCTTTATGATATTACAGTGAGCTTATCTAAATGTGATGTTATCTGATTGTAATGAAACAAAATATCATGGTCAGCATTCTGTTAGTTACACTATTACCACCCAGCAACTAACACAGACCTCTTTTGAATGGTAATGAAATCTTATTGCTATTAGTTAAAAGGTGTAATACGGTTATGCTTGTACCTACCATTCTCTGACGAGGCTAGACTTCTCTATAAGTACATGGAAGTCGGTGTCAAACTTACCGAGCTCAGATGTATATTTATACGATTCTTAAGAGTCATTTAGGTAATTCCACAGTAACAGAGTGACAGATTCAGATGTGTCACTTTAAAATGCATGTCAAACAAAAACAATTGCAAAGTTAAAGAAACCATACAAATCCATGCACAAGGACTACTTTGAACAGTGCAGATCCAAATGTTCTTAACAGAATGAAGGTTTGTGCTGTTTGTGTCCTCATTCTATTACCCACCTTTGCATCTGCACTGTTCTTGAAGTGAATGTGTTTTTGTAAGAATCTCAGTGGAAATTGTTGAAGCTAGTCCTTATGCATAGTATGGTTTGTATAACTTGGCAATCATTGGTTTGTTTGAAATGTATTTTAAAGTGAAAAAGTCCCAGTGTCAGTCTGTTACTGTGGAATTGCCCATTTACAAATAACTGTTCTCTGGAAAATGCCTCGAGTGTGATACCATCCCACAAGTAACTTTCTAGGGAAAATCAAATTGGTGAAAGTAGCACCAAGAATCATAGCCTAGTCCTCATTCCTGGTTCTCATTGTGCATAATGTACACTAAAGTGCATTCAGACCCCTTGGCTTTTTTCATATTGCTACATTACAGCCTTATTCTTAAAGTGAAAAAACGATTTTATTTCCTCTTCAATCTACACACAATACCCCATAATGACAACACATAAACAGTTGTTTTAAACATTTTTTGTTGCAGATTAACTAAAAATAAAAAACAGTAATACCTTATTTACATTTGCTATGAGACTCGAAATTGAGCTCAGGCGCATCATGTTTCCATTAAACATCCTTGAGATTTTTCTCAGAGTCCAACTCTGGTAAATTCAATTGATTGGACATTATTTGGAAAGGCACACCTGTCTATATAAAAAGGTCCCACAGTTGACAGGATTGTGTTGAGGCACAGATTTGGGGAAGGTTACCAAAACATTTCTGCAGCATTGATGGTGACCAAGAACACAGTGGCCTCCATCATTCTGAAATGGAAGAGATTTGGAACCACCAAGACTCGTCCTAGACCTGGCTGGTCCGGCCAAACTGAGCAATCGGGGGAGAAGGGCCTTGGTCAGGGAGGTGACCAAGAACTGTCCCTCCTCTGTGGAGATGGGAGAACCTTCCATCTCTGCAACACTCCACCAATCAGGCCTTTAGGGTAGAGTGGCCAGACGGAAGCCACTCCACGGTAAAAGGCACATGACAGCCCCCTTGAAGTTTTTAAAACAAACGAGGAGAAAACAAGTTTCTCTGGTCTGATGAAACCAAGATTGAACTATTTGGCCTGAATGCCAAGCGTCTGGAGGAAACCTGGCTCCATCCCTACGATGAAGCATGGAGGCAGTAGGGATGTTTTCAGTGGCAGGGATTGGGAAACTAGTCACGATTGAGGGAAAGATGAACACTCCAGAGCGCTCAGGACAGTAGACCGGGGCAAAGGTTCCCCTTCCAACAGGACATAGACCCTAAGCACACAGCAAAGACAAGGCAGGAGTGGCTCTGGGACAAGTCTTAATGTCCTTGAGTGCCTGAGCCAGAGCCCAGACTTGAACACGATCCAACATCTTTGGAGAGACCTGAAAATAGCTGTGCGGTGACGCTTCTCATCGAACCTGACAGAGCTTGAGAGGATCTGCAGAGAAGCATTGGAGAAACTCCCCAAATACAGGTGCTAATCTTGTAGCGTCATATCCAAAAAGACTCGGGGTGTAATTGCTGCCAAAGGTGCTTTAACAAAGTACTGAGTAAAGGGTCTGAATACTTATGTAAATGTTTTATTTCAACATTTTGAATAAGTCGAGGGGTCTAAATACTTACCAAATGCACAGTACATGACCAAAAGTATGTGGACACCTGCTCGAACATATCATTCCAAAATTATGGCCGATTAGACCTGGCTCACAGTCGGCGTACCAATTCATCCCAACGGTGTTTGATGGGGTTGAGGTCAAAGCTCTGTGCAGGCCATTCCAAGTTCTTCCACACCGATCAACAAACCATTTCTGTATGGAACTTGTGTTGTGTACAGGGGCATTGTCATGCTGAAACAGGAAAGGGACTTCCCCAAACTGTTGCCACAAAGTTGGAAGCACAGAATCGTCTAGAATGTCATTGTATGCTTTAGCGTTAAGATTTCCCTTAATTGGAACTAAGGGGCCTAGGCCGAACCATGAAAAACAGCCCCAGACCATTATTCCTCCTCCCAAACTTTACAGTTGGCACTATGCATTGGGGCAGGTAGGGTTCTCCTGACATCCGCCAAACCCAGATTTGTCCTTCGGACTGCCAGATGGTGAAGCGTGATTCATCACTCCAGAGAACGCATTTCCACTGCTCCAGAGTCCAATGGCGGCAAGCTTTACATCACTCCAGCCGACACTTGGCATTGTGCATGGTGATCTTAGGCTTGTGTGCGGCTGCTCGGCCATGGAAGCCCAATTCATAAAGCTCCTGACAAAACAGTTATTATGCTGATGTAGCTTCCAGGGGCAGTTTGGAACTTGGTAGTGAGTGTTGTAAACGAGGACAGACAATTTTTACGCGCATCAGCACTCGCAGTTACCGTTCTGTGAGCTTCTGTGGCCTAACACTTCGCGGATGAGCCGATGTTGCCATTGGACGTTTTCACATCACAATAACAGCACTTACAGTTGACCGGGGCAGAAATTTTACAAACCGATGAAAGTTGACAGTGCCACGTTGAAAGTCACTGAGCTCTTCAGTAAGGCCATTCTACTGTTGATGTTTGTCTATGGAGATTGCATGGCTACGTGCTCAATTTTATACACCTGTCAGCAACAGGTGCAGCTGAAATAGCAGAATCCACTCATTTGAAGCAGTGTCTACATACACTATATTACACAAAGGTATGTTCCTTGCCTTTCTCCCCTATGCAAATGAGAGGAAAAGGCTCTTGACCAACTAACTTTGGTTGTACCCGGAGTCAATAATTTATTACTGCTGATCCTGGGCATACAGTGAGCGACTGCTTTTCTGACTAGTGAGTCACAAACTCATCAGCTACGACCAGGATCAGACTCACCTTAAGGCAATGATTACATCCCTCAGCTAAATATCAGATAATGCACAAATGAATAAAAAAAGTGGAAACACAGCCAAGGCTATTAGAGTTGATTACAGGTAACATTTGTAATGTTTCAATCTAGTCCTGCTTCAGGGCTAGAAGTAGGCTAGCGGATGGCAGTAGTCAAGTCAATAAACCATGAATCCTAATCAAGTATCAAGTCCCTAGGTTTCAAGTACGAGTCAGTCCTTTATACTCGAGTCACAAGGCCCTTGTCAGTGTTAAAAGCTGCAGTTCAACCATTTTTGTATCTACATTATGTTACATTGTTACACAATGCAAGACTAACTGGATAATACAGCTATGTAACATTTGCTGTTGTAGCTGGTATGTTGAATTATTCAAAAGAGAGATTTTCTAACAACAAAAGTCTTCTAAACTCCCATGGCTAGTTGCAGGGGGAAAGTTAGAAATTAGAAAATGCTCCTTAATTAAATTCAAATCCTTTTTTCTCCATGAAATAATCCAACAAGGTATACACCGCCATCTAGTCTTGTTGGATTACTTCATGCAGCAAAAACATATTTAATTTAATAACTGAGCATAAATAAATTCCAACTTTCCCCCTAAAGCTAGCCTTGGGAGTTTAGATACCGGTGACGTCCAAATCGAGAACGAATTAAGTATTGCCAAGGTTAGACGAAAAGATCCTGACTGAAGGCTAAATAGCAGCTTAAGCATCTGTACACGACCTCAGGAAAGCTCTGCCGCTGAGGTTCTTGTTGACAAGGCTAGTAGGCTACTATCTTTCCACATAAACTACTGTTTGGGTTAGGTTATGTCTTTGGGTTTAACTAACGCACTACCAAGTTAATAGTTAACATAAGAACTGACAAAATCAACTATACTGTACACAAATATAATTGTTGGTCCCATGTTTCATGGGCTGAAATAAAATATTTGTTTTAGAGAATTTGGCAGTACGTCCAACTAGCCTCACAACCGCAGACCACTTGTAACCACGCAAGCCCAGGACCTACCGATATGGCTTCTTCACTTGCGGGATCGTCTGAGACCTGCCACACGCCAGCTGATGAAACTGAGAAATATTTCTGTCTGTAATAAATGCCCTTTTGTGGAGGGGGGAAAAAAAACTAATTCTGATTGGCTGGGCTTAGATCCCCAGTGGGTGGGCCTATGCCCACCCAGGCCTCACCCCTGCCCAGTCATGTGAAATCCATAGATGAGGTCCTAATGGATGTATTTCAATTGAATGACTTCCTTTTATGAACTGTAACTCAGTAAAATCTTTTAAATTGTTGAATTTATATTGTTGTTCCGTATAATATTACACACAGGCATGTTTAACTTGTTTTTAAAGTATTGGTTAGAGTGCAACATTCCAGGAAGAGCTTTGTTTCTTGAAGAATACAACTTATAAATGCCAAACAACTTGCTTACCAATCATTACCCACAATGCATTGAGAAAGGTTAGCTACATTTACCCAGCCCCACCCCTCAGTTCAAACAAATTGGAGGGGTGGGGTTGTTGAAATTACAGTATGCTTTATGAACACATGTGACTGGATGACAGCAAGAGAACCCAACGTCATTTTACGCAATAACAATATGTCTGGAGAACATAAACATAGCTAACTTTGATAGCATTTTGTTTGCCATCGCTAGGATTAGATGTTAACCATCAGTCGCATGACATTAGCAAAAGGCAAAGTGTAGGTATCTCCGACATGTTTGACAATGAAGAAGGCTAACGCGTTTAGCCTAGTTAGCTGAGTGGCTAAATTAGATGTAGTCTTAACTCAAAACGAGTGAAATTACAACCTTGAAACTCCGCTATCTGGTAGCTAGCGAAATGTTATTTACGTTCTGCTCCGGGATACAGAGCTTGGATGCAATATTTGTGTTGTTTACGTGTTACATATCAGCTGGCAACTTATGAAGTTATACCATCTATGAATGGGTTACTCACAACTGCTCGTGACAACACAAGAGCACGAAATACAAAAAAATACATTAAATTAAAAGCTGGCAGGTTAGCCTGTGTCGTGGCTGGCTGACCCAGTGTTTAGGCTAAATATTGTGGTTGAGGACCTCCCACCTCGGATGTTATGCTTACCCGAATCCAAGGGCAGAAGAAGTTCAAGACGTGACAGGCAACTTTCCTTAATATCCCGGTCTGTTTTGGTTCTTTTGCGGCTTCACTTCAAGAAATACACTTCCACCATATTCGTAATCGTCTCACGTGACCGAAACAAGGTGGTGCGCACGCATACTTTTTCTGTGGTGTTTATCTGCGGTTGGCATCAAACTTTATGGTTTATTACCGCCACCTACTGTACTGGAATGTGGGCCAGAGACAGGGAGGTGGTAAATCCGTAGTTCCGGTTCTCTTAAAAATGTTGACACTCTTAATATGTTTTACTCCACATCCTTTCTCCTAAAGGTCTGTTTAGCTAGCACATCTACTTCCTCATTTCCTTTCACCCCCACATGGGCTGGGACCCAAGCAAAAACTTCTGGACACCCATCTGTCTCACCCGTGCATGAATTGGAGTACCGCATTTAGCTATATGAGCTAAGTGTTTGCATACTCATCAGCACAGTACATGAATCAGAGCATATATCTATTATGTTTGTCTTGACTTCCACCACTAACTGCAAGGCCAACAATACAGCCATCAGTTTTGCAATGCATACAGCCAGGTGGTCTGTAATAAGTTTCCTTACTGCAAAACCATTTCCCTGTACAGCAAAGGCTGACCCAGTGTGACATGTCCATGGATCTTTTGATCCATCTGTATATATGAGCATAAAATCTTGAAATACAGTGCCTTCGGAAAGTATTCAGACCCCTTGACTTTTTCCACATTTATTCTAAAATGGATTCAAATCAATCTACACACAATACCCCATAATGATGACGCAAAAAACAGGTTTTTAGACAATTTTGCAAATGTATAAAAAAATTATAACTGAAATACCTTATTTACTGTACATGTATTCAGACACTTTGCTTTGAGTCCTGAAATTGAGCTACGGTGCATCCTGTTTCCATTGATCATCCTTGAGATGTTTTCTAACTTGATTGGAGTCCACCTGTGGTAAATAAAATTGATTGGACATGATTTGGAAAGGCAAACACCTGTCTATATAAGGTCCCACGGTTTATGTCAGAGCAAAAACCAAGCCATGAGGTTGAAGGAATTGTCCGTAGAGCTCCGAGACAGAATTGTGTCGAGGCACAGATCTGGGGAAGGGTACCAAAAAATGTCTGCAGCATTGAAGGTCCCCAAGAACACAGTGGCCTCCATTATTCTTAAATGGAAGAAGTTTGGAACCCCCAAGACTTTTCCTAGAGCTGGCCGCCCCAGCCAAACTGAGCAATTGGGGGAGAAGGGCCTTGGTCAAGGAAGTGACCAAGAACTTGATGGTCACAGAGCTCTAGAGTTCCTCTGTGGAGATGATCCTCTGTGGAGATGGGAGAACCTTTCAGAAGGACAACCATCTATGCAGCACTCCAACAAATTAGGCCTTCATTGTAGAGTGGCCAGACGGAAGCCATTCCTCAGTAAAAGTCACATGACAGCCTGCTTGGTTTTTGCCAAAAAGGTAGCTAAAGACTCTCAGACCATGACAAACAAGATTCTCTGGTCTGATGAAACCAAGATAGAACTCTTTGGTCTGAATGCCAAGCGTCACGTCTGGAGGAAACCTGGCACCATCCCTATGGTGAATCATGGTGGTGGCAGCATCATGCGACTTGTCCGGATCGAGGCAAAGATGAATGGAGCAAAGTACAGAGAGATCCTTGATGAAAATCTGCTCCAGGTGACTCAGGACCTCAGACTGGGGTGAAGTTTCACCTTACAACAGGACAACGACCCTAAACACACACCCAAGACAACGCAGGAGTAGCTTCTCTGAACGTCCTTGATTGACACAGCCATAGAACGAACTTAAACCTGATCGAACATCTCTGGAGACCTGAGACCTAGATGTGCAGAGACGCTCCTCATCCAACCTGACAGAATTGAGAGGATCTGCAGAGAAAAATAGGAGAAACTTCCCAAATCAAAATGTGCTGACTACAACATCACCTTACAGTGAAATGCTTACTTACAAGCCCTAACCAACAAAGCAATTTAAAAACAAATAAAAATAGCTAAAAAAGAATAAGTAATAATAAAAAATTATATACAGGGGGTACCGATACAAAGCCAATGTCCAGGGGCACTTGTTAGTTGAGGTAATTGAGATCAAGTCTGGGTATACATTTGATTAGATGTTCAGGAGTCTTATGGATTGGGGGTAGAAGCTGTTTATGAGCCTCTTGGACCTAGACATGGCACTCCGGTACCTCTTGTCATGCGATAGCAGAGAGAACAGTCTATGACTAGGGTGGCTGGAGTCTTTGACAATTTTTAGGGCCTTCCTCTGATAACGCCTGGTGTGGAGGTCCAGCATGGCAGGAATATTTTTTTTAAATATTTTTTGTGCCCTCCTCACGACTTTCTTGGTGTGCTTGGACCATGTTAGTTTGTTGGTGATGTGGACACCAAGGAACTTGAAGCTCTCAACGTGCTCCACTACAGCCCCGTCGATGAGAATGGAGGCGTGCGCAGTCTTCTTTTTCCAATAGTCCAAGATCATCTCCTTTGTCTTGATCACATTGAGGGAGAGGTTGTTGTCCTGGCACCACACGGCCAGGACTCTGACCTCCTCCCTATAGGCTGTCTCCTCGTTGAAAGTCATCAGGCCTTACGTTGTGTCATCGGCAAACTTAATGGTGATGTTGGAGTTGTGCCTTGCCGCACAGTCATGCGTGAACAGGGAGTACAAGAGGGGTTTGAGCACGCACCACTGAGGGGCCCCAATGTTGAGGATAATCGTGGCGGATGTGTTGTTACCTACCCTTACCACCTGGGGCAGCCAGTCAGGAAGGCCAGGATCCAGTTACAGAGGGAGGTGTTTAGTCCCAGGGTCCTTAGCTTATCGATGAGCTTTTTTATTTTTATTTTTTTATTTTACCTTTATTTAACCAGGCAAGTCAGTTAAGAACAAATTCTTATTTTCAATGACGGCCTGGGAACAGTGGGTTAACTGCCTGTTCAGGGGCAGAACGACAGATTTGTACCTTGTCAGCTCGGGGGTTTGAACTCACAACCTTCCGGTTACTAGTCCAACGCTCTAACCACTAGGCTACCCTGCCGCCCCTTTGAGGGCACTTTGAGGGCACTATGGTGCTGAATGCCCATTTGGCCCATTCCTCCTGACAGAGCTGGTGTAACTGAGTCAGATTTGTAGGCCTCCTTGCTTGCACACGCTTTTTCAGTTCTGCCCACATATTTTCTATGGGATTGAGGTCAGGGCTTTGTGATGGTCACTCCAATAGCTTGACTTTGTTGTCCTTAATATATTTTTCCACAACTTTGGAAGTAGGGTTTCTGGGATAATGGTGTTGTATGCTTGGGGTCATTGTCCATTTGGAAGACCCATATGCGACCAAGCTTTAACTTCCTGACAGATGTCTTGAGATGTTGCTTCAATATATCCACATAATTTCCCACCCTCATAAAGCCATCTATTTAGTGAAGTGCACCAGTCCCTCCAGCAGCAAAGCACCCCCACAACATGATGCTGCCACCCCCGTGTTTCACGGTTGGGATGGTGTTCTTCGGCTTGCAATCCTCCCGCCTTTTCCTCCTAACATAACGATGGTCATTATGGCCAAACAGTTCTGTTTTTGTTTCATCAGACCAGAGGACATTTCTCCAAAAAGTACAATCTTTGTCCCCATGTGCAGTTGCAAACTGTAGTCTGGCTTTTTCATGGCGTTTTTGGAGCAGTGGCTTCTTCCTTGCTGAGCGGACTTTCAGCTTGTGTCGATATAGGACTCGTTTTATTTTGGACATAGATACTTTTGTACCTGTTTCCTCGAGCATCTTCAAAAGGTTCTTTGCTGTTGCTCTGGGATTGATTTGCACTTTTCGCACCAAAGTACGTTCATCTCTAGGAGACAGAACGCGTCTCCTTCCTGAGCGGAATGACGGCTGCGTGGTCCCATGGTGTTTATACTTGCGTACTTTTGTTTGTACAGATGAACATGGTACCTTCAGATGTTTGGAAATTGGTCCCAAGGATGAACCAGACTTGTGGAGGTCTACAATTTTTTTCTGAGGTCTTGGCTGATTTCTTTTGTTTTACCCATGATGTCAAGCAAATATTTTGAAGGTAGGCCTTGAAATACATCCACAGGTACACCTACAATTGACACAAATGATGTCAATTAGCCTATCATAAGCTTCTAAAGCCATGACATCATTTTCTGGAATTTTACAAGCTGTTTAAAAGCACAGTCAACTTAGTGTACATAAACTTCTGACCCACTGGAATTGTGATACAATGAATTATAAGTGAAATAATCTGTCTGTAAACAATTGTTGGAAAAATTACTTGTGTCATGCACAAAGTAGATGTCCTAACCGACATGCCAGAACTATAGTTTGTTAACAAGACATTTGTGGAGTGGTTGAAAAAACGAGTTTTAATGATATCTACCTAAGTGTATGTAAACTTCCGACTTCAACTGTAGGTGTTCCTTTTGTCCAGGTGGGAAAGGGTGTTGTGAAGTGCAATAGAGATTGCATCATCTGTGGATCTGTTAGGGCGGTATGCAAATTGGAGTAGGTCTAGGGTTTCTGGGATAATGGTGTTGATGTGTGCCATGACCAGCCTTTCAAAGCACTTCATGGCTACAGACGTGAGTGCTACGGGTCAGTAGTCATTTAGGCAGGTTACCTTAGTGTTCTTGGGCACAGGGACTATGGTCGTCTGCTTGAAACATGTTGGTATTGCAGATTCAGACAGGCAGAGGTTAAACATTTCAGTGAAGACACTTGCCAGTTGGTCAGCGCATGCTCGGAGTACACGTCATAGTAATCCGTCTGGCCCTGTGGCCTTTGTGAATTTTGACCTGTTTAAAGGTCTTACTCACATTGGCTGCGGAGAGCGTGATCACACAGTCGTCCAGCTGATTCTCTCATGCATGTTTCAGTGTTACTTGCCTCGAAGCGAGCATAGAAGTATCTGGTAGGCTTCTTATAAGCTTGCGAGTTAGAGTTCTGCTCCTTGAAAGAGTTATCTCTACCCATTAGCTCAGTGCAGATGTTGCCTGTAATCCATGGCTTCTGGTTGGGGTATGTACGTACAGTCACTGTGGGGATGACGTCATCAATGTACTTATTGATGAAGCCAGTGACTGATGTGGTGAACTCCTAAAGAATCCCGGAACATATTCCAGTCTGTGCTAGCGAAACAGTCCTGTAGCTTAGCATCTGCTTCATCTGATCACTTTTTTATTGACCGTGTCACTGGTGCTTCCCGCTTAAATTTTTGCTTGTAAGCAGGAATTAGGAGGATTACATTTCGGTCAGATTTGCCAAATGGAGGGCGAGGGAGAGCTTTGTACGTGTCTCTGTGTGGAGTAAAGGTGGTCTCGAGTTTTTTTCCCTCTGGTTGCACATTCTACATTCTGGTAGAAATGAGGTAAAACAGATTTAAGTGTCCCTGCATTAAAGTCCCAGCTTCTTCCAGTTCGTGGTGAATAATCGCTGTTCTGATGTCCAAAAGTAATTTTCGGTCATAAGAGACGGTAGCAGCAACATTATGTACAAAATAAGTTACAAAAAATGCAAAAAAATGAACAAAATAAGTTGGTTAGGAGCTCGTAAAACATTAGCCATCCTCTCTGGCGCCATTTCAGGTGAGCCAAGCTTGTAGCGTCATACTCCAAAAGACTCAATGCTGTAATCACTACCAAAGGTGCTTCAGAAATGTACCGACTAAAGGGTCTGAATAAATTTGCAAAATTTCTAAACCTGTTTTTGCTTTGTTATTATGGCATTGTGTGTAGATTGAGGGGGGGGGGGGAACTATTTCAAAAATTTTAGAGTAAGGCTGTAACTTAACATAATGTAGAAAAAGTCAAGGGGTCTGAATACTTTCCATATGTAATGTTCGTAAAACATAAGTAATATTAATATATTACCTTAAACTCAGGAACACCAAAAGCTGCACCTGTCCTCCCTGTTTTATGGTCCTTAGATCCATTTGTGAATATATTCAACAAAGCATGGTACTGTGTTCTTAAATGGTCACTTACAACTGAATCTACTCCTTCCTCAACATCTCTTACCCTCTCAAGCAACCCTACATCTATCACTTGCAGCGGGAGCAACCAAGGTGGGATAGCAGGAAGAACCACAGAGGAGCTAAACTTCTTCCTTAACCTCTCGCCATGCCATTGCCTATCCACCCAAAACTGGTATTCAGATTTCGTTCATGTTCCCAGCACTCCAAGAGTACCATTTTTGTAGGATGTGTAACCTTATGTCTTTGTAGATTTACCCAATGTGTCATGCTTAGTTGTTGTCTTCTTAACTTTAACAGCATCTCTCCCAACTCTACCTCCATCGCTATGGCGCTACCGATGCTGTCACATATGCTATAATGGCACAGATATAAAGATGAGTTCTATATCTATTTATATGTGTGATGGAGCCTGCCCCCACCGCTGGAAAAGGATACAGATAAAACATTATAGCTAAAAATGTAACACACTAGCTAGGTTTCCATCCAATTGGTGACAGATTTTCATGCGAATATCACCATAAAGAAAATATAGGTATTTTCCCACCAGTGTTTCCATCAAACGGACTTGTTGCAGATAACAGTCAGTACATGATGACATAGTGCACATAAAATGTCTTTTTTTTCCCGCCTACAGTGCTGATAGGTTCTACATGATGATATTATGGATAAAAGCTAGAATATTTTTATTTGTCAAAAGGCAGTCGAGATCATCATGTCACCAGAATAACACCCTCGATATTTATTGTAAGGAGCATCAACATGACCATGCATTTTCACAACTCTGTGAAGTTCATCATTTATTTAATCTGTAGACTAATTAACGGCATGGTTTCCCGAGTCATATACATATAAAGGATGTGTAACCTTATGTCCTACATTTCTTGCATAACTAATTTTAGACAAAAAAAGACCCCCCCCCCATGTCGAACTAACAAATGATCTGTCGGCATTCATAACATTTTACCGAAACTTCCTATTTCCATCACAGCTGTTGTGCTTTTTTTCATACTTTATGATAGAAATTGTGGATGGAAATGTGGTTACTGACAGTTATTTGTAGTTCTAGATTTCAGCTTCCATTTTGTAAATATAACATACAATGTATTTGTTTTTATCTGTAGGCTTAATGACATGATTACTTTTACTTGTTCATCATAATTTGTATAATTTTGTTGATCCGGTAACATTCATGCAAAAGACTGAACAGAATATATTCAGCAACAAAAAAAAAATGAGAAAATGGGAGTCCTAAATAGACATCAGAGGGCAGCATTACTCAGTAGCTACTGAGTGGCTACGTGTAATGTCTTTATGTCAGAGGGTGAAATCCTTATGTCTGTGCTCAGTACTCTTGAATATTAACTAGAATGTTAGATCATGAGAAATTGAGTGAGTTACCAAAATTCGGGTTGTGCAGAGTTTCCTTCTTTTTTTTTGACCATGCAAGGTCTATGTTTATAAATGTAACTGTGACTTCATTCAATTGAAACATCAACAAAAAATCACACACTTTTCAGCCAATTATTTTCTATTATTTTCTATTTAATGTGAGTGAAGCAGCAGCTTGCTATAGTCTAAAAGCCTCAAACAGCTGACCTGGCGTTAATGTCAACAGTCATGTGCAGTGGAAGGAGTAGTTGGTTGACTACATCACATAAGAGTGACTATAAAATATGTCTGAGAATGACTTCAACAATTGAAACACTGAATCAATCATGGAAATAACCAATTAAGCTCAGAAATGAAATGTAAAGCTGCAATATGTAACTTTTTGGGCTACGACCGAATTCACATAGAAATATGAGTTATAGATCTGTCATTCTCATTGAAAGCAAGTCTAAGAAGTGGTATATCTGTTCTTTGTGCACTATGCTTCCAGTTCTGAAGTTTCGTATTTGCTTCTTTTACTTTCGGTTTTGTACACCAGCTTCAAAAAGCATAAAATACAATATTTATGTTTATTGAAAATATATTTCACATAGGTTGAGATGGTACAATGAATATCTACATTGCTTGTTTGTCACATAAATTGAATTTAGTAGAACTTTTCGAATTTTAGCAACCAGGAAATGGTGGTGTGATTTTGTATATTGCACCTTTAATGTTGATAATAAAATCCACAAGAGCCTCATGCCCGTGAGATGGACCGCCCTCAATATCTGCGGTTATCAGTTCAATGCGTTGGTGCGGGCTGGACGCAGTGCCTGAAACATTTATACTGGAACATGTGAAGGTGGGAAGATTTGGAAAGTAGTTAGAGCATCCAACAAATTCTGAAGGTATTTTTGCATATTTTCCAAGAGTATGTCCATGTTAGATTTAAATGTTTTTGCTTGTAACATAAATATATTTTTAATTTTTTTAAACCAGTTACGGAATGTGACATCTATGTTACTGTGATTGTCTCACGATTTCAAATCATAGACAGGCTACGCGCGTAGCCTATCAGTAGCTTAATGCATGTATGCCCAGCGAAACTTCAAGAACTTAGTGTCTTTTTAAGTAAATGGAAAATTTTAGTTTCTAAACAAAATGTCAATTAGTAAAAACAATTAAAACACATTTGGTTATATTGGCACATTTGGGCATTAATGCACGGATAACTCCACCCAAACATGTTGAGTGAATAACAAGCCCAGACCAGTTAGTTGGTTGCCTTGTTTGGGAATTGGAGTGCATGAATTTAAAGTTGCAAAATCGAATTATGTGTACGTGTTTGTGCGCGTGCGTGTGGACGTAAGCGGTTATTGCAACAAATTAGCCTTTTAAGAACAAGTAATATACGTGAAATGAAATTTATTTCCTTGACAGTTGTGCCTTCATAACTACATGTGACTGTTTTATGTCACTCATATTATGAATAGGGATCACATCAAATGCTGGCAATAAGTAACTTGAGGTGTTTCCAGATCTGTTCCATTTATGCATATTGTTTTACTGGTTTTAAAGGGAAAGTTCGCCCAAATTACAAAATTGTATTTGGGTTTCCTTACATGACTGCCGTCCATGCTTTGATTTAGTTTCCCTGTCACGGTTTCCACATGCTAATGTTTTATCATTTGTGGCACAAATTCCATTCAAGTCATGGGACAAATATTATACATTTTCGTGCATCATGTTTAAAACATCTACAAGTGACTTTGTTGAGCTTCACAAATCAATTTTAGATACTTTAGGATGGTTTGAACATGATGTGTGAAAAATTACCATGACTTGGGGCTTGTGCCACAAATGCTAAAATGTTAGCATGTGGAAACAGACCAGGGAAATACTTTGAAGTACTACTTAAGTCGTTTTTTTTTGTTATCTCTACTTTACTATTTATATTTTTGATTACTTCTACTTTTAGTCCATTACATTCATAAAGAAAATAAGTATTTTTTACTCTTGTACATTTTCTCTGACACCCAAAAGTATTCTTCACATTTCGATTGCTTAGCAGGACAAGAAAATGGTCCAATTCACGTGGTCATCCCTAGTGCCTCTGATTTGGAAGACTCACTAAACACAAATGCTTCATTTGTAGATGATGTCTGAGTGTTGGAATGTGGCCCTGGCTATCTGAGAAATGTTAAACAAGAAATTGTGCTGTCTTGTTTGCTTAATATAATACATTTGAAATGATTTATAACATTTACTTAAGTATATTTTATTTAAAAAATGTGCATGTAAGCAATCCATTTTTCAAGATGTATAACTTTCAAAAGCATAAATACAGACAATATGATGCATTCATACCAGCTGTATTTATGTATTTTGAAAGTTATATCTTAAACTTGATTGCTTATATTCAAAACCTTTTGGGACTATATCAACAATGGACTAATGAAACAAATACCAAAATATAGTGTGTGGGTGGATCTTTCCTTTTAATTATATTTAAAACCAAATACTTTTAGACTTAAGTATTATTTTACTCTGTGACTTTCACTTTTACTTTTACTTTTACTAATCTTTACTATTATTCAACTATGACAATTGGGTACTTTTTCCACCACTGGAAACTAAACCAAAGCATGATTGTGGTCATGTCTTGTCTATAGACTGCTTACAGGTTAAGGAAACCAATGTGTCATTTTTTTATTTGGGTGAACTATTGCTTTTAATGGTGCTGTTCAGAAGTCCCCGCCCCCCAACATGTCTTTGCCCCAGAACATGCTGGACCTGCCAGGCAGCTGTTGAGTGGTATAAATAGGTTTTGTGTGCCTTGTACTTTAGTCCAAAACCCTTTTGCAATCATGCCAAGACACTGTACCTAACTAACCTCTGCTTTTTTGGGGTAGTGAAAGGAAATGGGGGCCAGGGTATCATGTTACCTATGTATTCTTTTTCTATTTTGAGAAACTGGATGGCATATAAACTGGTAGTTGCGGGGGCATCCTCCCAGTCCTACTGGCATCACGGTGATAAGTTATGGGAGTTGGGACAGTGTGTTGAGGTGCTGTTCTGGACAGTCTGTGCTGTCTTTCTTTCTCTCTATCGCTCTTTGCCTCCAGGAAAAATTGTGGCATGGCTCCAAGCTTGGAAAACTATTTTTGGATCCAGCTATGGGAAAATAAGCAAGTCCATAATCACTCACAAATAGACAGCTTTTTGAAAATCCCTAGAAAACAAAACAGTGATTTATGGAATCAGTCAGTAAAAGTAAAGAATCTTTTCCATGAAATACTCTACCATTTGTCAGATTAGACTTTGCACTGTGGTCCATACAGTAGTTGAGGTAGGTTTACACATTATGTACAGTATGCACTGACCCTATCTTGCACTGACTATGCACAATCACAAGACTATATACACTGAGTGTAGAAAACATTAAGAACACCTACTCTTTCCATGACAGACTGACCAGGGGTATTCAGGTGAAAGCTATAATCCCTTATTGATGTCACTTGTTAAATACATTTCAATCAGTGTAAATGAAGGTGAGGAGACAGGTTAAATACAGATTTTTAAGCCTTGAGACAATTGAGACCTGGATTGTGTATGTGTGCCTTTCAGAGGGTGAATGGGCAAGACAAAAAATGTAAGTTTCTTTAAACGGGGTATGGCAGTAGGTGCCAGGCGGACTGGTTTGTGTCAAGAACTGCCACACTGCTCGGCTTTCCACACTAAACAGATTCCCATGTGTATCAAGAATGGTCCACCAAAGGACATGCAGCCAACTTGACACAACTGTGGGAAGCATTGGAGTCAACATGGGCCAGCATCGCTTTGGACACCTTGTAGCGTCCATGTCCTGATGAATTGAGGCTGTTCTTGGGGCAAAAGGGTGGGTGGAACTCAATATTAGGAAGGTGTTCTTAATATTTTGTACACTAATTGTATACACACTCACTCCACACACACTACACTGCCACTCTCACACAAAACCAACACAAATTCACATACAGTACATATGCACACACATGCTTACAGACACAAGACAAACACACATATACACACACACACACACACACACACACACACACACACACACACAACTCTTATCTATCCTGACACCTAGTGACTTTACCCTGCCTTCATGTACATACAGAATCTACCTCAAATGCAGCATACAATGCTGTTAAGGTAAAGCTCACAAGTGAATATTGGTATAATATTGGGAAGATGAAATAATTAGTTATCATTAGTATTATGTTCCACACTTTGCCGTTATCTCGGTATCTTAAGGTCTTATTGTCCTCAGTGCTATTGCAGTTATTGTTCTTTCTCGCTGTCCTTTTTTCTTTTTCCATTAATTCCAAAAGAGGATGCACTTCTCATGGTCATGCCATAGTCTTACAGGGTTTTGGCTGGGCGCTTGAGGGGTGGTAGCATTGAAACAGGTTTCATGGGGCAGTACCAATTCTTTACTTTGGCCATGCCAATCGGTGGTTGAAGGTGTGCATTAAGACACTAAACGTGTGTTATGGGTACAGAGGTGGTATGATAGTATCAGGGACAATCTGGGATTGGGGAGACTTTCACAGGGAGGATATTGGAAGACAGCTGGAGGTCCACTTGGAGTCAGTTGCAGCTACAGTATGTTTAGCAGTGCATACATTTTAGTACAGCTACATGGATAGAGGTCATGTATTGATTCTTGTAGTATTGGTAAGTATGATACATTCAGGGTGTCTAGCAGCTTGATCATCATGGTATATTTCATTAGTAAGTTTACAGGCATGTATAATTGAAACTTGTATCTCATTATGAGTATAGCTAGTTATAATTGTAGTGGTTTAGCAGATTATACAAAAAGACAATGGGTCTTTCCTGTAAACAATAGATATTACTTATCTTTTAGCCAGGTAAACTCACTTTACAATTACAGATGAGGTTGTGTGGGGAAAGGACTGGGAGAGAGCAATATAGTTCTGTCATGGGCAAAGAAACTCAAAAGTGGTGATGATATTAAATGATCAATTGTCTTGATCTGAATGTCTGCAAACTGTCCAAACAAGGAATTCAACCTCATGGCTTGGTTTTTGCTCTGACATGCACTGTCAACTGTGGGACTTCATATAGACAATTTATTTTACAAAAAGGTGGACTCCAATCAAGTTGTAGAAACATCTCAATGATGATCAATGGAAATAGGATGCACTTGAGCTCAATTTCGAGTCTCATGGCAAAAGTTCTGAATTTATTTAACTAGGCAAGTCAGTTAAGAACAAATTCTTATTTTCAATGATGGCCTAACAGTGGGTTAACTACCTGTTCATGACAGATTTGTACCTTGGGGATATGAACTTGCAACCTTTCGGTTACTAGTCCAACACTCTAACCACTAGGCTACCCTGCCACCCCAGAATACTTATGTAAATTTAATATTTCTGTTTTTTATTTTTTATAAATTAACAAACATTTCAAAAACCTGTTTTTGCTTTGCCATTATGAAATTGATGAGGGGAGAAAAACATTTTAATCCATTTTAGAAGAAGGCTGTAACGTAACAATGTGGAAAAAGTCAAGGGGTCTGAATACTTTCCGAATGCACTGTACCAATAGCTGCCCTTCTTTGCAAAGCATTGGAAAGCCTCCCTGGTCTTTGATTGAATCTGTTTGAAATTCACTGTTCGACTGAGGGACCTTACAATTACAGTGCCTTGCGAAAGTATTCGGCCCCCTTGAACTTTGCGACCTTTTGCCACATTTCAGGCTTCAAACATAAAGATATAAAACTGTATTTTTGTGTGAAGAATCAACAACAAGTGGGACACAATCATGAAGTGGAATGACATTTATTGGATATTTCAATTTTTTTTAACAAATCAAAAACTGAAAAATTGGGCGTGCAAAATTATTCAGCCCCCTTAAGTTAATACTTTGTAGCGCCACCTTTTGCTGCGATTACAGCTGTAAGTCGCTTGGGGTATGTCTCTATCAGTTTTGCACATCGAGAGACTGACATTTTTTAACAAAGGGGTTTAATACTAATTGACTCAATACATTTCAGCTTTTCATTTATAATAAAGAATAAAAATAAATATATATATATATATATATATAAAACATAATTCCACTTTGACATTATGGGGTATTGTGTGTAGACAAGTGACATATCAATGTTTAATCAATTTTAAATTCAGGCTGTAACACAGCAAAATGTGGAAAAGGTCAAGATGTGCGAGTACTTTCTGAAGGCAAAATAAAAATAGTAAATAATGGTTACTTCTCAATGCATTGAACTGTCAAGGAGTTCAACAAGGTTGCCCATTGTCTTCGTATCTTTGTTTTGGCCATCTAAATGTTAACTATGAAAGTTAGCAAAAATGAACAGGATCTTGCAACCAGGGAGAGTGCCATACCTCTCCATTTACGGAAATCACACTGATATAACTCTAGTCATATCACAGTTCACATAATGACTTATGGCACGCTTACTCCAGACGAATAGTTTTTCAAATTATATGAGCAAAAAATAATTTTATTTGGAAGGGTAAGACAGACAAAATTAAATATGCCTATTTATATAATGAATAAGAGTTTGTGTCTAAAATTATTACACATTAAAGCATTAAACCTCTCACTAAAAGCTAAAGTAATACAAAGGTTATACTCAAACAAGCCATACAAAGCTGGTTGCAATTCCAGTTATCCCCCAGAAAAGACAGAATAAATATTATGGTTAAACACAAATATACTGATTGATTAACAAAATTCAAAAATCTTTATTAAAAAAAAAAAATCTTTGTTCATGATATTAGGAATGGTGGAGTTATGTCACAAGTGCAGTGAACAAAAATATGGAAATGTTTGATCTATCAAAATTACAACCAACTGATTGCATCATTAACCCTGGGGCGGCAGGGTAGCCTAGTGGTTAGAGCGTTGGACTAGTAACCGGAAGGTTGTGAGTTCAAACCCCCGAGCTGACAAGGTACAAATCTGTCGTTCTGCCCCTGAACAGGCAGTTAACCCACTGTTCCCAGGCCGTCATTGAAAATAAGAATTTGTTCTTAACTGACTTGCCTGGTTAAATAAAGGTAAAATAAAAAAAAAAATAAAAAAACCAACTGATTGCAGCATTAACCAACTGATTGCAGCATTAACCAACTGATTGCAGCGTTAACCAACTGATTGCAGCATTAACCAACTGATTGCAGCGTTAACCAACTGATTGCAGCGTTAACCAACTGATTGCAGCATTAACCAACTGATTGCAGCATTAACCAACTGATTGCAGCATTAACCAACTGATTGCAACGTTACTGCACAAATGAAGGAGGCAGGTGGAAGGGGGAGAAGGTTCTTGTGTGTCTGCCTTTTATTAATTCAAATACCAAAATTAGCAATTTTAGGGGGCCATAAAATAAACGCATATACCAGTTTCATCTGAGGACAAATGTTGACAGCGGCGGCGCAATACAGGTTGCAAAATAACTGGGAAAAGATTTTGCATGTTCCATGGCACATGGTTTATGAACTGATACACAAAACAACGCTTTATTCCAAACTTAAAGTTTTTCAATTAAAATTATTATTATTCTTGCCACCAATAGAATGTTGTGTAAAACCATCTCATCTCGGCAGATTTTGCTGAGAAGAAACAATCATTAGATCACTTATTCTGGTATTACCCCTGTGTAGCTTATTTCTGATCACAGGTTCAGGAGTGTCTGAAAAATCACATTTACCTAAAACTAGCCCTGCAAATAACACTGTTGGGAGATTTGGAAAGCCATTGTCAATCAACAATATAATAACTTATGTAAAAAAATACATATTTAACTTACAATCTGTAGATACTATGTGACTAGAAAGGTTCAGAATGTATGTGAATTATCCCAGCACAGTTGGAAAAATATATGGCACATACGTATAAAGGGGTGGTTTACGGAGATACTGTAGGTGGGATGGGCTGAGAGCAGCTCAGGGGTGGGTTTTAAAGCCCTTGATCTATAATATTTATGACTGCAAACACTATATATAATGTACAGTATACCGGATGTGTTTATGTACCATCTATCCAGATGTACACTGAACAAAAATCTCTTAAAGTCGTCTTAGAAAATTTGGTAGTACGTCCAACTTGCCTCACAACCGCAGACCATGTGGAGCTTCTGGGCTGGCGTGGTTACACATCTGGCTTCTTCACCTGCGGGAACGTCTGAGACCAGCCACCTGGACAGCTGATGAAACTCGGTTTGCACAACCGAAAAATGTCTGCACAGACTGTCTCAGGGAAGCTCATCTGCGTGCTCGTCATCCCCACCAGGGTCTAGACCTGACTGCAGTTTGGTGTAGTAACAGACTTCAGTGTGCAAAGTCTCACCTTAGTTGGCCACTGGCACGCTGGAGAAGTGTGCTCTTCATGGATGAATCCCGATGAACTGTACCGGGCAGATGGCGTCGTGTGGGCGAGAAGTTTGCTGATGTCAACATTGTGAACAGAGTGGCGGTGGGATTATGTTATGGGCAGGCATAAGCTACGGACAACGAACACAATTGCATTTTATTGATGTCAATTTGAATGCACAGAGATGCCGTGATGAGATCCTGAGGCCCATTGTCGTGCCTTTCATCTGCCGCCATCACCTCATGTTTCAGTGTGATAAGGCACACCCCATGGTCGCAAGACTATGTATACAATTCCTGGAAGCTGAAAATATTTTTTTACTCTGCATCATTGGTGAGGGCTCGTAAGCAAGCATTTTACGGTAATGTCTATATCCGTTGTATTCGCTGAATATGACGAATACATTTTAATTGACAGAACTGTTTTAGTTATAATAAAACATTTCGGGAATCATTTTCAGGCAGTTAAATGTAAAATAAATATATTACTGACACCAACAACCAATGTTGAAAGTTCAAATTTTCTTCCTTCTAAAACCCTCTGCCTTTGTGTAGGTGTAACAATGGCATATTTTTAACCCGTGGCTGTTGGGAGAGGGGGACGGAAGTGCCAGGACAACTAAGGAAGAGAGGCCTCCTCATACTTTATCCTTCCTGGGATTTGGAGAGGCTCTCTGCAGCCCCTTTGAAATACAAATAAACAGGCCTCTCCCCAGTGAGTAACAGTCAGTGAGCTATGACTGCCTGACCTACAATTAGCAAAAGAGAGGGGGAAATTGTGTAGAGGTCGTCCCTAAGCTCAACAAATGGTTTACCATTATTGCATAGAACTCCATTCCATCTCATATTGCTCAAATAAACAGCAAACCTGGTTTCAAAAAACAGATGAAGCAACACCTCACGGCACAACACCTCTCCCCTTATTTGACCTAGATAGTTTGTGTGTATGTATTGATATGTAGGCTACATGTGCCTTTTAAACCTTTTTTTAATGTAGTTCTGTCCTTGAGCTGTTCTTGTCTATTAATGTTCTGTATTATGTTATGTTTTGTGTGGACCCAGGAAGAGTAGGTGCTGCTTTTGCAACAGCTAATGGGGATCCTAATAAAATACCAAAACTACCAACGTCATGTGGCAAGAAAGAACTAATTGGCACCAGAGAGCCACCATTAGAATGTAACCCCTAAAGGACAGAAATAGATTCATTGCTCTCGGGGGTCATGGGGTCATCAAAAAGGAGCTGGGAAATCCAAATATTTTTCATAAAAACATGGAATGCATGATTAGCATCTCTCCTAGTCAAATGGGTTACAGATGCTTCTAACGCGTGGGTGGAAATATAGAGCCCAGACGTCATTAAGGTCTGATGTCTCAGAGGAATTTATAAAACTGACTGGATGAAAGTGAAATAAAACGGTAAACAGCTTAGGGTTAGGGTGGATGGTGCTTTGTGGAGACAAAAAAACACGAGAAAGGCTTTTCTGAGAGACCTTGGTTTTAGAATCACACCATAAGATGATATTGTATTGTCCGGTCAAAGACAGCCAGGTTAGACAAATCATAAAGAAGGGGTCTTCTTGCCATATGATGGGGGTAGTTGAGCCTTGGGATGATTATGCACATCATAACACAAAAAGGTTTCAGGACCTGGGTTGAAAATGACATTTACATGGCAATCCATTTTCACAAACGCGTCAGCCTATTTCCTATGGAAATCGTGGGAAACGTGTTGCTTCCCCTCCATCCACTTTGAGTTCCCTCGTAAAAGTCCAACACAATATAAACAGCTCCTCTTGCTGCTGTCGGTAATACTCAAGTTGTTCAATATACGGTGCGACCCACATTAAAAAAATACTATTGTATAAAAACTATATTTCCCGTAGTGTTTTTGTGGACTTTAGTCTGCAAAAACACTACACTGAAATACTGTAGTATTTAATGTAGTATTTACAGTTAACTCAACTAAATACTGTAGTAAATATACTTGTTTATAATTAATGTGGTGTATTTGCAGGCTGTAGTATTTACTGTATTGTTTTTGCAGACTAGTTTACTGTAATTTTTACTGTAGTGTTTTTGTGGACGTTACTGCAGTGTTTACTATAGTGTTTTTGTTTTATTATATTTTACATAAATGGAGGCTTTCTCCTTCAGGAAACATACTGGAGAAAAGAACACATTTTCCACAACTTGTAGATAGGTAAAACTGGGGTCCGAACAGTGCAGAAGCGCTGAACTATAACCTGTAGGGAACACAATATATGTTCAACACTTGGCGTTTAGGTTACTCACTAATGGGTGGCACAAATTGCAATACAAAGGAAGGGGAATGGGCAGGGTATATGCAAATTAAATACTGTAGTTTTTACTATAGTGAACAAACATTACTTTTATTTGCTATAGTGTGTATTTTTGCTAATATAGTATTTACTATATTATTCTATAGTATACTACAACATTCTATAGTAAGTATGATTGAGGGATACTAGTTTTTACAAGCATTATAAGCATTGCTACACCCCCAATAACATATGCTAAATATGTGTATGCAACCATTACAGTTTGATTTGATTTCTACAGTGTGTTGAATTGTATACTACATTTTACTATAGAAAACTGTAGTATTTTTTCATGTGGGAAGACACACTGCAGCCACATCTGTATTTTTCCAGTGGCAGGACTCTTTGGTAGAAAATAATGTAAGGAAGAGTGAACAAGAGAACGGCTTGTCTGAACCTACCCATACACTCCATGGTACATGGAGACATTTATGAAAGTGTAAATGGACATTTTCATGTATCTATGGAAGTGCACACGTGCTATATGTAACCCAAGAAGATAATCAAAACAAGTAAAAGTGCTTTGAAAACAGAATACATTCCTGTGAGTCAGACTTAAAAGACTTGGACTGGAATGAGTGAATTATTTGAGTGCTTATGAAGAGCCTCCTGAGTGGTTGTCAAGGGACAGTTTCTAGCAGTAATTACAATTTTTAAATAGTGATACCTGTAAATATGTCAGTGTGCAAACCAGTGAATAAATCAATGTAAATAGTGTAAATCAAAACTATTAATATAAGTACCAATTTGATCTTTAAATATGTTGATTACCTAGGATGCTGGACCAGGGATGTTGTTTTGAGTTGAAGTTCTGTTGAACCTAGATTAGGACTCAGAGTATGGGACCACTAGTGTTGGCCACAGACACATATCCAAACAGACTACTCTTCCCCTCCATGTCAGGGTAATGATAGGAGGCAGTGGCCTCTGGTAATGTCTTTCTCGTCCTTATACAAGTCAAGGGTGTTCACAATCACAGCATGGCCTCTATCTTTTGTTTTATGATTCTCTACATCAAAGCAACAAACACATAGAACAGTATAATAACAATAGACAAATGGGTCTCTACCCAAAGCTGTTGTAGCTCATGAGTCATGGCTTTGTTTCTGGCAACAAATGAAACAGCTTGATTAAGGCTTTCTTTTGCAGTTTCTTTCTTGGTCTTGATATTTTTCATAGCCTAATTAGGCCTATTTGTCTGGTATACAGGAATTCAAATGCTTTGATAGCAAACACTGCTTGTGATGGAATCAATACTTGTTCATTGGGGTAATTAAATGTGGCAAAGCATGGTGCCAAATGAAATTGAAAAGGAAAAAAATCCCGGACTTGTTAGACACTAATATTCAATGACACAATATCAGCTTTGTTCACAGACAAACTACAGTGGTGTTAACACTTTTTAAACTCCATTTACTCAACTAAGCATTGTATTTCGTACTTAAAACTGTAGTTGGCAGAAAATTCACTGACATTTACATTTTAGTCATTTAGCAGATGCTCTTATCCAGAGCAACTTAGTGAGTGCATCCATTTTCATCCCTTTTTCATACTGGTCCACTGTGGGAATCAAACCCAGAACCCTGGTGTTGCACACACCATGCTCTACCAACTGAGCTACACAGGATGCGTAAAAGGGTTCTTTGGCTATCCCCATAGGAGAACCCTTTTGAGTTACATGTAGAACCCTCTGTAGAAAGGTTTCTAGCTGGGACCCAAAAGGGTTCCTCTTGGAAAAAAACTGTTGTTGGCAGAAAATCTACTGACCACTATGCTAGAGCTATAGTGCATCAAAAGGGCAGTTGGAGGGACTATTTTCAGGTTGTTCTCCATCATCTAGGGTTGTGTGATCATGATGTTTGCTTATGACCTTTATCCTTCATAAAAGGAGAAAGTGAAGGGTGTCACTCACATGATAGACTGATCTAGGTCCCTCCATGGAAACACAACCCTAGATGATGGAGAACAACCTGAAAATAGTCCCTCCATGGAAAATATGTCCCTCCATGGAAACACAACCCTAGATGATGGAGAACAACCTGAAAATAGTCCCTCCATGGAAACATTTTCTGTTGGACATTCTTCCCCGCAGGCCTAGCAGTCTCTCTCTCTCATCTGATTAATTGGTGTCCTCAGAATGTAATATTCTGCTCATTACTACTCAGTTTATGATAACAACCAGACTGTTATTGCAGTTCTCATTACAGTTTGTTTTCCTTGGCATAGGACGCAAATAGTAGTTTTACAGATGTAAAGGGATTGGGAATGTGGCTTGATTGTGAAAGGGTGTTGTATAGTCTTGGATGAGAACACTATGGAACACGTGTGACACCATGTCCCTGTGTCTCCCTTTGGGACTTTGGTCAGGTGACAAGCCGTTGAAGAGAGAGGACCCGACAGTGCATTCGGAAAGTATTCAGACCCTTTGACTTTTTCCACATTTTATTACGTTACAGCCTTATTCTAAAATTGATTTATTAGTTTTTTCCCCCCTCACCAATCTACACACAATACACCATAATGAGTTTTTTTTTGCAAATGTATTACAAATAAAAAACTTTATAAGTATTTAGACCCTTTACTCAGTACTTTGTTGA